>NW_026611986.1:315520-631041 GCF_023638135.1 Falco biarmicus | reverse complement strand
ACAGAATTCGTCCCTGGCAACTTCCCCGGTGGAGTTGTGCAGGGGGTGTGTTTGGAACATTTTTTCACCAGCCGACTCCAAAATTCAGCGGTTCCCCATCTCAGCCCAGAAAGCAGGAAGAACAATTTTTGTGCTGCCTTTTCAAATGCCTACCAAGGTAGTGTAAAAACTACTAAGAGAACTCCTGTCTGGCACCTTCCCCAGTGGAGTTGTGCAGGGGGTGTCTTTGGAACATTTTGTCACCAGCCGAGTCCAAAATTCAGACGGTTCCCCCATCTCAGCCCAGAAAGCAGGAAGAACAACTTTTGTGGTGTCTTTCAGGTGCCCTACCAAGGTAGTGTAAAAACTACCAACAGAATTCGTTCCTGGCAACCTTCCCCGGTGGAGTTGTGCATGGGGGTGTGTTTGGAACATTTTTGTCACCAGCCGACTCCAAAATTCAGCGATTCCCCATCTCAGCCCAGAAAGCAGGTAGAACAACTTTTGTGGTGCCTTTCAAATGCCTACCAAGGTAGTGTAAAATCTACCAAGAGAACTCCTGTCTGGCACCTTCCCCGGTGGAGTTGTGCATGGGGTGTGTTTGGAACATTTTGTCACCGGCCGAGTCCAAAATTCAGCGGTTCCCCATCTCAGCCCAGAAAGCAGGTAGAACATCTTTTGTGGTGTCTTTTAGATGCCTACCAAGGTAGTGTAAAAACTATCAAGAGAACCTCTTGTCTGGCACCTTCCCCGGTGGAGTTGTGCAGGGGGTGTGTTTGGAACATTTTGTCACCAGCCGACTCCAAAATTCAGCGGTTCCCCATCTCAGCCCAGAAAGCAGGTAGAACAACTTTTGTGGTGTCTTTTAGATGCCTACCAAGGTAGTGTAAAAAACTATCAAGAGAACGCTTGTCTGGCACCTTCCCCGGTGGAGTTGTGCATGGGGTGTCTTTGGAACATTTTGTCACCGGCCGACTCCAAAATTCAGCGATTCCCCATCTCAGCCCAGAAAGCAGATAGAACAACTTTTGTGCTGCCTTTCAAATGCCTACCAAGGTAGTGTGAAAACTACCAAGGAGAACTCATGTCTGGCACCTTCCCCGGTGGAGTTGTGCAGGGGGTGTGTTTGGAACATTTTGTCACCAGCCGACTCCAAATTCAGCTGTTCCCCATTTCAGCCCAGAAAGCAGGTAGAACAACTTTTGTGGTGTCTTTCAGATGCCTACCAAGGTAGTGTAAAAACTACTAAGAGAACTCCTGTCTGGCACCTTCCCCGGTGGAGTTGTGCAGGGGGTGTGTTTGGAACATTTTGTCACCCGGCCGAGTCCAAAATTCAGCGTTTCCCCATCTCAGCCCAGAAAGCAGGTAGAACATCTTTTGTGGTGTCTTTTAGATGCCTACCAAGGTAGTGTAAAATCTACCAAGAGAACTCCTGTCTGGCACCTTCCCCGGTGGAGTTGTGGCAGGGGGGTGTGTTTGGAACATTTTGTCACCCAGCCGACTCCAAAATTCAGCGGGTTCCCCCATCTCAGCCCAGAAAGCAGGTAGAACATCTTTTGTGGTGCCTTTCAGCTGCCTACCAAGGTAGTGTAAAAACTATCAAGAGAACTCTTGTCTGGCACCTTCCCCGGTGGAGTTGTGCAGGGGGGTGTGTTTGGAACATTTTGTCACCAGCCGAGTCCAAAATTCAGCGGTTCCCCCATCTCAGCCCAGAAAGCAGGTAGAACAACTTTTGTGGTGCCTTTCAAATGCCTACCAAGGTAGTGTAAAATCTACCAAGAGAACTCCTGTCTGGCACCTTCCCCGGTGGAGTTGTGCATGGGGTGTGTTTGGAACATTTTGTCACCGGCCGAGTCCAAAATTCAGCGGTTCCCCATCTCAGCCCAGAAAGCAGGTAGAAACATCTTTTGTGGTGTCTTTTAGATGCCTACCAAGGTAGTGTAAAAACTATCAAGAGAACTCTTGTCTGGCACCTTCCCCCGGTGGAGTTGTGCAGGGGGTGTGTTTGGAACATTTTGTCACCAGCCGACTCCAAAATTCAGCGGTTCCCCATCTCAGCCCAGAAAGCAGGTAGAACAACTTTTGTGGTGTCTTTCAGATGCCTACCAAGGTAGTGTAAAAACTACTAAGAGAACTCCTGTCTGGCACCTTCCCCGGTGGAGTTGTGCAGGGGGTGTGTTTGGAACATTTTGTCACCGGCCGAGTCCAAAATTCAGCGTTTCCCCATCTCAGCCCAGAAAGCAGGTAGAACAACTTTTGTGGTGTCTTTCAAATGCCTACCAAGGTAGTGTAAAAACTACCAGGAGAACTCCTGCCTGGCACCTTCCCCGGTGGAGTTGTGCAGGGGGTGTCTTTGGAACATTTTGTCACCGGCCGACTCCAAAATTCAGCTGTTCCCCATCTCAGCCCAGAAAGCAGGTAGAACAACTTTTGTGGTGTCTTTCAGATGCCTACCGGAGCAATGTAAAAACTACCAGGAGAACTCCTGTCTGGCACCTTCCCCGGTGGAGTTGTGCATGGGGTGTGTTTGGAACATTTTGTCACCGGCCCGACTCCAAAATTCAGCTGTTCCCCATCTCAGCCCAGAAAGCAGGTAGAACAACTTTTGTGGTGCCTTTCAAATGCCTACCAAGGTAGTGTAAAATCTACCAAGAGAACTCCTGTCTGGCACCTTCCCCGGTGGAGTTGTGCATGGGGTGTGTTTGGAACATTTTGTCACCGGCCGAGTCCAAAATTCAGCGGTTCCCCATCTCAGCCCAGAAAGCAGGTAGAACATCTTTTGTGGTGTCTTTTAGATGCCTACCAAGGTAGTGTAAAAACTATCAAGAGAACTCTTGTCTGGCACCTTCCCCGGTGGAGTTGTGCAGCAGGGGGTGTGTTTGGAACATTTTGTCACCAGCCGACTCCAAAATTCAGCGGTTCCCCATCTCAGCCCAGAAAGCAGGTAGAACAACTTTTGTGGTGTCTTTTAGATGCCTACCAAGGTAGTGTAAAAACTATCAAGAGAACGCTTGTCTGGCACCTTCCCCGGTGGAGTTGTGCATGGGGTGTCTTTGGAACATTTTGTCACCGGCCGACTCCAAAATTCAGCGATTCCCCATCTCAGCCCAGAAAGCAGATAGAACAACTTTTGTGCTGCCTTTCAAATGCCTACCAAGGTAGTGTGAAAACTACCAAGGAGAACTCATGTCTGGCACCTTCCCCCCCGGTGGAGTTGTGCAGGGGGTAAGTTTGGAACATTTTGTCACCAGCCGACTCCAAAATTCAAGGTTTCCCCATTTCAGCCCAGAAAGCAGGTAGAACAACTTTTGTGGTGTCTTTCAGATGCCTACCAAGGTAGTGTAAAAACTACTAAGAGAACTCCTGTCTGGCACCTTCCCCGGTGGAGTTGTGCAGGGGGTGTGTTTGGAACATTTTGTCAACCGGCCGACTCCAAAATTCAGCGGTTCCCCATCTCAGCCCAGAAAGCAGGTAGAACATCTTTTGTGGTGTCTTTTAGATGCCTACCAAGGTAGTGTAAAATCTACCAAGAGAACTCCTGTCTGGCACCTTCCCCGGTGGAGTTGTGCAGGGGGTGTGTTTGGAACATTTTTTCACCAGCCGACTCAAAAATTCAGCGTTTCCCCATCTCAGCCCAGAAAGCAGGTAGAACATCTTTTGTGGTGCCTTTCAGCTGCCTACCAAGGTAGTGTAAAAACTATCAAGAGAACTCTTGTCTGGCACCTTCCCCGGTGGAGTTGTGCAGGGGGTGTGTTTGGAACATTTTGTCACCAGCCGAGTCCAAAATTCAGCGGTTCCCCATCTCAGCCCAGAAAGCAGGTAGAACAACTTTTGTGGTGTCTTTCAGATGCCTACCGGAGGAATGCAAAAATTACCAACAGAACTGCTTTCTGACACCTTCCCCGGTGGAGTTGTGCAGGGGGTGTGTTTATTAAAATTTTGTCACCAGCCGAGTCCAAAATTCAGCGGTTCCCCATCTCAGCCCAGAAAGCAGGTAGAACAACTTTTGTGGTGTCTTTCAGATGCCGACCAAGGTAGTGTTAAAACTATTAAGAGAACTCCTGTCTGGCACCTTCCCCGGTGGAGTTGTGCATGGGGTGTGTTTGGAACATTTTGTCACCGGCCGACTCCAAAATTCAGCGGTTCCCCATCTCAGCCCAGAAAGCAGGTAGAACAACTTTTGTGGTGTCCTTTTGATGCCTACCAGAGCAATGTAAAAACTACCAACAGAATTCGTCCCTGGCAACTTCCCCGGTGGAGTTGTGCATGGGGTGTGTTTGGAACATTTTGTCACCAGCCGACTCCAAAATTCAGCGATTCCCCATCTCAGCCCAGAAAGCAGGTAGAACAACTTTTGTGGTGCCTTTCAAATGCCTACCAAGGTAGTGTAAAATCTACCAAGAGAACTCCTGTCTGGCACCTTCCCCGGTGGAGTTGTGCATGGGGTGTGTTTGGAACATTTTGTCACCGGCTGACTCCAAAATTCAGCGGTTCCCCATCTCAGCCCAGAAAGGCAGGTAGAACATCTTTTGTGGTGTCTTTTAGATGCCTACCAAGGTAGTGTAAAAACTATCAAGAGAACTCTTGTCTGGCACCTTCCCCGGTGGAGTTGTGCAGGGGGTGTGTTTGGAACATTTTGTCACCAGCCGAGTCCAAAATTCAGCGGTTCCCCATCTCAGCCCAGAAAGCAGGAAGAACAACTTTTGTGGTGTCTTTCAGATGCCTACCGGAGCAATGTAAAAACTACCAGGAGAACTCCTGTCTGGCACCTTCCCCGGTGGAGTTGTGCATGGGGTGTGTTTGGAACATTTTGTCACCAGCCGACTCCAAAATTCAGCTGTTCCCCATCTCAGCCCAGAAAGCAGGTAGAACAACTTTTGTGGTGTCTTTCAGATGCCTACCAAGGTAGTGTAAAAACTACCAGGAGAACTCCTGTCTGGCACCTTCCCCGGTGGAGTTGTGCAGGGGGGTGTGTTTGGAACATTTTGTCACCGGCCGACTCCAAAATACAGCGTTTCCCCATCTCAGCCCAGAAAGCAGGAAGAACAACTTTTGTGGTGCCTTTCAGCTGCCTACAAGGTAGTGTAAAAACTACTAAGAGAACTCCTGTCTGGCACCTTCCCCGGTGGAGTTGCTGCAGGGGGTGTGTTTGGAACATTTTGTCACCAGCCGAGTCCAAAATTCAGCGGTTCCCCATCTCAGCCCAGAAAGCAGGTAGAACAACTTTTGTGGTGTCCTTTTGATGCCTACCGGAGCAATGTAAAAACTACCAACAGAACTCGTCCTGGCAACTTCCCCGGTGGAGTTGTGCAGGGGGTGTGTTTGGAACATTTTGTCACCAGCCGAGTCCAAAATTCAGCGGTTCCCCATCTCAGCCCAGAAAGCAGGTAGAACAACTTTTCTTGTGCCTTTCAGCTGCCTACCGGAGCAATGTAAAAACTACCAGGAGAACTCGTCCCTGGCACCTTCGCTAGTGGAGTTGTGCATGGGGTGTGTTTGGAACATTTTGTCACCAGCCGAGTCCAAAATTCAGCGGTTCCCCATCTCAGCCCAGAAAGCAGGAAGAACAATTTTTGTGCTGCCTTTCAAATGCCTACCAAGGTAGTGTAAAAACTACTAAGAGAACTCATGTCTGGCACCTTCCCCGGTGGAGTTGTGCAGGGGGTGTGTTTGGAACATTTTGTCACCGGCCGACTCCAAAATTCAGCGATTCCCCATCTCAGCCCAGAAAGCAGGAAGAACAACTTTTGTGGTGTCTTTCAGATGCCTACCGGAGCAATGCAAAAATTACCAACAGAACTGCTTTCTGACACCTTCCCCGGTGGAGTTGTGCAGGGGGTGTGTTTGGAACATTTTGTCACCAGCCGAGTCCAAAATTCAGCGATTCCCCATCTCAGCCCAGAAAGCAGGTAGAACAACTTTTGTGGTGTCTTTCAGATGCCGACCAAGGTAGTGTAAAAACTATTAAGAGAACTCCTGTCTGGCACCTTCCCCGGTGGAGTTGTGCAGGGGGTGTGTTTGGAACATTTTTTCACCAGCCGACTCCAAAATTCAGCGGTTCCTCATCTCAGCCCAGAAAGCAGGTAAAACAAACATTTGTGGTGTCTTTCATGTGCCTACCAAGGTAGTGTAAAAAACTACTAAGAGAACTCCTGTCTGGGACCTTCCCCGGTGGAGTTGTGCATGGGGTGTTTTTGGAACATTTTGTCACCGGCCGAGTCCAAAATTCAGCGGTTCCCCATCTCAGCCCAGAAAGCAGGTAGAACAACTTTTGTGCTGCCTTTCAGCTCCCTACCAAGGTAGTGTAAAATCTACCAGGAGAACTCCTGCCTGGCACCTTCCCCGGTGGAGTTGTGCAGGGGGGTGTGTTTGGAACATTTTGTCACCAGCTGACTCCAAAATTCAGCTGTTCCCCATCTCAGCCCAGAAAGCAGGTAGAACAACTTTTGTGGTGCCTTTCAAATGCCTACCAAGGTAGTGTAGAAACTACCAAGAGAACTCCTGTCTGGCACCTTCCCCGGTGGAGTTGTGCATGGGGTGTGTTTGGAACATTTTGTCACCGGCCGACTCCAAAATTCAGCGGTTCCCCATCTCAGCCCAGAAAGCAGGTAGAACAACTTTTGTGGTGTCTTTCAGATGCCTACCGGAGCAATGTAAAAACTACCAGGAGAACTCCTGTCTGGCACCTTCCCCGGTGGAGTTGTGCATGGGTGTCTTTGGAACATTTTGTCACCGGCCGACTCCAAAATTCAGCGATTCCCCATCTCAGCCCAGAAAGCAGGAAGAACAACTTTTGTGGTGTCTTTCAGGTGCCTACCAAGGTAGTGTAAAAACTACCAACAGAATTCGTTCCTGGCACCTTCCCCGGTGGAGTTGTGCATGGGGTGTGTTTGGAACATTTTGTCACCAGCCGACTCCAAAATTCAGCGATTCCCCATCTCAGCCCAGAAAGCAGGTAGAACAACTTTTGTGCTGCCTTTCAGCTCCCTACCAAGGTAGTGTAAAATCTACCAAGAGAACTCCTGTCTGGCACCTTCCCCGGTGGAGTTGTGCAGGGGGGTGTGTTTGGAACATTTTGTCACCGGCCGCCTCCAAAATTCAGCGGTTCCCCATCTCAGCCCAGAAAGCAGGTAGAACATCTTTTGTGGTGTCTTTTAGATGCCTACCAAGGTAGTGTAAAAACTATCAAGAGAACTCTTGTCTGGCACCTTCCCCGGTGGAGTTGTGCAGGGGGTGTGTTTGGAACATTTTGTCACCAGCCGACTCCAAAATTCAGCGTTTCCCCATCTCAGCCCAGAAAGCAGGTAGAACAACTTTTGTGGTGTCTTTCAGATGCCTACAGGAGCAATGTAAAAACTACCAAGAGAACTCCTGTCTGGCACCTTCCCCGGTGGAGTTGTGCAGGGGGTGTGTTTGGAACATTTTGTCACCAGCCGACTCCAAAATTCAGCTGTTCCCCATCTCAGCCCAGAAAGCAGGTAGAACAACTTTTGTGGTGTCTTTCAGATGCCTACCAAGGTAGTGTAAAAACTACCAGGAGAACTCCTGTCTGGCACCTTCCCCGGTGGAGTTGTGCATGGGGTGTGTTTGGAACATTTTGTCACCGGCCGACTCCAAAATTCAGCGTTTCCCCATCTCAGCCCAGAAAGCAGGAAGAACAACTTTTGTGGTGCCTTTCAGCTGCCTACCAAGGTAGTGTAAAAACTACTAAGAGAACTCCTGCCTGGCACCTTCCCCGGTGGAGTTGTGCAGGGGGTGTGTTTGGAACATTTTGTCACCAGCCGAGTCCAAAATTCAGCGGTTCCCCATCTCAGCCCAGAAAGCAGGTAGAACAACTTTTGTGGTGTCTTTTAGATGCCTACCAAGGTAGTGTAAAAACTATCAAGAGAACGCTTGTCTGGCACCTTCCCCGGTGGAGTTGTGCATGGGGTGTCTTTGGAACATTTTGTCACCAGCCGACTCCAAAATTCAGCTGTTCCCCATCTCAGCCCAGAAAGCAGGTAGAAACAACTTTTGTGGTGCCTTTCAGCTGCCTACCAAGGTAGTGTAGAAACTACCAAGAGAACTCCTGTCTGGCACCTTCCCCGGTGGAGTTGTGCATGGGGTGTCTTTGGAACATTTGTCACCGGCCGACTCCAAAATTCAGCGATTCCCCATCTCAGCCCAGAAAGCAGATAGAACAACTTTTGTGGTGTCTTTTCAGATGCCTACCGGAGCAATGTAAAAACTACCAGGAGAACTCCTGTCTGGCACCTTCCCCGGTGGAGTTGTGCATGGGGTGTGTTTGGAACATTTTGTCACCAGCCGACTCCAAAATTCAGCGTTTCCCCATCTCAGCCCAGAAAGCAGGTAGAACAACTTTTGTGGTGTCTTTTAGATGCCTACCAAGGTAGTGTAAAAACTACCAAGAGAACTCCTGCCTGGCACCTTCCCCGGTGGAGTTGTGCAGGGGGTGTGTTTGGAACATTTTGTCACCAGCCGAGTCCAAAATTCAGCGATTTCCCCATCTCAGCCCAGAAAGCAGGTAGAACAACTTTTGTGCTGCCTTTCAGCTCCCTACCAAGGTAGTGTAAAATCTACCAAGAGAACTCCTGTCTGGCACCTTCCCCGGTGGAGTTGTGCATGGGGTGTGTTTGGAACATTTTGTCACCGGCCGACTCCAAAATTCAGCGATTCCCCATCTCAGCCCAGAAAGCAGGAAGAACAACTTTTTGTGGTGTCTTTTTGATGCCTACCGGAGCAATGTAAAAATTACCAACAGAACTGCTTTCTGACACCTTCCCCGGTGGAGTTGTGCAGGGGGTGTGTTTATTAAAATTTTGTCACCAGCCGAGTCCAAAATTCAGCGTTTCCCAATCTCAGCCCAGAAAGCAGGTAGAAACAACTTTTGTGGTGTCTTTCAGATGCCGACCAAGGTAGTGTTAAAACTATTAAGAGAACTCCTGTCTGGCACCTTCCCCGGTGGAGTTGTGCATGGGGTGTGTTTGGAACATTTTGTCACCGGCCGACTCCAAAATTCAGCGGTTCCCCATCTCAGCCCAGAAAGCAGGTAAAACAACTTTTGTGGTGTCTTTTCAGATGCCGACCAAGGTAGTGTTAAAACTAGCAAGAGAACTCCTGTCTGGCACCTTCCCCGGTGGAGTTGTGCATGGGGTGTGTTTGGAACATTTTGTCACCCGGCCCAGTCCAAAATTCAGCGTTTCCCCATCTCAGCCCAGAAAGCAGGTAGAACAACTTTTGTGGTGTCTTTTAGATGCCTACCAAGGTAGTGTAAAAACTATCAAGAGAACGCTTGTCTGGCACCTTCCCCGGTGGAGTTGTGCATGGGGTGTCTTTGGAACATTTTGTCACCGGCCGAGTCCAAAATTCAGCGATTCCCCATCTCAGCCCAGAAAGCAGATAGAACAACTTTTGTGGTGTCTTTCAGATGCCTACCGGAGCAATGTAAAAACTACCAGGAGAACTCCTGTCTGGCACCTTCCCCGGTGGAGTTGTGCAGGGGGTGTTTTTGGAACATTTTGTCACCAGCCGACTCCAAAATTCAGCGGTTCCCCATCTCAGCCCCAGAAAGCAGGTAGAACAACTTTTGTGGTGTCTTTCAGATGCCTACCGGAGCAATGTAAAAACTACCAGGAGAACTCCTGTCTGGCACCTTCCCCGGTGGAGTTGTGCATGGGGTATGTTTGGAACATTTTGTCACCGGCCGACTCCAAAATTCAGCGGTTCCCCATCTCAGCCCAGAAAGCAGGTAGAACAACTTTTGTGGTGTCTTTCAGATGCCTACCGGAGCAATGTAAAAACTACCAGGAGAACTCCTGTCTGGCACCTTCCCCGGTGGAGTTGTGCATGGGGTGTCTTTGGAACATTTTGTCACCGGCCCGAGTCCAAAATTCAGCGATTCCCCATCTCAGCCCAGAAAGCAGGAAGAACAACTTTTGTGGTGCCTTTCAGCTGCCTACCAAGGTAGTGTAAAAACTACCAACAGAATTCGTTCCTGGCACCTTCCCCGGTGGAGTTGTGCATGGGGTGTGTTTGGAACATTTTGTCACCAGCCGACTCCAAAATTCAGCGATTCCCCATCTCAGCCCAGAAAGCAGGTAGAACAACTTTTGTGGTGCCTTTCAAATGCCTACCAAGGTAGTGTAAAATCTACCAAGAGAACTCCTGTCTGGCACCTTCCCCGGTGGAGTTGTGCATGGGGTGTGTTTGGAACATTTGTCACCAGCCGAGTCCAAAATTCAGCGATTCCCCATCTCAGCCCAGAAAGCAGGTAGAACAACTTTTGTGCTGCCTTTCAGCTCCCTACCAAGGTAGTGTAAAAACTACTAAGAGAACTCCTGTCTGGCACCTTCCCCGGTGGAGTTGTGCATGGGGTGTGTTTGGAACATTTTGTCACCGGCCGACTCCAAAATTCAGCGATTCCCCATCTCAGGCCCAGAAAGCAGGTAGAACAAATTTTGTGGTGTCTTTCAGATGCCTACCAAGGTAGTGTAAAATCTATCAAGAGAACTCCTGCCTGGCACCTTCCCCGGTGGAGTTGTGCAGGGGGTGTGTTTGGAACATTTTGTCACCAGCCGACTCCAAAATTCAGCTGTTCCCCATCTCAGCCCAGAAAGCAGGTAGAACAACTTTTGTGGTGTCTTTCAGATGCCTACCAAGGTAGTGTAAAAACTACCAGGAGAACTCCTGTCTGGCACCTTCCCCGGTGGAGTTGTGCATGGGGTGTGTTTGGAACATTTTGTCACCAGCCGACTCCAAAATTCAGCGTTTCCCCATCTCAGCCCAGAAAGCAGGAAGAACAACTTTTGTGGTGCCTTTCAGCTGCCTACCAAGGTAGTGTAAAAACTACTAAGAGAACTCCTGTCTGGCACCTTCCCCGGTGGAGTTGTGCAGGGGGTGTGTTTGGAACATTTTGTCACCAGCCGAGTCCAAAATTCAGCGGTTCCCCATCTCAGCCCAGAAAGCAGGTAGAACAACTTTTGTGGTGTCTTTTAGATGCCTACCAAGGTAGTGTAAAAACTATCAAGAAAACGCTTGTCTGGCACCTTCCCCGGTGGAGTTGTGCAGGGGGGTGTGTTTGGAACATTTTGTCACCAGCCGAGTCCAAAATTCAGCGGTTCCCCATCTCAGCCCAGAAAGCAGGTAGAAACAACTTTTGTGGTGTCTTTCAGATGCCTACCGGAGCAATGCAAAAATTACCAACAGAACTGCTTTCTGACACCTTCCCCGGTGGAGTTGTGCAGGGGGTGTGTTTATTAAAATTTTGTCACCCAGCCGAGTCCAAAATTCAGCGGTTCCCCATCTCAGCCCAGAAAGCAGGTAGAACAACTTTTGTGGTGTCTTTCAGATGCCGACCAAGGTAGTGTTAAAACTATTAAGAGAACTCCTGTCCTGGCACCTTCCCCGGTGGAGTTGTGCATGGGGTGTGTTTGGAACATTTTGTCACCGGCCGACTCCAAAATTCAGCGGTTCCCCATCTCAGCCCAGAAAGCAGGTAGAACAACTTTTGTGGTGTCCTTTTAGATGCCTACCGGAGCAATGTAAAAACTACCAGGAGAACTCCTGTCTGGCACCTTCCCCGGTGGAGTTGTGCATGGGGTGTCTTTGGAAAATTTTGTCACCGGCCGAGTCCAAAATTCAGCGATTCCCCATCTCAGCCCAGAAAGCAGATAGAACAACTTTTGTGGTGTCTTTCAGATGCCTACCGGAGCAATGTAAAAACTACCAGGAGAACTCCTGTCTGGCACCTTCCCCGGTGGAGTTGTGCAGGGGGTGTGTTTGGAACATTTTGTCACCGGCCGAGTCCAAAATTCAGCGGTTCCCCATCTCAGCCCAGAAAGCAGGTAGAACAACTTTTGTGGTGCCTTTCAAATGCCTACCAAGGTAGTGTAAAATCTACCAAGAGAACTCCTGTCTGGCACCTTCCCCGGTGGAGTTGTGCATGGGGTGTGTTTGGAACATTTTGTCACCAGCCGAGTCCAAAATTCAGCGATTCCCCATCTCAGCCCAGAAAGCAGGTAGAACAACTTTTGTGCTGCCTTTCAGCTCCCTACCAAGGTAGTGTAAAAACTACTAAGAGAACTCCTGTCTGGCACCTTCCCCGGTGGAGTTGTGCATGGGGTGTGTTTGGAACATTTTGTCACCGGCCGACTCCAAAATTCAGCGATTCCCCATCTCAGCCCAGAAAGCAGGTAGAACAAATTTTGTGGTGTCTTTCAGATGCCTACCAAGGTAGTGTAAAATCTATCAAGAGAACTCCTGCCTGGCACCTTCCCCGGTGGAGTTGTGCAGGGGGTGTGTTTGGAACATTTTGTCACCAGCCGACTCCAAAATTCAGCTGTTCCCCATCTCAGCCCAGAAAGCAGGTAGAACAACTTTTGTGGTGTCTTTCAGATGCCTACCAAGGTAGTGTAAAAACTACCAGGAGAACTCCTGTCTGGCACCTTCCCCGGTGGAGTTGTGCAGGGGGTGTGTTTGGAACATTTTGTCACCGGCCGACTCCAAAATTCAGCGTTTCCCCCCATCTCAGCCCAGAAAGCAGGTAGAACAACTTTTGTGGTGCCTTTCAGATGCCTACCAAGGTAGTGTAAAAACTACCAGGAGAACTCCTGTCTGGCACCTTCCCCGGTGGAGTTGTGCAGGGGGTGTGTTTATTAAAATTTTGTCACCAGCCGAGTCCAAAATTCAGCGTTTCCCCATCTCAGCCCAGAAAGCAGGTAGAACAACTTTTGTGGTGTCTTTCAGATGCCGACCAAGGTAGTGTTAAAAACTATTAAGAGAACTCCTGTCTGGCACCTTCCCCGGTGGAGTTGTGCATGGGGTGTGTTTGGAACATTTTGTCACCGGCCGACTCCAAAATTCAGCGGTTCCCCATCTCAGCCCAGAAAGCAGGTAGAACAACTTTTGTGGTGTCTTTCAGGTGCCTACCAAGGTAGTGTAAAAACTAGCAAGAGAACTCCTGCCTGGCACCTTCCCCGGTGGAGTTGTGCATGGGGTGTTTTTGGAACATTTTGTCACCAGCCGACTCCAAATTCAGCGGTTCCCCATCTCAGCCCAGAAAGCAGGTAGAACAACTTTTGTGGTGCCTTTCAGCTGCCTACCAAGGTAGTGTAAAAACTATCAAGAGAACTCCTGTCTGGCACCTTCCCCGGTGGAGTTGTGCATGGGGTGTGTTTGGAACATTTTGTCACCGGCCGAGTCCAAAATTCAGCTGTTCCCCATCTCAGCCCAGAAAGCAGGTAGAACAACTTTTTGTGCTGCTTTCAGATGCCTACCTAGGTAGTGTAAAAACTACTAAGAGAACTCCTGTCTGGCACCTTCCCCGGTGGAGTTGTGCAGGGGGGTGTGTTTGGAACATTTTGTCACCGGCCGCCTCCAAAATTCAGCGGTTCCCCATCTCAGCCCAGAAAGCAGGTAGAACATCTTTTGTGGTGTCTTTTAGATGCCTACCAAGGTAGTGTAAAAACTATCAAGAGAACTCTTGTCTGGCACCTTCCCCGGTGGAGTTGTGCAGGGGGTGTGTTTGGAACATTTTGTCACCAGCCGACTCCAAAATTCAGCGTTTCCCCATCTCAGCCCAGAAAGCAGGTAGAACAACTTTTGTGGTGTCTTTCAGATGCCTACAGGAGCAATGTAAAAACTACCAAGAGAACTCCTGTCTGGCACCTTCCCCGGTGGAGTTGTGCAGGGGGTGTGTTTGGAACATTTTGTCACCAGCCGACTCCAAAATTCAGCTGTTCCCCATCTCAGCCCAGAAAGCAGGTAGAACAACTTTTGTGGTGTCTTTCAGATGCCTACCAAGGTAGTGTAAAAACTACCAGGAGAACTCCTGTCTGGCACCTTCCCCGGTGGAGTTGTGCATGGGGTGTGTTTGGAACATTTTGTCACCGGCCGACTCCAAAATTCAGCGTTTCCCCATCTCAGCCCAGAAAGCAGGAAGAACAACTTTTGTGGTGCCTTTCAGCTGCCTACCAAGGTAGTGTAAAAACTACTAAGAGAACTCCTGCCTGGCACCTTCCCCGGTGGAGTTGTGCAGGGGGGTGTGTTTGGAACATTTTGTCACCAGCCGAGTCCAAAATTCAGCGGTTCCCCATCTCAGCCCAGAAAGCAGGTAGAACAACTTTTGTGGTGTCTTTTAGATGCCTACCAAGGTAGTGTAAAAACTATCAAGAGAACGCTTGTCTGGCACCTTCCCCGGTGGAGTTGTGCATGGGGTGTCTTTGGAACATTTTGTCACCAGCCGACTCCAAATTCAGCTGTTCCCCATCTCAGCCCAGAAAGCAGGTAGAACAACTTTTGTGGTGCCTTTCAGCTGCCTACCAAGGTAGTGTAGAAACTACCAAGAGAACTCCTGTCTGGCACCTTCCCCGGTGGAGTTGTGCATGGGGTGTCTTTGGAACATTTTGTCACCGGCCGACTCCAAAATTCAGCGATTCCCCATCTCAGCCCAGAAAGCAGATAGAACAACTTTTGTGGTGTCTTTCAGATGCCTACCGGAGCAATGTAAAAACTACCAGGAGAACTCCTGTCTGGCACCTTCCCCGGTGGAGTTGTGCATGGGGTGTGTTTGGAACATTTTGTCACCAGCCGACTCCAAAATTCAGCGATTCCCCATCTCAGCCCAGAAAGCAGGTAGAACAACTTTTGTGGTGTCTTTTAGATGCCTACCAAGGTAGTGTAAAAACTACCAAGAGAACTCCTGCCTGGCACCTTCCCCGGTGGAGTTGTGCAGGGGGGTGTGTTTGGAACATTTTGTCACCAGCCGAGTCCAAAATTCAGCGATTCCCCATCTCAGCCCAGAAAGCAGGTAGAACAACTTTTGTGCTGCCTTTCAGCTCCCTACCAAGGTAGTGTAAAATCTACCAAGAGAACTCCTGTCTGGCACCTTCCCCGGTGGAGTTGTGCATGGGGTGTGTTTGGAACATTTTGTCACCGGCCGACTCCAAAATTCAGCGATTCCCCATCTCAGCCCAGAAAGCAGGAAGAACAACTTTTGTGGTGTCTTTTTGATGCCTACCGGAGCAATGTAAAAATTACCAACAGAACTGCTTTCTGACACCTTCCCCGGTGGAGTTGTGCAGGGGGTGTGTTTATTAAAATTTTGTCACCAGCCGAGTCCAAAATTCAGCGTTTCCCAATCTCAGCCCAGAAAGCAGGTAGAACAACTTTTGTGGTGTCTTTCAGATGCCGACCAAGGTAGTGTTAAAACTATTAAGAGAACTCCTGTCTGGCACCTTCCCCGGTGGAGTTGTGCATGGGGTGTGTTTGGAACATTTTGTCACCGGCCGACTCCAAAATTCAGCGGTTCCCCATCTCAGCCCAGAAAGCAGGTAAAACAACTTTTGTGGTGTCTTTCAGATGCCGACCAAGGTAGTGTTAAAACTAGCAAGAGAACTCCTGTCTGGCACCTTCCCCGGTGGAGTTGTGCATGGGGTGTGTTTGGAACATTTTGTCACCGGCCCAGTCCAAAATTCAGCGTTTCCCCATCTCAGCCCAGAAAGCAGGTAGAACAACTTTTGTGGTGTCTTTTAGATGCCTACCAAGGTAGTGTAAAAACTATCAAGAGAACGCTTGTCTGGCACCTTCCCCGGTGGAGTTGTGCATGGGGTGTCTTTGGAACATTTTGTCACCGGCCGAGTCCAAAATTCAGCGATTCCCCATCTCAGCCCAGAAAGCAGATAGAACAACTTTTGTGGTGTCTTTCAGATGCCTACCGGAGCAATGTAAAAACTACCAGGAGAACTCCTGTCTGGCACCTTCCCCGGTGGAGTTGTGCAGGGGGTGTTTTTGGAACATTTTGTCACCAGCCGACTCCAAAATTCAGCGGTTCCCCATCTCAGCCCAGAAAGCAGGTAGAACAACTTTTGTGGTGTCTTTCAGATGCCTACCGGAGCAATGTAAAAACTACCAGGAGAACTCCTGTCTGGCACCTTCCCCGGTGGAGTTGTGCATGGGGTATGTTTGGAACATTTTGTCACCGGCCGACTCCAAAATTCAGCGGTTCCCCATCTCAGCCCAGAAAGCAGGTAGAACAACTTTTGTGGTGTCTTTCAGATGCCTACCGGAGCAATGTAAAAACTACCAGGAGAACTCCTGTCTGGCACCTTCCCCGGTGGAGTTGTGCATGGGGTGTCTTTGGAACATTTTGTCACCGGCCGAGTCCAAAATTCAGCGATTCCCCATCTCAGCCCAGAAAGCAGGAAGAACAACTTTTGTGGTGCCTTTCAGCTGCCTACCAAGGTAGTGTAAAAACTACCAACAGAATTCGTTCCTGGCACCTTCCCCGGTGGAGTTGTGCATGGGGTGTGTTTGGAACATTTTGTCACCAGCCGACTCCAAAATTCAGCGATTCCCCATCTCAGCCCAGAAAGCAGGTAGAACAACTTTTGTGGTGCCTTTCAAATGCCTACCAAGGTAGTGTAAAAACTACCAAGAGAACTCCTGTCTGGCACCTTCCCCGGTGGAGTTGTGCATGGGGTGTGTTTGGAACATTTTGTCACCAGCCGAGTCCAAAATTCAGCGATTCCCCATCTCAGCCCAGAAAGCAGGTAGAACAACTTTTGTGCTGCCTTTCAGCTCCCTACCAAGGTAGTGTAAAAACTACTAAGAGAACTCCTGTCTGGCACCTTCCCCGGTGGAGTTGTGCATGGGGTGTGTTTGGAACATTTTGTCACCGGCCGACTCCAAAATTCAGCGATTCCCCATCTCAGCCCAGAAAGCAGGTAGAACAAATTTTGTGGTGTCTTTCAGATGCCTACCAAGGTAGTGTAAAATCTATCAAGAGAACTCCTGCCTGGCACCTTCCCCGGTGGAGTTGTGCAGGGGGTGTGTTTGGAACATTTTGTCACCAGCCGACTCCAAAATTCAGCTGTTCCCCATCTCAGCCCAGAAAGCAGGTAGAACAACTTTTGTGGTGTCTTTCAGATGCCTACCAAGGTAGTGTAAAAACTACCAGGAGAACTCCTGTCTGGCACCTTCCCCGGTGGAGTTGTGCATGGGGTGTGTTTGGAACATTTTGTCACCAGCCGACTCCAAAATTCAGCGTTTCCCCATCTCAGCCCAGAAAGCAGGAAGAACAACTTTTGTGGTGCCTTTCAGCTGCCTACCAAGGTAGTGTAAAAACTACTAAGAGAACTCCTGTCTGGCACCTTCCCCGGTGGAGTTGTGCAGGGGGTGTGTTTGGAACATTTTGTCACCAGCCGAGTCCAAAATTCAGCGGTTCCCCATCTCAGCCCAGAAAGCAGGTAGAACAACTTTTGTGGTGTCTTTTAGATGCCTACCAAGGTAGTGTAAAAACTATCAAGAAAACGCTTGTCTGGCACCTTCCCCGGTGGAGTTGTGCAGGGGGTGTGTTTGGAACATTTTGTCACCAGCCGAGTCCAAAATTCAGCGGTTCCCCATCTCAGCCCAGAAAGCAGGTAGAACAACTTTTGTGGTGTCTTTCAGATGCCTACCGGAGCAATGCAAAAATTACCAACAGAACTGCTTTCTGACACCTTCCCCGGTGGAGTTGTGCAGGGGGTGTGTTTATTAAAATTTTGTCACCAGCCGAGTCCAAAATTCAGCGGTTCCCCATCTCAGCCCAGAAAGCAGGTAGAACAACTTTTGTGGTGTCTTTCAGATGCCGACCAAGGTAGTGTTAAAACTATTAAGAGAACTCCTGTCTGGCACCTTCCCCGGTGGAGTTGTGCATGGGGTGTGTTTGGAACATTTTGTCACCGGCCGACTCCAAAATTCAGCGGTTCCCCATCTCAGCCCAGAAAGCAGGTAGAACAACTTTTGTGGTGTCTTTTAGATGCCTACCGGAGCAATGTAAAAACTACCAGGAGAACTCCTGTCTGGCACCTTCCCCGGTGGAGTTGTGCATGGGGTGTCTTTGGAAAATTTTGTCACCGGCCGAGTCCAAAATTCAGCGATTCCCCATCTCAGCCCAGAAAGCAGATAGAACAACTTTTGTGGTGTCTTTCAGATGCCTACCGGAGCAATGTAAAAACTACCAGGAGAACTCCTGTCTGGCACCTTCCCCGGTGGAGTTGTGCAGGGGGTGTGTTTGGAACATTTTGTCACCGGCCGAGTCCAAAATTCAGCGGTTCCCCATCTCAGCCCAGAAAGCAGGTAGAACAACTTTTGTGGTGCCTTTCAAATGCCTACCAAGGTAGTGTAAAATCTACCAAGAGAACTCCTGTCTGGCACCTTCCCCGGTGGAGTTGTGCATGGGGTGTGTTTGGAACATTTTGTCACCAGCCGAGTCCAAAATTCAGCGATTCCCCATCTCAGCCCAGAAAGCAGGTAGAACAACTTTTGTGCTGCCTTTCAGCTCCCTACCAAGGTAGTGTAAAAACTACTAAGAGAACTCCTGTCTGGCACCTTCCCCGGTGGAGTTGTGCATGGGGTGTGTTTGGAACATTTTGTCACCGGCCGACTCCAAAATTCAGCGATTCCCCATCTCAGCCCAGAAAGCAGGTAGAACAAATTTTGTGGTGTCTTTCAGATGCCTACCAAGGTAGTGTAAAATCTATCAAGAGAACTCCTGCCTGGCACCTTCCCCGGTGGAGTTGTGCAGGGGGTGTGTTTGGAACATTTTGTCACCAGCCGACTCCAAAATTCAGCTGTTCCCCATCTCAGCCCAGAAAGCAGGTAGAACAACTTTTGTGGTGTCTTTCAGATGCCTACCAAGGTAGTGTAAAAACTACCAGGAGAACTCCTGTCTGGCACCTTCCCCGGTGGAGTTGTGCAGGGGGTGTGTTTGGAACATTTTGTCACCGGCCGACTCCAAAATTCAGCGTTTCCCCATCTCAGCCCAGAAAGCAGGTAGAACAACTTTTGTGGTGCCTTTCAGATGCCTACCAAGGTAGTGTAAAAACTACCAGGAGAACTCCTGTCTGGCACCTTCCCCGGTGGAGTTGTGCAGGGGGTGTGTTTATTAAAATTTTGTCACCAGCCGAGTCCAAAATTCAGCGTTTCCCCATCTCAGCCCAGAAAGCAGGTAGAACAACTTTTGTGGTGTCTTTCAGATGCCGACCAAGGTAGTGTTAAAACTATTAAGAGAACTCCTGTCTGGCACCTTCCCCGGTGGAGTTGTGCATGGGGTGTGTTTGGAACATTTTGTCACCGGCCGACTCCAAAATTCAGCGGTTCCCCATCTCAGCCCAGAAAGCAGGTAGAACAACTTTTGTGGTGTCTTTCAGGTGCCTACCAAGGTAGTGTAAAAACTAGCAAGAGAACTCCTGCCTGGCACCTTCCCCGGTGGAGTTGTGCATGGGGTGTTTTTGGAACATTTTGTCACCAGCCGACTCCAAAATTCAGCGGTTCCCCATCTCAGCCCAGAAAGCAGGTAGAACAACTTTTGTGGTGCCTTTCAGCTGCCTACCAAGGTAGTGTAAAAACTATCAAGAGAACTCCTGTCTGGCACCTTCCCCGGTGGAGTTGTGCATGGGGTGTGTTTGGAACATTTTGTCACCGGCCGAGTCCAAAATTCAGCTGTTCCCCATCTCAGCCCAGAAAGCAGGTAGAACAACTTTTGTGGTGTCTTTCAGATGCCTACCTAGGTAGTGTAAAAACTACTAAGAGAACTCCTGTCTGGCACCTTCCCCGGTGGAGTTGTGCATGGGGTGTGTTTGGAACATTTTGTCACCGGCCGAGTCCAAAATTCAGCGATTCCCCATCTCAGCCCAGAAAGCAGGTAGAACAAATTTTGTGGTGTCTTTCAGATGCCTACCAAGGTAGTGTAAAATCTATCAAGAGAACTCCTGCCTGGCACCTTCCCCGGTGGAGTTGTGCAGGGGGTGTGTTTGGAACATTTTGTCACCAGCCGACTCCAAAATTCAGCTGTTCCCCATCTCAGCCCAGAAAGCAGGTAGAACAACTTTTGTGGTGTCTTTCAGATGCCTACCAAGGTAGTGTAAAAACTACCAGGAGAACTCCTGTCTGGCACCTTCCCCGGTGGAGTTGTGCATGGGGTGTGTTTGGAACATTTTGTCACCAGCCGACTCCAAAATTCAGCGTTTCCCCATCTCAGCCCAGAAAGCAGGAAGAACAACTTTTGTGGTGCCTTTCAGCTGCCTACCAAGGTAGTGTAAAAACTACTAAGAGAACTCCTGTCTGGCACCTTCCCCGGTGGAGTTGTGCAGGGGGTGTGTTTGGAACATTTTGTCACCAGCCGAGTCCAAAATTCAGCGGTTCCCCATCTCAGCCCAGAAAGCAGGTAGAACAACTTTTGTGGTGTCTTTTAGATGCCTACCAAGGTAGTGTAAAAACTATCAAGAAAACGCTTGTCTGGCACCTTCCCCGGTGGAGTTGTGCAGGGGGTGTGTTTGGAACATTTTGTCACCAGCCGAGTCCAAAATTCAGCGGTTCCCCATCTCAGCCCAGAAAGCAGGTAGAACAACTTTTGTGGTGTCTTTCAGATGCCTACCGGAGCAATGCAAAAATTACCAACAGAACTGCTTTCTGACACCTTCCCCGGTGGAGTTGTGCAGGGGGTGTGTTTATTAAAATTTTGTCACCAGCCGAGTCCAAAATTCAGCGGTTCCCCATCTCAGCCCAGAAAGCAGGTAGAACAACTTTTGTGGTGTCTTTCAGATGCCGACCAAGGTAGTGTTAAAACTATTAAGAGAACTCCTGTCTGGCACCTTCCCCGGTGGAGTTGTGCATGGGGTGTGTTTGGAACATTTTGTCAACCGGCCGACTCCAAAATTCAGCGGTTCCCCATCTCAGCCCAGAAAGCAGGTAGAACAACTTTTGTGGTGTCTTTTAGATGCCTACCGGAGCAATGTAAAAACTACCAGGAGAACTCCTGTCTGGCACCTTCCCCGGTGGAGTTGTGCATGGGGTGTCTTTGGAAAATTTTGTCACCGGCCGAGTCCAAAATTCAGCGATTCCCCATCTCAGCCCAGAAAGCAGATAGAACAACTTTTGTGGTGTCTTTCAGATGCCTACCGGAGCAATGTAAAAACTACCAGGAGAACTCCTGTCTGGCACCTTCCCCGGTGGAGTTGTGCAGGGGGTGTGTTTGGAACATTTTGTCACCGGCCGAGTCCAAAATTCAGCGGTTCCCCATCTCAGCCCAGAAAGCAGGTAGAACAACTTTTGTGGTGCCTTTCAAATGCCTACCAAGGTAGTGTAAAATCTACCAAGAGAACTCCTGTCTGGCACCTTCCCCGGTGGAGTTGTGCATGGGGTGTGTTTGGAACATTTTGTCACCAGCCGAGTCCAAAATTCAGCGATTCCCCATCTCAGCCCAGAAAGCAGGTAGAACAACTTTTGTGCTGCCTTTCAGCTCCCTACCAAGGTAGTGTAAAAACTACTAAGAGAACTCATGTCTGGCACCTTCCACGGTGGAGTTGTGCAGGGGGTGTGTTTGGAACATTTTGTCACCGGCCGACTCCAAAATTCAGCGATTCCCCATCTCAGCCCAGAAAGCAGGAAGAACAACTTTTGTGGTGTCTTTCAGATGCCTACCGGAGCAATGCAAAAATTACCAACAGAACTGCTTTCTGACACCTTCCCCGGTGGAGTTGTGCAGGGGGTGTGTTTATTAAAATTTTGTCACCAGCCGAGTCCAAAATTCAGCGGTTCCCCATCTCAGCCCAGAAAGCAGGTAGAACAACTTTTGTGGTGTCTTTCAGATGCCGACCAAGGTAGTGTTAAAACTATTAAGAGAACTCCTGTCTGGCACCTTCCCCGGTGGAGTTGTGCATGGGGTGTGTTTGGAACATTTTGTCACCGGCCGACTCCAAAATTCAGCGGTTCCCCATCTCAGCCCAGAAAGCAGGTAGAACAACTTTTGTGGTGTCCTTTTGATGCCTACCGGAGCAATGTAAAAAACTACCAACAGAACTCGTCCCTGGCAACTTCCCCGGTGGAGTTGTGCAGGGGGTGTGTTTGGAACATTTTGTCACCAGCCGAGTCCAAAATTCAGCGGTTCCCCATCTCAGCCCAGAAAGCAGGTAGAACAACTTTTGTGGTGTCTTTCAAATGCCTACCGGAGCAATGTAAAAACTACCAGGAGAACTCGTCCCTGGCACCTTCCCCGGTGGAGTTGTGCATGGGGTGTGTTTGGAACATTTTGTCACCGGCCGACTCCAAAATTCAGCGGTTCCCCATCTCAGCCCAGAAAGCAGGTAGAACAACTTTTGTGGTGTCCTTTTGATGCCTACCGGAGCAATGTAAAAACTACCAGGAGAACTCCTGTCTGGCACCTTCCCCGGTGGAGTTGTGCATGGGGTGTCTTTGGAACATTTTGTCACCGGCCGACTCCAAAATTCAGCGATTCCCCATCTCAGCCCAGAAAGCAGGAAGAACAACTTTTGTGGTGTCTTTCAGGTGCCTACCAAGGTAGTGTAAAAACTACCAACAGAATTCGTTCCTGGCACCTTCCCCGGTGGAGTTGTGCATGGGGTGTGTTTGGAACATTTTGTCACCGGCCGAGTCCAAAATTCAGCGTTTCCCCATCTCAGCCCAGAAAGCAGGTAGAACAACTTTTGTGCTGCCTTTCAGCTCCCTACCAAGGTAGTGTAAAAACTACCAGGAGAACTCCTGTCTGGCACCTTCCCCGGTGGAGTTGTGCATGGGGTGTGTTTGGAACATTTTGTCACCGGCCGCCTCCAAAATTCAGCGGTTCCCCATCTCAGCCCAGAAAGCAGGTAGAACATCTTTTGTGGTGTCTTTTAGATGCCTACCAAGGTAGTGTAAAAACTATCAAGAGAACGCTTGTCTGGCACCTTCCCCGGTGGAGTTGTGCAGGGGGTGTGTTTGGAACATTTTGTCACCAGCCGAGTCCAAAATTCAGCGGTTCCCCATCTCAGCCCAGAAAGCAGGTAGAACAACTTTTGTGGTGTCTTTCAGATGCCTACCAAGGTAGTGTAAAAACTATCAAGAGAACGCTTGTCTGGCACCTTCCCCGGTGGAGTTGTGCATGGGGTGTCTTTGGAACATTTTGTCACCAGCCGAGTCCAAAATTCAGCTGTTCCCCATCTCAGCCCAGAAAGCAGGTAGAACAACTTTTGTGGTGCCTTTCAGCTGCCTACCAAGGTAGTGTAAAAACTATCAAGAGAACGCTTGTCTGGCACCTTCCCCGGTGGAGTTGTGCATGGGGTGTCTTTGGAACATTTTGTCACCGGCCGAGTCCAAAATTCAGCGATTCCCCATCTCAGCCCAGAAAGCAGATAGAACAACTTTTGTGGTGTCTTTCAGATGCCTACCGGAGCAATGTAAAAACTACCAGGAGAACTCCTGTCTGGCACCTTCCCCGGTGGAGTTGTGCAGGGGGTGTGTTTGGAACATTTTGTCACCAGCCGACTCCAAAATTCAGCGGTTCCCCATCTCAGCCCAGAAAGCAGGTAGAACAACTTTTGTGGTGTCTTTTAGATGCCTACCAAGGTAGTGTAAAAACTACCAAGAGAACTCCTGTCTGGCACCTTCCCCGGTGGAGTTGTGCAGGGGGTGTGTTTGGAACATTTTGTCACCAGCCGACTCCAAAATTCAGCGTTTCCCCATCTCAGCCCAGAAAGCAGGTAGAACAACTTTTGTGGTGCCTTTCAAATGCCTACCAAGGTAGTGTAGAAACTACCAAGAGAACTCCTGTCTAGCACGTTCCCCGGTGGAGTTGTGCATGGGGTGTGTTTGGAACATTTTGTCACCGGCCGACTCCAAAATTCAGCGGTTCCCCATCTCAGCCCAGAAAGCAGGTAGAACAACTTTTGTGGTGTCCTTTTGATGCCTACCGGAGCAATGTAAAAACTACCAGGAGAACTCCTGTCTGGCACCTTCCCCGGTGGAGTTGTGCATGGGGTGTCTTTGGAACATTTTGTCACCGGCCGACTCCAAAATTCAGCGTTTCCCCATCTCAGCCCAGAAAGCAGGTAGAACAACTTTTGTGCTGCCTTTCAGCTCCCTACCAAGGTAGCGTAAAAATAACTACCAAGAGAACTCCTGTCTGGCACCTTCCCCGGTGGAGTTGTGCAGGGGGTGTGTTTGGAACATTTTGTCACCAGCCGAGTCCAAAATTCAGCGATTCCCCATCTCAGCCCAGAAAGCAGTTAGAACAACTTTTGTGCTGCCTTTCAGCTCCCTACCAAGGTAGCGTAAAAACTACTAAGAGAACTCCTGTCTGGCACCTTCCCCGGTGGAGTTGTGCATGGGGTGTGTTTGGAACATTTTGTCACCGGCCGACTCCAAAATTCAGCGATTCCCCATCTCAGCCCAGAAAGCAGGAATAACAACTTTTGTGGTGTCTTTTTGATGCCTACCGGAGCAATGTAAAAATTACCAACAGAACTGCTTTCTGACACCTTCCCCGGTGGAGTTGTGCAGGGGGTGTGTTTATTAAAATTTTGTCACCAGCCGAGTCCAAAATTCAGCGGTTCCCCATCTCAGCCCAGAAAGCAGGTAGAACAACTTTTGTGGTGTCTTTCAGATGCCGACCAAGGTAGTGTTAAAGCTATTAAGAGAACTCCTGTCTGGCACCTTCCCCGGTGGAGTTGTGCATGGGGTGTGTTTGGAACATTTTGTCACCGGCCGACTCCAAAATTCAGCGGTTCCCCATCTCAGCCCAGAAAGCAGGTAGAACAACTTTTGTGGTGTCTTTTAGATGCCTACCAAGGTAGTGTAAAAACTACTAAGAGAACTCCTGTCTGGCACCTTCCCCGGTGGAGTTGTGCAGGGGGTGTGTTTGGAACATTTTGTCACCGGCCGACTCCAAAATTCAGCGGTTCCCCATCTCAGCCCAGAAAGCAGGTACAACAACTTTTGTGGTGTCTTTCAGATGCCTACCGGAGCAATGTAAAAACTACCAGGAGAACTCCTGTCTGGCACCTTCCCCGGTGGAGTTGTGCAGGGGGTGTGTTTGGAACATTTTGTCACCAGCCGACTCCAAAATTCAGCGGTTCCCCATCTCAGCCCAGAAAGCAGGTAGAACAACTTTTGTGGTGTCTTTTAGATGCCTACCAAGCTAGTGTAAAAACTACCAAGAGAACGCTTGTCTGGCACCTTCCCCGGTGGAGTTGTGCATGGGGTGTGTTTGGAACATTTTGTCACCGGCCGAGTCCAAAATTCAGCGTTTCCCCATCTCAGCCCAGAAAGCAGATAGAACAACTTTTGTGGTGTCTTTCAGATGCCTACCGGAGCAATGTAAAAACTACCAGGAGAACTCCTGTCTGGCACCTTCCCCGGTGGAGTTGTGCAGGGGGTGTGTTTGGAACATTTTGTCACCGGCCGAGTCCAAAATTCAGCGGTTCCCCATCTCAGCCCAGAAAGCAGGTAGAACAACTTTTGTGGTGTCTTTCAGATGACTACCGGAGCAATGCAAAAATTACCAACAGAACTGCTTTCTGACACCTTCCCCGGTGGAGTTGTGCAGGGGGTGTGTTTATTAAAATTTTGTCACCGGCCGACTCCAAAATTCAGCGGTTCCCCATCTCAGCCCAGAAAGCAGGTAGAACAACTTTTGTGGTGTCTTTCAGATGCCGACCAAGGTAGTGTTAAAACTATTAAGAGAACTCCTGTCTGGCACCTTCCCCGGTGGAGTTGTGCATGGGGTGTGTTTGGAACATTTTGTCACCGGCCGACTCCAAAATTCAGCGGTTCCCCATCTCAGCCCAGAAAGCAGGTAGAACAACTTTTGTGGTGTCCTTTTGATGCCTACCGGAGCAATGTAAAAACTACCAACAGAACTCCTCCCTGGCAACTTCCCCGGTGGAGTTGTGCAGGGGGTGTCTTTGGAACATTTTGTCACCAGCCGAGTCCAAAATTCTGCGGTTCCCCATCTCAGCCCAGAAAGCAGGTACAACAACTTTTCTTGTGCCTTTCAGCTTCCTACCGGAGCAATGTAAAAACTACCAGGAGAACTCGTCCCTGGCATTTCGCTAGTGGAGTTGTGCATGGGGTGTGTTTGGAACATTTTTTCACCAGCCGAGTCCAAAATTCAGCGGTTCCCCATCTCAGCCCAGAAAGCAGGTAGAACAACTTTTGTGGTGTCTTTTAGATGCCTACCAAGCTAGTGTAAAAACTACCAACAGAACTCGTCCCTGGCACCTTCCCCGGTGGAGTTGTGCATGGGGTGTGTTTGGAACATTTTGTCACCGGCCGACTCCAAAATTCAGCTGTTCCCCATCTCAGCCCAGAAAGCAGGTAGAACAACTTTTGTGCTGCCTTTCAGCTCCCTACCAAGGTAGTGTAAAATCTACCAAGAGAACTCCTGTCTGGCACCTTCCCCGGTGGAGTTGTGCAGGGGGTGTGTTTGGAACATTTTGTCACCAGCCGAGTCCAAAATTCAGCGGTTCCCCATCTCAGCCCAGAAAGCAGGTAGAACAACTTTTGTGGTGTCTTTCAGATGCCTACCGGAGCAATGCAAAAATTACCAACAGAACTGCTTTCTGACACCTTCCCCGGTGGAGTTGTGCAGGGGGTGTGTTTATTAAAATTTTGTCACCGGCCGACTCCAAAATTCAGCGGTTCCCCATCTCAGCCCAGAAAGCAGGTAGAACAACTTTTGTGGTGTCTTTCAGATGCCGACCAAGGTAGTGTTAAAACTATTAAGAGAACTCCTGTCTGGCACCTTCCCCGGTGGAGTTGTGCATGGGGTGTGTTTGGAACATTTTGTCACCGGCCGACTCCAAAATTCAGCGGTTCCCCATCTCAGCCCAGAAAGCAGGTAGAACAACTTTTGTGGTGTCCTTTTGATGCCTACCGGAGCAATGTAAAAACTACCAGGAGAACTCCTGTCTGGCAACTTCCCCGGTGGAGTTGTGCAGGGGGTGTCTTTGGAACATTTTGTCACCAGCCGAGTCCAAAATTCTGCGGTTCCCCATCTCAGCCCAGAAAGCAGGTACAACAACTTTTCTTGTGCCTTTCAGCTGCCTACCGGAGCAATGTAAAAACTACCAGGAGAACTCGTCCCTGGCACCTTCGCTAGTGGAGTTGTGCATGGGGTGTGTTTGGAACATTTTGTCACCAGCCGAGTCCAAAATTCAGCGGTTCCCCATCTCAGCCCAGAAAGCAGGAAGAACAATTTTTGTGCTGCCTTTCAAATGCCTACCAATGCAGTGTAAAAACTACTAAGAGAACTCCTGTCTGGCACCTTCCCCGGTGGAGTTGTGCATGGGGTGTGTTTGGAACATTTTGTCACCGGCCGACTCCAAAATTCAGCGGTTCCCCATCTCAGCCCAGAAAGCAGGTAGAACAACTTTTGTGGTGTCCTTTTGATGCCTACCGGAGCAATGTAAAAACTACCAGGAGAACTCCTGTCTGGCACCTTCCCCGGTGGAGTTGTGCAGGGGGTGTGTTTGGAACATTTTGTCACCAGCCGAGTCCAAAATTCAGCGTTTCCCCATCTCAGCCCAGAAAGCAGGTAGAACAACTTTTGTGGTGTCTTTCAAATGCCTACCAAGGTAGTGTAAAAACTACCAGGAGAACTCCTGTCTGGCACCTTCCCCGGTGGAGTTGTGCATGGGGTGTCTTTGGAACATTTTGTCACCGGCCGACTCCAAAATTCAGCGATTCCCCATCTCAGCCCAGAAAGCAGGAAGAACAACTTTTGTGGTGTCTTTCAGGTGCCTACCAAGGTAGTGTAAAAACTACCAACAGAATTCGTTCCTGGCACCTTCCCCGGTGGAGTTGTGCATGGGGTGTGTTTGGAACATTTTGTCACCAGCCGAGTCCAAAATTCAGCGATTCCCCATCTCAGCCCAGAAAGCAGGTAGAACAACTTTTGTGCTGCCTTTCAGCTCCCTACCAAGGTAGTGTAAAATCTACCAAGAGAACTCCTGTCTGGCACCTTCCCCGGTGGAGTTGTGCATGGGGTGTGTTTGGAACATTTTGTCACCGGCCGAGTCCAAAATTCAGCGGTTCCCCATCTCAGCCCAGAAAGCAGGTAGAACAACTTTTGTGGTGTCTTTCAGATGCCTACCAAGGTAGTGTAGAAACTACCAAGAGAACTCCTGTCTAGCACGTTCCCCGGTGGAGTTGTGCATGGGGTGTGTTTGGAACATTTTGTCACCGGCCGACTCCAAAATTCAGCGGTTCCCCATCTCAGCCCAGAAAGCAGGTACAACAACTTTTGTGGTGTCTTTCAGCTCCCTACCAAGGTAGTGTAAAAACTACTAAGAGAACTCCTGTCTGGCACCTTCCCCGGTGGAGTTGTGCAGGGGGTGTGTTTGGAACATTTTGTCACCAGCCGACTCCAAAATTCAGCGTTTCCCCATCTCAGCCCAGAAAGCAGGTAGAACAACTTTTGTGCTGCCTTTCAGCTCCCTACCAAGGTAGTGTAAAAACTACTAAGAGAACTCCTGTCTGGCACCTTCCCCGGTGGAGTTGTGCATGGGGTGTGTTTGGAACATTTTGTCACCGGCCGACTCCAAAATTCAGCGGTTCCCCATCTCAGCCCAGAAAGCAGGTAAAACAACTTTTGTGGTGTCTTTCAGATGCCTACCGGAGCAATGTAAAAACTACCAGGAGAACTCCTGTCTGGCACCTTCCCCGGTGGAGTTGTGCAGGGGGTGTGTTTGGAACATTTTGTCACCGGCCGAGTCCAAAATTCAGCGTTTCCCCATCTCAGCCCAGCAAGCAGGTAGAACAACTTTTGTGGTGTCTTTTAGATGCCTACCAAGGTAGTGTAAAAACTACCAAGAGAACTCCTGTCTGGCACCTTCCCCGGTGGAGTTGTGCAGGGGGTGTGTTTGGAACATTTTGTCACCACCCGAGTCCAAAATTCAGCGTTTCCCCATCTCAGCCCAGAAAGCAGGTAGAACAACTTTTGTGGTGTCTTTCAGATGCCTACCGGAGCAATGTAAAAACTACCAGGAGAACTCCTGTCTGGCACCTTCCCCGGTGGAGTTGTGCAGGGGGTGTGTTTGGAACATTTTGTCACCAGCCGACTCCAAAATTCAGCGGTTCCCCATCTCAGCCCAGAAAGCAGATAGAACAACTTTTGTGGTGTCTTTTAGATGCCTACCAAGCTAGTGTAAAAACTATCAAGAGAACGCTTGTCTGGCACCTTCCCCGGTGGAGTTGTGCATGGGGTGTCTTTGGAACATTTTGTCACCGGCCGAGTCCAAAATTCAGCGATTCCCCATCTCAGCCCAGAAAGCAGGTAGAACAACTTTTGTGGTGTCTTTCAGATGCCTACCGGAGCAATGTAAAAACTACCAGGAGAACTCCTGTCTGGCACCTTCCCCGGTGGAGTTGTGCAGGGGGTGTGTTTGGAACATTTTGTCACCAGCCGAGTCCAAAATTCAGCGGTTCCCCATCTCAGCCCAGAAAGCAGGTAGAACAACTTTTGTGGTGCCTTTCAGCTGCCTACCAAGGTAGTGTAAAAACTACCAAGAGAACTCCTGTCTGGCACCTTCCCCGGTGGAGTTGTGCAGGGGGTGTGTTTGGAACATTTTGTCACCAGCCGAGTCCAAAATTCAGCGTTTCCCCATCTCAGCCCAGAAAGCAGGTAGAACAACTTTTGTGGTGTCTTTCAGCTGCCTACCAAGGTAGTGTAAAAACTACCAGGATAACTCCTGCCTGGCACCTTCCCCGGTGGAGTTGTGCATGGGGTGTGTTTGGAACATTTTGTCACCGGCCGACTCCAAAATTCAGCGATTCCCCATCTCAGCCCAGAAAGCAGGAAGAACAACTTTTGTGGTGCCTTTCAGATGCCTACCAAGGTAGTGTAAAAACTACTAAGAGAACTCCTGTCTGGCACCTTCCCCGGTGGAGTTGTGCAGGGGGTGTGTTTGGAACATTTTGTCACCGGCCGACTCCAAAATTCAGCGGTTCCCCATCTCAGCCCAGAAAGCAGGTAGAACAACTTTTGTGGTGTCTTTTAGATGCCTACCAAGGTAGCGTAAAAACTACCAAGAGAACTCCTGTCTGGAACCTTCCCCGGTGGAGTTGTGCAGGGGGTGTGTTTGGAACATTTTGTCACCGGCCGAGTCCAAAATTCAGCGGTTCCCCATCTCAGCCCAGAAAGCAGGAAGAACAACTTTTGTTGTGCCTTTCAGCTGCCTACCAAGGTAGTGTAAAAACTATCAAGATAACGCTTGTCTGGCACCTTCCCCGGTGGAGTTGTGCATGGGGTGTGTTTGGAACATTTTGTCACCGGCTGAGTCCAAAATTCAGCGATTCCCCATCTCAGCCCAGAAAGCAGATAGAACAACTTCTGTGGTGTCTTTCAGATGCCTACCAAGGTAGTGTAAAAACTACCAGGAGAACTCCTGTCTGGCACCTTCCCCGGTGGAGTTGTGCAGGGGGTGTGTTTGGAACATTTTGTCACCAGCCGACTCCAAAATTCAGCGTTTCCCCATCTCAGCCCAGAAAGCAGGTACAACAACTTTTGTGGTGTCTTTTAGATGCCTACCAAGGTAGTGTAAAAACTACCAAGAGAACTCCTGTCTGGCACCTTCCCCGGTGGAGTTGTGCAGGGGGTGTGTTTGGAACATTTTGTCACCAGCCGACTCCAAAATTCAGCGTTTCCCCATCTCAGCCCAGAAAGCAGGTAGAACAACTTTTGTGGTGCCTTTCAAATGCCTACCAAGGTAGTGTAGAAACTACCAAGAGAACTCCTGTCTAGCACGTTCCCCGGTGGAGTTGTGCATGGGGTGTCTTTGGAACATTTTGTCACCGGCCGAGTCCAAAATTCAGCGATTCCCCATCTCAGCCCAGAAAGCAGATAGAACAACTTTTGTGGTGTCCTTTTGATGCCTACCGGAGCAATGTAAAAACTACCAGGAGAACTCCTGTCTGGCACCTTCCCCGGTGGAGTTGTGCAGGGGGTGTGTTTGGAACATTTTGTCACCCAGCCGACTCCAAAATTCAGCTGTTCCCCATCTCAGCCCAGAAAGCAGGTAGAACAACTTTTGTGCTGCCTTTCAGCTCCCTACCAAGGTAGTGTAAAAACTACTAAGAGAACTCCTGTCTGGCACCTTCCCCGGTGGAGTTGTGCAGGGGGTGTGTTTGGAACATTTTGTCACCAGCCGACTCCAAAATTCAGCGATTCCCCATCTCAGCCCAGAAAGCAGGTAGAACAACTTTTGTGCTGCCTTTCAGCTCCCTACCAAGGTAGTGTAAAAACTACTAAGAGAACTCCTGTCTGGCACCTTCCCCGGTGGAGTTGTGCATGGGGTGTGTTTGGAACATTTTGTCACCGGCCGACTCCAAAATTCAGCGATTCCCCATCTCAGCCCAGAAAGCAGGAAGAACAACTTTTGTGGTGTCTTTTTGATGCCTACCGGAGCAATGTAAAAATTACCAACAGAACTGCTTTCTGACACCTTCCCCGGTGGAGTTGTGCAGGGGGTGTGTTTATTAAAATTTTGTCACCACCCGAGTCCAAAATTCAGCGGTTCCCCATCTCAGCCCAGAAAGCAGGTAGAACAACTTTTGTGGTGTCTTTCAGATGCCGACCAAGGTAGTGTTAAAACTATTAAGAGAACTCCTGTCTGGCACCTTCCCCGGTGGAGTTGTGCATGGGGTGTCTTTGGAACATTTTGTCACCGGCCGACTCCAAAATTCAGCGGTTCCCCATCTCAGCCCAGAAAGCAGGTAGAACAACTTTTGTGGTGTCCTTTTGATGCCTACCGGAGCAATGTAAAAACTAGCAAGAGAACTCCTGCCTGGCACCTTCCCCGGTGGAGTTGTGCATGGGGTGTGTTTGGAACATTTTGTCACCCAGCCGAGTCCAAAATTCAGCGATTCCCCATCTCAGCCCAGAAAGCAGGTAGAACAACTTTTGTGCTGCCTTTCAGCTCCCTACCAAGGTAGTGTAAAAACTACTAAGAGAACTCCTGTCTGGCACCTTCCCCGGTGGAGTTGTGCATGGGGTGTGTTTGGAACATTTTGTCACCAGCCGACTCCAAAATTCAGCGATTCCCCATCTCAGCCCAGAAAGCAGGTAGAACAACTTTTGTGCTGCCTTTCAGCTCCCTACCAAGGTAGTGTAAAAACTACTAAGAGAACTCCTGTCTGGCACCTTCCCCGGTGGAGTTGTGCATGGGGTGTGTTTGGAACATTTTGTCACCGGCCGACTCCAAAATTCAGCGGTTCCCCATCTCAGCCCAGAAAGCAGGTAGAACAACTTTTGTGGTGTCTTTTTGATGCCTACCGGAGCAATGTAAAAATTACCAACAGAACTGCTTTCTGACAACTTCCCCGGTGGAGTTGTGCAGGGGGTGTGTTTATTAAAATTTTGTCACCAGCCGAGTCCAAAATTCAGCGGTTCCCCATCTCAGCCCAGAAAGCAGGTAGAACAACTTTTGTGGTGTCTTTCAGATGCCGACCAAGGTAGTGTTAAAACTATTAAGAGAACTCCTGTCTGGCACCTTCCCCGGTGGAGTTGTGCATGGGGTGTGTTTGGAACATTTTGTCACCGGCCGACTCCAAAATTCAGCGGTTCCCCATCTCAGCCCAGAAAGCAGGTAGAACAACTTTTGTGGTGTCCTTTTGATGCCTACCGGAGCAATGTAAAAACTACCAGGAGAACTCCTTTCTGGCACCTTCCCCGGTGGAGTTGTGCAGGGGGTGTCTTTGGAACATTTTGTCACCCAGCCGAGTCCAAAATTCAGCGATTCCCCATCTCAGCCCAGAAAGCAGGTAGAACAACTTTTGTGCTGCCTTTCAGCTCCCTACCAAGGTAGTGTAAAAACTACTAAGAGAACTCCTGTCTGGCACCTTCCCCGGTGGAGTTGTGCAGGGGGTGTGTTTGGAACATTTTGTCACCAGCCGAGTCCAAAATTCAGCGATTCCCCATCTCAGCCCAGAAAGCAGGTAGAACAACTTTTGTGCTGCCTTTCAGCTCCCTACCAAGGTAGTGTAAAAACTACTAAGAGAACTCCTGTCTGGCACCTTCCCCGGTGGAGTTGTGCATGGGGTGTGTTTGGAACATTTTGTCACCGGCCGACTCCAAAATTCAGCGGTTCCCCATCTCAGCCCAGAAAGCAGGTAGAACAACTTTTGTGGTGTCTTTTTGATACCTACCGGAGCAATGTAAAAATTACCAACAGAACTGCTTTCTGACACCTTCCCCGGTGGAGTTGTGCAGGGGGTGTGTTTATTAAAATTTTGTCACCAGCCGAGTCCAAAATTCAGCGGTTCCCCATCTCAGCCCAGAAAGCAGGTAGAACAACTTTTCTGGTGTCTTTCAGATGCCGACCAAGGTAGTGTTAAAACTATTAAGAGAACTCCTGTCTGGCACCTTCCCCGGTGGAGTTGTGCAGGGGGTGTGTTTGGAACATTTTGTCACCGGCCGACTCCAAAATTCAGCGGTTCCCCATCTCAGCCCAGAAAGCAGGAAGAACAACTTTTGTGGTGCCTTTCAGCTGCCTACCGAGGTAGTGTTAAAACTATTAAGAGAACTCCTGTCTGGCACCTTCCCCGGTGGAGTTGTGCATGGGGTGTGTTTGGAACATTTTGTCACCGGCCGAGTCCAAAATTCAGCGTTTCCCCATCTCAGCCCAGAAAGCAGGTAGAACAACTTTTGTGGTGCCTTTCAGCTGCCTACCGAGGTAGTGTAAAAACTACTAAGAGAACTCCTGTCTGGCACCTTCCCCGGTGGAGTTGTGCATGGGGTGTGTTTGGAACATTTTGTCACCGGCCGACTCCAAAATTCAGCGTTTCCCCATCTCAGCCCAGAAAGCAGGTAGAACAACTTTTGTGGTGTCTTTTAGATGCCTACCAAGGTAGTGTAAAAACTGCCAAGAGAACTCCTGTCTGGCACCTTCCCCGGTGGAGTTGTGCATGGGGTGTGTTTGGAACATTTTGTCACCGGCTGAGTCCAAAATTCAGCGGTTCCCCATCTCAGCCCAGAAAGCAGGTAGAACAACTTCTGTGGTGTCTTTCAGATGCCTACCAAGGTAGTGTAAAAACTACCAGGAGAACTCCTGTCTGGCACCTTCCCCGGTGGAGTTGTGCAGGGGGTGTGTTTGGAACATTTTGTCACCAGCCGACTCCAAAATTCAGCGTTTCCCCATCTCAGCCCAGAAAGCAGGTAGAACAACTTTTGTGGTGTCTTTTAGATGCCTACCAAGGTAGTGTAAAAACTACCAAGAGAACTCCTGTCTGGCACCTTCCCCGGTGGAGTTGTGCAGGGGGTGTCTTTGGAACATTTTGTCACCAGCCGACTCCAAAATTCAGCGTTTCCCCATCTCAGCCCAGAAAGCAGGTAGAACAACTTTTGTGGTGCCTTTCAAATGCCTACCAAGGTAGTGTAGAAACTACCAAGAGAACTCCTGTCTAGCACGTTCCCCGGTGGAGTTGTGCATGGGGTGTCTTTGGAACATTTTGTCACCGGCCGAGTCCAAAATTCAGCGATTCCCCATCTCAGCCCAGAAAGCAGATAGAACAACTTTTGTGGTGTCCTTTTGATGCCTACCGGAGCAATGTAAAAACTACCAGGAGAACTCCTGTCTGGCACCTTCCCCGGTGGAGTTGTGCAGGGGGTGTGTTTGGAACATTTTGTCACCCAGCCGACTCCAAAATTCAGCGATTCCCCATCTCAGCCCAGAAAGCAGGTAGAACAACTTTTGTGCTGCCTTTCAGCTCCCTACCAAGGTAGTGTAAAAACTACTAAGAGAACTCCTGTCTGGCACCTTCCCCGGTGGAGTTGTGCAGGGGGTGTGTTTGGAACATTTTGTCACCAGCCGAGTCCAAAATTCAGCGATTCCCCATCTCAGCCCAGAAAGCAGGTAGAACAACTTTTGTGCTGCCTTTCAGCTCCCTACCAAGGTAGTGTAAAAACTACTAAGAGAACTCCTGTCTGGCACCTTCCCCGGTGGAGTTGTGCATGGGGTGTGTTTGGAACATTTTGTCACCGGCCGACTCCAAAATTCAGCGATTCCCCATCTCAGCCCAGAAAGCAGGAAGAACAACTTTTGTGGTGTCTTTTTGATGCCTACCGGAGCAATGTAAAAATTACCAACAGAACTGCTTTCTGACACCTTCCCCGGTGGAGTTGTGCAGGGGGTGTGTTTATTAAAATTTTGTCACCACCCGAGTCCAAAATTCAGCGGTTCCCCATCTCAGCCCAGAAAGCAGGTAGAACAACTTTTGTGGTGTCTTTCAGATGCCGACCAAGGTAGTGTTAAAACTATTAAGAGAACTCCTGTCTGGCACCTTCCGTGGTGGAGTTGTGCATGGGGTGTCTTTGGAACATTTTGTCACCGGCCGACTCCAAAATTCAGCGGTTCCCCATCTCAGCCCAGAAAGCAGGTAGAACAACTTTTGTGGTGTCCTTTTGATGCCTACCGGAGCAATGTAAAAACTAGCAAGAGAACTCCTACTGGCACCTTCCCCGGTGGAGTTGTGCATGGGGTGTGTTTGGAACATTTTGTCACCCAGCCGAGTCCAAAATTCAGCGATTCCCCATCTCAGCCCAGAAAGCAGGTAGAACAACTTTTGTGCTGCCTTTCAGCTCCCTACCAAGGTAGTGTAAAAACTACTAAGAGAACTCCTGTCTGGCACCTTCCCCGGTGGAGTTGTGCATGGGGTGTGTTTGGAACATTTTGTCACCAGCCGACTCCAAAATTCAGCGATTCCCCATCTCAGCCCAGAAAGCAGGTAGAACAACTTTTGTGCTGCCTTTCAGCTCCCTACCAAGGTAGTGTAAAAACTACTAAGAGAACTCCTGTCTGGCACCTTCCCCGGTGGAGTTGTGCATGGGGTGTGTTTGGAACATTTTGTCACCGGCCGACTCCAAAATTCAGCGGTTCCCCATCTCAGCCCAGAAAGCAGGAAGAACAACTTTTGTGGTGTCTTTTTGATGCCTACCGGAGCAATGTAAAAATTACCAACAGAACTGCTTTCTGACAACTTCCCCGGTGGAGTTGTGCAGGGGGTGTGTTTATTAAAATTTTGTCACCAGCCGAGTCCAAAATTCAGCGGTTCCCCATCTCAGCCCACAAAGCAGGTAGAACAACTTTTGTGGTGTCTTTCAGATGCCGACCAAGGTAGTGTTAAAACTATTAAGAGAACTCCTGTCTGGCACCTTCCCCGGTGGAGTTGTGCATGGGGTGTGTTTGGAACATTTTGTCACCGGCCGACTCCAAAATTCAGCGGTTCCCCATCTCAGCCCAGAAAGCAGGTAGAACAACTTTTGTGGTGTCCTTTTGATGCCTACCGGAGCAATGTAAAAACTACCAGGAGAACTCCTTTCTGGCACCTTCCCCGGTGGAGTTGTGCAGGGGGTGTGTTTGGAACATTTTGTCACCCAGCCGAGTCCAAAATTCAGCGATTCCCCATCTCAGCCCAGAAAGCAGGTAGAACAACTTTTGTGCTGCCTTTCAGCTCCCTACCAAGGTAGTGTAAAAACTACTAAGAGAACTCCTGTCTGGCACCTTCCCCGGTGGAGTTGTGCAGGGGGTGTGTTTGGAACATTTTGTCACCAGCCGAGTCCAAAATTCAGCGATTCCCCATCTCAGCCCAGAAAGCAGGTAGAACAACTTTTGTGCTGCCTTTCAGCTCCCTACCAAGGTAGTGTAAAAACTACTAAGAGAACTCCTGTCTGGCACCTTCCCCGGTGGAGTTGTGCATGGGGTGTGTTTGGAACATTTTGTCACCGGCCGACTCCAAAATTCAGCGGTTCCCCATCTCAGCCCAGAAAGCAGGAAGAACAACTTTTGTGGTGTCTTTTTGATACCTACCAGAGCAATGTAAAAATTACCAACAGAACTGCTTTCTGACACCTTCCCCGGTGGAGTTGTGCAGGGGGTGTGTTTATTAAAATTTTGTCACCAGCCGAGTCCAAAATTCAGCGGTTCCCCATCTCAGCCCAGAAAGCAGGTAGAACAACTTTTGTGGTGTCTTTCAGATGCCGACCAAGGTAGTGTTAAAACTATTAAGAGAACTCCTGTCTGGCACCTTCCCCGGTGGAGTTGTGCATGGGGTGTCTTTGGAACATTTTGTCACCGGCCGACTCCAAAATTCAGCGATTCCCCATCTCAGCCCAGAAAGCAGGTAGAACAACTTTTGTGGTGTCTTTCAGATGCCGACCAAGGTAGTGTTAAAACTATTAAGAGAACTCCTGTCTGGCACCTTCCCCGGTGGAGTTGTGCAGGGGGTGTGTTTGGAACATTTTGTCACCGGCCGACTCCAAAATTCAGCGGTTCCCCATCTCAGCCCAGAAAGCAGGTAGAACAACTTTTGTGCTGCCTTTCAGCTCCCTACCAAGGCAGTGTAAAAACTACTAAGAGAACTCCTGTCTGGCACCTTCCCCGGTGGAGTTGTGCATGGGGTGTGTTTGGAACATTTTGTCACCGGCCGAGTCCAAAATTCAGCGTTTCCCCATCTCAGCCCAGAAAGCAGGTAGAACAACTTTTGTGGTGTCTTTTAGATGCCTACCAAGGTAGTGTAAAAACTGCCAAGAGAACTCCTGTCTGGCACCTTCCCCGGTGGAGTTGTGCAGGGGGTGTGTTTGGAACATTTTGTCACCAGCCGAGTCCAAAATTCAGCGGTTCCCCGTCTCAGCCCAGAAAGCAGGTAGAACAACTTTTGTGGTGTCTTTCAGATGCCTACCGGAGCAATGTAAAAACTACCAGGAGAACTCCTGTCTGGCACCTTCCCCGGTGGAGTTGTGCAGGGGGTGTGTTTGGAACATTTTGTCACCAGCCGACTCCAAAATTCAGCGTTTCCCCATCTCAGCCCAGAAAGCAGGTAGAACAACTTTTGTGGTGTCTTTTAGATGCCTTCCAAGGTAGTGTAAAAACTATCAAGAGAACGCTTGTCTGGCACCTTCCCCGGTGGAGTTGTGCATGGGGTGTCTTTGGAACATTTTGTCACCGGCCGAGTCCAAAATTCAGCGATTCCCCATCTCAGCCCAGAAAGCAGATAGAACAACTTTTGTGGTGTCTTTCAGATGCCTACCGGAGCAATGTAAAAACTACCAGGAGAACTCCTGTCTGGCACCTTCCCCGGTGGAGTTGTGCAGGGGGTGTGTTTGGAACATTTTGTCACCAGCCGAGTCCAAAATTCAGCGATTCCCCATCTCAGCCCAGAAAGCAGGTAGAACAACTTTTGTGCTGCCTTTCAGCTCCCTACCAAGGTAGTGAAAAAACTACTAAGAGAACTCCTGTCTGGCACCTTCCCCGGTGGAGTTGTGCATGGGGTGTGTTTGGAACATTTTGTCACCGGCCGACTCCAAAATTCAGCGGTTCCCCATCTCAGCCCAGAAAGCAGGAAGAACAACTTTTGTGGTGTCTTTTTGATACCTACCGGAGCAATGTAAAAATTACCAACAGAACTGCTTTCTGACACCTTCCCCGGTGGAGTTGTGCAGGGGGTGTGTTTATTAAAATTTTGTCACCAGCCGAGTCCAAAATTCAGCGGTTCCCCATCTCAGCCCAGAAAGCAGGTAGAACAACTTTTGTGGTGTCTTTCAGATGCCGACCAAGGTAGTGTTAAAACTATTAAGAGAACTCCTGTCTGGCACCTTCCCCGGTGGAGTTGTGCATGGGGTGTCTTTGGAACATTTTGTCACCGGCCGACTCCAAAATTCAGCGATTCCCCATCTCAGCCCAGAAAGCAGGTAGAACAACTTTTGTGGTGTCTTTCAGATGCCGACCAAGGTAGTGTTAAAACTATTAAGAGAACTCCTGTCTGGCACCTTCCCCGGTGGAGTTGTGCAGGGGGTGTGTTTGGAACATTTTGTCACCGGCCGACTCCAAAATTCAGCGGTTCCCCATCTCAGCCCAGAAAGCAGGAAGAACAACTTTTGTGGTGCCTTTCAGCTGCCTACCGAGGTAGTGTAAAAACTACTAAGAGAACTCCTGTCTGGCACCTTCCCCGGTGGAGTTGTGCATGGGGTGTGTTTGGAACATTTTGTCACCGGCCGAGTCCAAAATTCAGCGATTCCCCATCTCAGCCCAGAAAGAAGGTAGAACAACTTTTGTGGTGTCTTTTAGATGCCTACCAAGGTAGTGTAAAAACTGCCAAGAGAACTCCTGTCTGGCACCTTCCCCGGTGGAGTTGTGCAGGGGGTGTGTTTGGAACATTTTGTCACCAGCCGAGTCCAAAATTCAGCGGTAACCCGTCTCAGCCCAGAAAGCAGGTAGAACAACTTTTGTGGTGTCTTTCAGATGCCTACCGGAGCAATGTAAAAACTACCAGGAGAACTCCTGTCTGGCACCTTCCCCGGTGGAGTTGTGCAGGGGGTGTGTTTGGAACATTTTGTCACCAGCCGACTCCAAAATTCAGCGTTTCCCCATCTCAGCCCAGAAAGCAGGTAGAACAACTTTTGTGGTGTCTTTTAGATGCCTTCCAAGGTAGTGTAAAAACTATCAAGAGAACGCTTGTCTGGCACCTTCCCCGGTGGAGTTGTGCATGGGGTGTCTTTGGAACATTTTGTCACCGGCCGAGTCCAAAATTCAGCGATTCCCCATCTCAGCCCAGAAAGCAGATAGAACAACTTTTGTGGTGTCTTTCAGATGCCTACCGGAGCAATGTAAAAACTACCAGGAGAACTCCTGTCTGGCACCTTCCCCGGTGGAGTTGTGCAGGGGGTGTGTTTGGAACATTTTGTCACCAGCCGACTCCAAAATTCAGCGTTTCCCCATCTCAGCCCAGAAAGCAGGTAGAACAACTTTTGTGGTGTCTTTTAGATGCCTACCAAGGTAGTGTAAAAACTACCAAGAGAACTCCTGTCTGGCACCTTCCCCGGTGGAGTTGTGCAGGGGGTGTGTTTGGAACATTTTGTCACCAGCCGACTCCAAAATTCAGCGGTTCCCCATCTCAGCCCAGAAAGCAGGTAGAACAACTTTTGTGGTGCCTTTCAGCTGCCTACCAACGTAGTGTAGAAACTACTAAGAGAACGCTTGTCTGGCACCTTCCCCGGTGGAGTTGTGCATGGGGTGTGTTTGGAACATTTTGTCACCAGCCGAGTCCAAAATTCAGCGATTCCCCATCTCAGCCCAGAAAGCAGGTAGAACAACTTTTGTGGTGTCTTTCAGATGCCTACCGGAGCAATGTAAAAACTACCAGGAGAACTCCTGTCTGGCACCTTCCCCGGTGGAGTTGTGCAGGGGGTGTGTTTGGAACATTTTGTCACCAGCCGACTCCAAAATTCAGCTGTTCCCCATCTCAGCCCAGAAAGCAGGTAGAACAACTTTTGTGGTGTCTTTCAGCTGCCTACCAAGGTAGTGTAAAAACTACCAGGAGAACTCCTGTCTGGCACCTTCCCCGGTGGAGTTGTGCATGGGGTGTGTTTGGAACATTTTGTCACCGGCCGACTCCAAAATTCAGCGTTTCCCCATCTCAGCCCAGAAAGCAGGTAGAACAACTTTTGTGGTGTCTTTTAGATGCCTACCAAGGTAGTGTAAAAACTACTAAGAGAACTCCTGTCTGGCACCTTCCCCGGTGGAGCTGTGCAGGGGGTGTGTTTGGAACATTTTGTCACCGGCCGACTCCAAAATTCAGCGTTTCCCCATCTCAGCCCAGAAAGCAGGTAGAACAACTTTTGTGGTGTCTTTCAGATGCCTACCGGAGCAATGTAAAAACTACCAGGAGAACTCCTGTCTGGCACCTTCCCCGGTGGAGTTGTGCATGGGGTGTGTTTGGAACATTTTGTCACCGGCCGACTCCAAAATTCAGCGATTCCCCATCTCAGCCCAGAAAGCAGGTAGAACAACTTTTGTGGTGCCTTTCAGCTCCCTACCAAGGCAGTGTAAAATCTACCAAGAGAACTCCTGTCTGGCACCTTCCCCGGTGGAGTTGTGCAGGGGGTGTGTTTGGAACATTTTGTCACCAGCCGACTCCAAAATTCAGCTTTTCCCCATCTCAGCCCAGAAAGCAGGTAGAACATCTTTTGTGGTGTCTTTTAGATGCCTACCAAGGTAGTGTAAAAACTATCAAGAGAACTCTTGTCTGGCACCTTCCCCGGTGGAGTTGTGCAGGGGGTGTGTTTGGAACATTTTGTCACCAGCCGAGTCCAAAATTCAGCGGTTCCCCATCTCAGCCCAGAAAGCAGGTAGAACAACTTTTGTGGTGTCTTTCAGATGCCTACCGGAGCAATGTAAAAACTACCAGGAGAACTCCTGTCTGGCACCTTCCCCGGTGGAGTTGTGCAGGGGGTGTCTTTGGAACATTTTGTCACCAGCCGAGTCCAAAATTCAGCTGTTCCCCATCTCAGCCCAGAAAGCAGGTAGAACAACTTTTGTGGTGTCTTTCAGCTGCCTACCAAGGTAGTGTAAAAACTAACAGGAGAACTCCTGTCTGGCACCTTCCCCGGTGGAGTTGTGCATGGGGTGTGTTTGGAACATTTTGTCACCGGCCGACTCCAAAATTCAGCGTTTCCCCATCTCAGCCCAGAAAGCAGGTAGAACAACTTTTGTGGTGTCTTTTAGATGCCTACCAAGGTAGTGTAAAAACTACGAAGAGAACTCCTGTCTGGCACCTTCCCCGGTGGAGTTGTGCAGGGAGTGTCTTTGGAACATTTTGTCACCAGCCGAGTCCAAAATTCAGCGGTTCCCCATCTCAGCCCAGAAAGCAGGTAGAACAACTTTTGTGGTGTCTTTCAGATTCCTACCAAGGTAGTGTAAAAACTACTAAGAGAACTCCTGTCTGGCACCTTCCCCGGTGGAGTTGTGCAGGGGGTGTGTTTGGAACATTTTGTCACCGGCCGACTCCAAAATTCAGCGGTTCCCCATCTCAGCCCAGAAAGCAGGTAGAACAACTTTTGTGGTGTCTTTCAAATGCCTACCAAGGTAGTGTAAAAACTACCAGGAGAACTCCTGCCTGGCACCTTCCCCGGTGGAGTTGTGCATGGGGTGTGTTTGGAACATTTTGTCACCGGCCGAGTCCAAAATTCAGCGTTTCCCCATCTCAGCCCAGAAAGCAGGTAGAACAACTTTTGTGGTGTCTTTCAGATGCCTACCGGAGCAATGTAAAAACTACCAGGAGAACTCCTGTCTGGCACCTTCCCCGGTGGAGTTGTGCAGGGGGTGTGTTTTGAACATTTTGTCACCGGCCGAGTCCAAAATTCAGCGTTTCCCCATCTCAGCCCAGAAAGCAGGTAGAACAACTTTTGTGCTGCCTTTCAGCTCCCTACCAAGGCAGTGTAAAAACTACGAAGAGAACTCCTGTCTGGCACCTTCCCCGGTGGAGTTGTGCAGGGAGTGTCTTTGGAACATTTTGTCACCAGCCGAGTCCAAAATTCAGCGGTTCCCCATCTCAGCCCAGAAAGCAGGTAGAACAACTTTTGTGGTGTCTTTCAGATGCCTACCGGAGCAATGTAAAAACTACCAGGAGAACTCCTGTCTGGCACCTTCCCCGGTGGAGTTGTGCAGGGGGTGTGTTTGGAACATTTTGTCACCAGCCGAGTCCAAAATTCAGCTGTTCCCCATCTCAGCCCAGAAAGCAGGTAGAACAACTTTTGTGGTGTCTTTCAGATGCCTACCAAGGTAGTGTAAAAACTACTAAGAGAACTCCTGTCTGGCACCTTCCCCGGTGGAGTTGTGCAGGGGGTGTGTTTGGAACATTTTGTCACCGGCCGACTCCAAAATTCAGTGTTTCCCCATCTCAGCCCAGAAAGCAGGTAGAACAACTTTTGTGGTGTCTTTCAAATGCCTACCAAGGTAGTGTAAAAACTACCAGGAGAACTCCTGCCTGGCACCTTCCCCGGTGGAGTTGTGCATGGGGTGTGTTTGGAACATTTTGTCACCGGCCGACTCCAAAATTCAGCGTTTCCCCATCTCAGCCCAGAAAGCAGGTAGAACAACTTTTGTGGTGTCTTTTAGATGCCTACCAAGGTAGTGTAAAAACTACTAAGAGAACTCCTGTCTGGCACCTTCCCCGGTGGAGCTGTGCAGGGGGTGTGTTTGGAACATTTTGTCACCGGCCGACTCCAAAATTCAGCGTTTCCCCATCTCAGCCCAGAAAGCAGGTAGAACAACTTTTGTGGTGTCTTTCAGATGCCTACCGGAGCAATGTAAAAACTACCAGGAGAACTCCTGTCTGGCACCTTCCCCGGTGGAGTTGTGCATGGGGTGTGTTTGGAACATTTTGTCACCGGCCGAGTCCAAAATTCAGCGATTCCCCATCTCAGCCCAGAAAGCAGGTAGAACAACTTTTGTGGTGCCTTTCAGCTCCCTACCAAGGCAGTGTAAAATCTACCAAGGGAACTCCTGTCTGGCACCTTCCCCGGTGGAGTTGTGCAGGGGGTGTGTTTGGAACATTTTGTCACCAGCCGACTCCAAAATTCAGCTTTTCCCCATCTCAGCCCAGAAAGCAGGTAGAACATCTTTTGTGGTGTCTTTTAGATGCCTACCAAGGTAGTGTAAAAACTATCAAGAGAACTCTTGTCTGGCACCTTCCCCGGTGGAGTTGTGCAGGGGGTGTGTTTGGAACATTTTGTCACCAGCCGAGTCCAAAATTCAGCGATTCCCCATCTCAGCCCAGAAAGCAGGTAGAACAACTTTTGTGGTGTCTTTCAGATGCCTACCGGAGCAATGTAAAAACTACCAGGAGAACTCCTGTCTGGCACCTTCCCCGGTGGAGTTGTGCAGGGGGTGTCTTTGGAACATTTTGTCACCAGCCGAGTCCAAAATTCAGCTGTTCCCCATCTCAGCCCAGAAAGCAGGTAGAACAACTTTTGTGGTGTCTTTCAGCTGCCTACCAAGGTAGTGTAAAAACTACCAGGAGAACTCCTGTCTGGCACCTTCCCCGGTGGAGTTGTGCAGGGGGTGTGTTTGGAACATTTTGTCACCGGCCGACTCCAAAATTCAGCGTTTCCCCATCTCAGCCCAGAAAGCAGGTAGAACAACTTTTGTGGTGTCTTTTAGATGCCTACCAAGGTAGTGTAAAAACTACGAAGAGAACTCCTGTCTGGCACCTTCCCCGGTGGAGTTGTGCAGGGAGTGTCTTTGGAACATTTTGTCACCAGCCGAGTCCAAAATTCAGCGGTTCCCCATCTCAGCCCAGAAAGCAGGTAGAACAACTTTTGTGGTGTCTTTCAGATGCCTACCGGAGCAATGTAAAAACTACCAGGAGAACTCCTGTCTGGCACCTTCCCCGGTGGAGTTGTGCATGGGGTGTGTTTGGAACATTTTGTCACCAGCCGACTCCAAAATTCAGCTGTTCCCCATCTCAGCCCAGAAAGCAGGTAGAACAACTTTTGTGGTGTCTTTCAGATTCCTACCAAGGTAGTGTAAAAACTACCAGGAGAACTCCTGCCTGGCACCTTCCCCGGTGGAGTTGTGCATGGGGTGTGTTTGGAACATTTTGTCACCGGCCGAGTCCAAAATTCAGCGTTTCCCCATCTCAGCCCAGAAAGCAGGTAGAACAACTTTTGTGGTGTCTTTCAGATGCCTACCGGAGCAATGTAAAAACTACCAGGAGAACTCCTGTCTGGCACCTTCCCCGGTGGAGTTGTGCAGGGGGTGTGTTTTGAACATTTTGTCACCGGCCGAGTCCAAAATTCAGCGTTTCCCCATCTCAGCCCAGAAAGCAGGTAGAACAACTTTTGTGCTGCCTTTCAGCTCCCTACCAAGGCAGTGTAAAAACTACGAAGAGAACTCCTGTCTGGCACCTTCCCCGGTGGAGTTGTGCAGGGAGTGTCTTTGGAACATTTTGTCACCAGCCGAGTCCAAAATTCAGCGGTTCCCCATCTCAGCCCAGAAAGCAGGTAGAACAACTTTTGTGGTGTCTTTCAGATGCCTACCGGAGCAATGTAAAAACTACCAGGAGAACTCCTGTCTGGCACCTTCCCCGGTGGAGTTGTGCAGGGGGTGTGTTTGGAACATTTTGTCACCAGCCGAGTCCAAAATTCAGCTGTTCCCCATCTCAGCCCAGAAAGCAGGTAGAACAACTTTTGTGGTGTCTTTCAGATGCCTACCAAGGTAGTGTAAAAACTACTAAGAGAACTCCTGTCTGGCACCTTCCCCGGTGGAGTTGTGCAGGGGGTGTGTTTGGAACATTTTGTCACCGGCCGACTCCAAAATTCAGCGTTTCCCCATCTCAGCCCAGAAAGCAGGTAGAACAACTTTTGTGGTGTCTTTCAAATGCCTACCAAGGTAGTGTAAAAACTACCAGGAGAACTCCTGCCTGGCACCTTCCCCGGTGGAGTTGTGCATGGGGTGTGTTTGGAACATTTTGTCACCGGCCGAGTCCAAAATTCAGCGTTTCCCCATCTCAGCCCAGAAAGCAGATAGAACAACTTTTGTGGTGTCTTTCAGATGCCTACCGGAGCAATGTAAAAACTACCAGGAGAACTCCTGTCTGGCACCTTCCCCGGTGGAGTTGTGCAGGGGGTGTGTTTGGAACATTTTGTCACCGGCCGAGTCCAAAATTCAGCGATTCCCCATCTCAGCCCAGAAAGCAGGTAGAACAACTTTTGTGGTGTCTTTCAGATGCCTACCGGAGCAATGTAAAAACTACCAGGAGAACTCCTGTCTGGCACCTTCCCCGGTGGAGTTGTGCAGGGGGTGTGTTTGGAACATTTTGTCACCAGCCGAGTCCAAAATTCAGCGTTTCCCCATCTCAGCCCAGAAAGCAGGTAGAACAACTTTTGTGCTGCCTTTCAGCTGCCTACCAAGGTAGTGTAAAAACTATTAAGAGAACTCTTGTCTGGAACCTTCCCCGGTGGAGTTGTGCAGGGGGTGTGTTTGGAACATTTTGTCACCGGCCGCGTCCAAAATTCAGCGATTCCCCATCTCAGCCCAGAAAGCAGGTAGAACAACTTTTGTGGTGTCTTTCAGATGCCTACCGGAGCAATGTAAAAACTACCAGGAGAACTCCTGTCTGGCACCTTCCCCGGTGGAGTTGTGCAGGGGGTGTTTTTGGAACATTTTGTCACCAGCCGAGTCCAAAATTCAGCGGTTCCCCATCTCAGCCCAGAAAGCAGGTAGAACAACTTTTGTGGTGTCTTTCAGATGCCTACCGGAGCAATGTAAAAACTACCAGGAGAACTCCTGTCTGGCACCTTCCCCGGTGGAGTTGTGCAGGGGGTGTGTTTTGAACATTTTGTCACCGGCCGAGTCCAAAATTCAGCGTTTCCCCATCTCAGCCCAGAAAGCAGGTAGAACAACTTTTGTGCTGCCTTTCAGCTCCCTACCAAGGCAGTGTAAAAACTACGAAGAGAACTCCTGTCTGGCACCTTCCCCGGTGGAGTTGTGCAGGGAGTGTCTTTGGAACATTTTGTCACCAGCCGACTCCAAAATTCAGCTGTTCCCCATCTCAGCCCAGAAAGCAGGTAGAACAACTTTTGTGGTGTCTTTCAGATGCCTACCGGAGCAATGTAAAAACTACCAGGAGAACTCCTGCCTGGCACCTTCCCCGGTGGAGTTGTGCAGGGGGTGTGTTTGGAACATTTTGTCACCAGCCGACTCCAAAATTCAGCTGTTCCCCATCTCAGCCCAGAAAGCAGGTAGAACAACTTTTGTGGTGTCTTTCAGATGCCTACCAAGGTAGTGTAAAAACTACTAAGAGAACTCCTGTCTGGCACCTTCCCCGGTGGAGTTGTGCAGGGGGTGTGTTTGGAACATTTTGTCACCGGCCGACTCCAAAATTCAGCGTTTCCCCATCTCAGCCCAGAAAGTAGGTAGAACAACTTTTGTGGTGTCTTTCAAATGCCTACCAAGGTAGTGTAAAAACTACCAGGAGAACTCCTGCCTGGCACCTTCCCCGGTGGAGTTGTGCATGGGGTGTCTTTGGAACATTTTGTCACCGGCCGAGTCCAAAATTCAGCGATTCCCCATCTCAGCCCAGAAAGCAGATAGAACAACTTTTGTGGTGTCTTTCAGATGCCTACCGGAGCAATGTAAAAACTACCAGGAGAACTCCTGTCTGGCACCTTCCCCGGTGGAGTTGTGCAGGGGGTGTGTTTGGAACATTTTGTCACCGGCCGACTCCAAAATTCAGCGATTCCCCATCTCAGCCCAGAAAGCAGGTAGAACAACTTTTGTGCTGCCTTTCAGCTCCCTACCAAGGCAGTGTAAAAACTACCAGGAGAACTCCTGTCTGGCACCTTCCCCGGTGGAGTTGTGCAGGGGGTGTGTTTGGAACATTTTGTCACCAGCCGACTCCAAAATTCAGCGTTTCCCCATCTCTGCACAGAAAGCAGGTAGAACAACTTTTGTGCTGCCTTTCAGCTGCCTACCAAGGTAGTGTAAAAACTATTAAGAGAACTCTTGTCTGGCACCTTCCCCGGTGGAGTTGTGCAGGGGGTGTGTTTGGAACATTTTGTCACCAGCCGAGTCCAAAATTCAGCGGTTCCCCATCTCAGCCCAGAAAGCAGGTAGAACAACTTTTGTGGTGTCTTTCAGATGCCTACCGGAGCAATGTAAAAACTACCAGGAGAACTCCTGTCTGGCACCTTCCCCGGTGGAGTTGTGCAGGGGGTGTGTTTGGAACATTTTGTCACCAGCCGACTCCAAAATTCAGCGTTTCCCCATCTCAGCCCAGAAAGCAGGTAGAACAACTTTTGTGGTGTCTTTTAGATGCCTACCAAGCTAGTGTAAAAATTACTAAGAGAACTCCTGTCTGGCACCTTCCCCGGTGGAGTTGTGCAGGGGGTGTGTTTGGAACATTTTGTCACCGGCCGACTCCAAAATTCAGCGTTTCCCCATCTCAGCCCAGAAAGCAGGTAGAACAACTTTTGTGGTGTCTTTCAGATGCCTACCGGAGCAATGTAAAAACTACCAGGAGAACTCCTGTCTGGCACCTTCCCCGGTGGAGTTGTGCATGGGGTGTGTTTGGAACATTTTGTCACCGGCCGAGTCCAAAATTCAGCGATTCCCCATCTCAGCCCAGAAAGAAGGTAGAACAACTTTTGTGGTGCCTTTCAGCTCCCTACCAAGGCAGTGTAAAATCTACCAAGAGAACTCCTGTCTGGCACCTTCCCCGGTGGAGTTGTGCAGGGGGTGTGTTTGGAACATTTTGTCACCAGCCGACTCCAAAATTCAGCTTTTCCCCATCTCAGCCCAGAAAGCAGGTAGAACATCTTTTGTGGTGTCTTTTAGATGCCTACCAAGGTAGTGTAAAAACTATCAAGAGAACTCTTGTCTGGCACCTTCCCCGGTGGAGTTGTGCATGGGGTGTGTTTGGAACATTTTGTCACCAGCCGAGTCCAAAATTCAGCGATTCCCCATCTCAGCCCAGAAAGCAGGTAGAACAACTTTTGTGGTGTCTTTCAGATGCCTACCGGAGCAATGTAAAAACTACCAGGAGAACTCCTGTCTGGCACCTTCCCCGGTGGAGTTGTGCAGGGGGTGTCTTTGGAACATTTTGTCACCAGCCGAGTCCAAAATTCAGCTGTTCCCCATCTCAGCCCAGAAAGCAGGTAGAACAACTTTTGTGGTGTCTTTCAGCTGCCTACCAAGGTAGTGTAAAAACTAACAGGAGAACTCCTGCCTGGCACCTTCCCCGGTGGAGTTGTGCAGGGGGTGTGTTTGGAACATTTTGTCACCGGCCGACTCCAAAATTCAGCGTTTCCCCATCTCAGCCCAGAAAGCAGGTAGAACAACTTTTGTGGTGTCTTTTAGATGCCTACCAAGGTAGTGTAAAAACTACCAGGAGAACTCCTGTCTGGCACCTTCCCCGGTGGAGTTGTGCAGGGGGTGTGTTTGGAACATTTTGTCACCGGCCGAGTCCAAAATTCAGCGATTCCCCATCTCAGCCCAGAAAGCAGGTAGAACAACTTTTGTGCTGCCTTTCAGCTCCCTACCAAGGCAGTGTAAAAACTACTAAGAGAATTCCTGTCTGGCACCTTCCCCGGTGGAGTTGTGCAGGGGGTGTGTTTGGAACATTTTGTCACCAGCCGACTCCAAAATTCAGCGTTTCCCCATCTCAGCCCAGAAAGCAGGTAGAACAACTTTTGTGCTGCCTTTCAGCTGCCTACCAAGGTAGTGTAAAAACTATTAAGAGAACTCTTGTCTGGCACCTTCCCCGGTGGAGTTGTGCAGGGGGTGTGTTTGGAACATTTTGTCACCAGCCGAGTCCAAAATTCAGTGGTTCCCCATCTCAGCCCAGAAAGCAGGTAGAACAACTTTTGTGGTGTCTTTCAGATGCCTACCGGAGCAATGTAAAAACTACCAGGAGAACTCCTGTCTGGCACCTTCCCCGGTGGAGTTGTGCAGGGGGTGTGTTTGGAACATTTTGTCACCAGCCGACTCCAAAATTCAGCGGTTCCCCATCTCAGCCCAGAAAGCAGGTAGAACAACTTTTGTGGTGTCTTTCAGATGCCTACCGGAGCAATGTAAAAACTACCAGGAGAACTCCTGTCTGGCACCTTCCCCGGTGGAGTTGTGCAGGGGGTGTGTTTGGAACATTTTGTCACCAGCCGAGTCCAAAATTCAGCGTTTCCCCATCTCAGCCCAGAAAGCAGGTAGAACAACTTTTGTGGTGTCTTTTAGATGCCTACCAAGGTAGTGTAAAAACTACCAAGAGAACTCCTGTCTGGCACCTTCCCCGGTGGAGTTGTGCAGGGGGTGTGTTTGGAACATTTTGTCACCGGCCGACTCCAAAATTCAGCGTTTCCCCATCTCAGCCCAGAAAGCAGGTAGAACAACTTTTGTGGTGTCTTTCAGATGCCTACCGGAGCAATGTAAAAACTACCAGGAGAACTCCTGTCTGGCACCTTCCCCGGTGGAGTTGTACAGGGGGTGTGTTTGGAACATTTTGTCACCGGCCGAGTCCAAAATTCAGCGATTCCCCATCTCAGCCCAGAAAGCAGGTAGAACAACTTTTGTGGTGCCTTTCAACTCCCTACCAAGGCAGTGTAAAATCTACCAAGAGAACTCCTGTCTGGCACCTTCCCCGGTGGAGTTGTGCAGGGGGTGTGTTTGGAACATTTTGTCACCAGCCGACTCCAAAATTCAGCTTTTCCCCATCTCAGCCCAGAAAGCAGGTAGAACAACTTCTGTGGTGTCTTTTAGATGCCTACCAAGGTAGTGTAAAAACTATCAAGAGAACTCTTGTCTGGCACCTTCCCCGGTGGAGTTGTGCATGGGGTGTCTTTGGAACATTTTGTCACCAGCCGAGTCCAAAATTCAGCGGTTCCCCATCTCAGCCCACAAAGCAGGTAGAACAACTTTTGTGGTGTCTTTCAGATGCCTACCGGAGCAATGTAAAAACTACCAGGAGAACTCCTGTCTGGCACCTTCCCCGGTGGAGTTGTGCAGGGGGTGTCTTTGGAACATTTTGTCACCGGCCGACTCCAAAATTCAGCGGTTCCCCATCTCAGCCCAGAAAGCAGGTAGAACAACTTTTGTGGTGTCTTTCAGATGCCTACCGGAGCAATGTAAAAACTACCAGGAGAACTCCTGTCTGGCACCTTCCCCGGTGGAGTTGTGCAGGGGGTGTCTTTGGAACATTTTGTCACCAGCCGACTCCAAAATTCAGCGTTTCCCCATCTCTGCACAGAAAGCAGGTAGAACAACTTTTGTGCTGCCTTTCAGCTGCCTACCAAGGTAGTGTAAAAACTATTAAGAGAACTCTTGTCTGGCACCTTCCCCGGTGGAGTTGTGCAGGGGGTGTGTTTGGAACATTTTGTCACCAGCCGAGTCCAAAATTCAGCGGTTCCCCATCTCAGCCCAGAAAGCAGGTAGAACAACTTTTGTGGTGTCTTTCAGATGCCTACCGGAGCAATGTAAAAACTACCAGGAGAACTCCTGTCTGGCACCTTCCCCGGTGGAGTTGTGCAGGGGGTGTGTTTGGAACATTTTGTCACCAGCCGACTCCAAAATTCAGCGTTTCCCCATCTCAGCCCAGAAAGCAGGTAGAACAACTTTTGTGGTGTCTTTTAGATGCCTACCAAGCTAGTGTAAAAACTACTAAGAGAACTCCTGTCTGGCACCTTCCCCGGTGGAGTTGTGCAGGGGGTGTGTTTGGAACATTTTGTCACCGGCCGACTCCAAAATTCAGCGTTTCCCCATCTCAGCCCAGAAAGCAGGTAGAACAACTTTTGTGGTGTCTTTCAGATGCCTACCGGAGCAATGTAAAAACTACCAGGAGAACTCCTGTCTGGCACCTTCCCCGGTGGAGTTGTGCATGGGGTGTGTTTGGAACATTTTGTCACCGGCCGAGTCCAAAATTCAGCGATTCCCCATCTCAGCCCAGAAAGAAGGTAGAACAACTTTTGTGGTGCCTTTCAGCTCCCTACCAAGGCAGTGTAAAATCTACCAAGAGAACTCCTGTCTGGCACCTTCCCCGGTGGAGTTGTGCAGGGAGTGTGTTTGGAACATTTTGTCACCACCCGAGTCCAAAATTCAGCGGTTCCCCATCTCAGCCCAGAAAGCAGGTAGAACATCTTTTGTGGTGTCTTTTAGATGCCTACCAAGGTAGTGTAAAAACTATCAAGAGAACTCTTGTCTGGCACCTTCCCCGGTGGAGTTGTGCAGGGGGTGTGTTTGGAACATTTTGTCACCAGCCGAGTCCAAAATTCAGCGATTCCCCATCTCAGCCCAGAAAGCAGGTAGAACAACTTTTGTGGTGTCTTTCAGATGCCTACCGGAGCAATGTAAAAACTACCAGGAGAACTCCTGTCTGGCACCTTCCCCGGTGGAGTTGTGCAGGGGGTGTCTTTGGAACATTTTGTCACCAGCCGAGTCCAAAATTCAGCTGTTCCCCATCTCAGCCCAGAAAGCAGGTAGAACAACTTTTGTGGTGTCTTTCAGCTGCCTACCAAGGTAGTGTAAAAACTAACAGGAGAACTCCTGCCTGGCACCTTCCCCGGTGGAGTTGTGCAGGGGGTGTGTTTGGAACATTTTGTCACCGGCCGACTCCAAAATTCAGCGTTTCCCCATCTCAGCCCAGAAAGCAGGTAGAACAACTTTTGTGGTGTCTTTTAGATGCCTACCAAGGTAGTGTAAAAACTACCAGGAGAACTCCTGTCTGGCACCTTCCCCGGTGGAGTTGTGCAGGGGGTGTGTTTGGAACATTTTGTCACCGGCCGAGTCCAAAATTCAGCGATTCCCCATCTCAGCCCAGAAAGCAGGTAGAACAACTTTTGTGCTGCCTTTCAGCTCCCTACCAAGGCAGTGTAAAAACTACTAAGAGAATTCCTGTCTGGCACCTTCCCCGGTGGAGTTGTGCAGGGGGTGTGTTTGGAACATTTTGTCACCAGCCGACTCCAAAATTCAGCGTTTCCCCATCTCAGCCCAGAAAGCAGGTAGAACAACTTTTGTGCTGCCTTTCAGCTGCCTACCAAGGTAGTGTAAAAACTATTAAGAGAACTCTTGTCTGGCACCTTCCCCGGTGGAGTTGTGCAGGGGGTGTGTTTGGAACATTTTGTCACCAGCCGAGTCCAAAATTCAGTGGTTCCCCATCTCAGCCCAGAAAGCAGGTAGAACAACTTTTGTGGTGTCTTTCAGATGCCTACCGGAGCAATGTAAAAACTACCAGGAGAACTCCTGTCTGGCACCTTCCCCGGTGGAGTTGTGCAGGGGGTGTGTTTGGAACATTTTGTCACCAGCCGACTCCAAAATTCAGCGGTTCCCCATCTCAGCCCAGAAAGCAGGTAGAACAACTTTTGTGGTGTCTTTCAGATGCCTACCGGAGCAATGTAAAAACTACCAGGAGAACTCCTGTCTGGCACCTTCCCCGGTGGAGTTGTGCAGGGGGTGTGTTTGGAACATTTTGTCACCAGCCGAGTCCAAAATTCAGCGTTTCCCCATCTCAGCCCAGAAAGCAGGTAGAACAACTTTTGTGGTGTCTTTTAGATGCCTACCAAGGTAGTGTAAAAACTACCAAGAGAACTCCTGTCTGGCACCTTCCCCGGTGGAGTTGTGCAGGGGGTGTGTTTGGAACATTTTGTCACCGGCCGACTCCAAAATTCAGCGTTTCCCCATCTCAGCCCAGAAAGCAGGTAGAACAACTTTTGTGGTGTCTTTCAGATGCCTACCGGAGCAATGTAAAAACTACCAGGAGAACTCCTGTCTGGCACCTTCCCCGGTGGAGTTGTACAGGGGGTGTGTTTGGAACATTTTGTCACCGGCCGAGTCCAAAATTCAGCGATTCCCCATCTCAGCCCAGAAAGCAGGTAGAACAACTTTTGTGGTGCCTTTCAGCTCCCTACCAAGGCAGTGTAAAATCTACCAAGAGAACTCCTGTCTGGCACCTTCCCCGGTGGAGTTGTGCAGGGGGTGTGTTTGGAACATTTTGTCACCAGCCGACTCCAAAATTCAGCTTTTCCCCATCTCAGCCCAGAAAGCAGGTAGAACAACTTTTGTGGTGTCTTTTAGATGCCTACCAAGGTAGTGTAAAAACTATCAAGAGAACTCTTGTCTGGCACCTTCCCCGGTGGAGTTGTGCATGGGGTGTCTTTGGAACATTTTGTCACCAGCCGAGTCCAAAATTCAGCGGTTCCCCATCTCAGCCCACAAAGCAGGTAGAACAACTTTTGTGGTGTCTTTCAGATGCCTACCGGAGCAATGTAAAAACTACCAGGAGAACTCCTGTCTGGCACCTTCCCCGGTGGAGTTGTGCAGGGGGTGTCTTTGGAACATTTTGTCACCGGCCGACTCCAAAATTCAGCGGTTCCCCATCTCAGCCCAGAAAGCAGGTAGAACAACTTTTGTGGTGTCTTTTAGATGCCTACCAAGGTAGTGTAAAAACTATCAAGAGAACGCTTGTCTGGCACCTTCCCCGGTGGAGTTGTGCATGGGGTGTGTTTGGAACATTTTGTCACCAGCCGACTCCAAAATTCAGCGTTTCCCCATCTCAGCCCAGAAAGCAGGTAGAACAACTTTTGTGGTGTCTTTCAGATGCCTACCGGAGCAATGTAAAAACTACCAGGAGAACTCCTGTCTGGCACCTTCCCCGGTGGAGTTGTGCAGGGGGTGTGTTTGGAACATTTTGTCACCGGCCGAGTCCAAAATTCAGCGATTCCCCATCTCAGCCCAGAAAGCAGGTAGAACAACTTTTGTGCTGCCTTTCAGCTCCCTACCAAGGTAGTGTAAAAACTACTAAGAGAACTCCTGTCTGGCACCTTCCCCGGTGGAGTTGTGCAGGGGGTGTGTTTGGAACATTTTGTCACCGGCCGACTCCAAAATTCAGCGTTTCCCCATCTCAGCCCAGAAAGCAGGAAGAACAACTTTTGTGGTGCCTTTCAGCTGCCTACCAAGGTAGTGTAAAAACTACTAAGAGAACTCCTGTCTGGCACCTTCCCCGGTGGAGTTGTGCAGGGGGTGTATTTGGAACATTTTGTCACCAGCCGACTCCAAAATTCAGCGGTTCCCCATCTCAGCCCAGAAAGCAGGTAGAACAACTTTTGTGGTTTCTTTCAGATGCCTACCGGAGCAATGTAAAAACTACCAGGAGAACTCCTGTCTGGCACCTTCCCCGGTGGAGTTGTGCAGGGGGTGTCTTTGGAACATTTTGTCACCAGCCGAGTCCAAAATTCAGCGTTTCCCCATCTCAGCCCAGAAAGCAGGTAGAACAACTTTTGTGGTGTCTTTTAGATGCCTACCAAGCTAGTGTAAATACTATCAAGAGAACGCTTGTCTGGCACCTTCCCCGGTGGAGTTGTGCATGGGGTGTCTTTGGAACATTTTGTCACCGGCCGAGTCCAAAATTCAGCGATTCCCCATCTCAGCCCAGAAAGCAGATAGAACAACTTTTGTGGTGTCTTTCAGATGCCTACCGGAGCAATGTAAAAACTACCAGGAGAACTCCTGTCTGGCACCTTCCCCGGTGGAGTTGTGCATGGGGTGTGTTTGGAACATTTTGTCACCAGCCGACTCCAAAATTCAGCGTTTCCCCATCTCAGCCCAGAAAGCAGGTAGAACAACTTTTGTGGTGTCTTTCAGATGCCTACCGGAGCAATGTAAAAACTACCAGGAGAACTCCTGTCTGGCACCTTCCCCGGTGGAGTTGTGCAGGGGGTGTGTTTGGAACATTTTGTCACCGGCCGAGTCCAAAATTCAGCGATTCCCCATCTCAGCCCAGAAAGCAGGTAGAACAACTTTTGTGCTGCCTTTCAGCTGCCTACCAAGTTAGTGTAAAAACTACTAAGAGAATTCCTGTCTGGCACCTTCCCCGGTGGAGTTGTGCAGGGGGTGTGTTTGGAACATTTTGTCACCGGCCGACTCCAAAATTCAGCGGTTCCCCATCTCAGCCCAGAAAGCAGGTACAACAACTTTTGTGGTGTCTTTCAGATGCCTACCGGAGCAATGTAAAAACTACCAGGAGAACTCCTGTCTGGCACCTTCCCCGGTGGAGTTGTGCAGGGGGTGTGTTTGGAACATTTTGTCACCGGCCGAGTCCAAAATTCAGCGATTCCCCATCTCAGCCCAGAAAGCAGGTAGAACAACTTTTGTGCTGCCTTTCAGCTGCCTACCAAGTTAGTGTAAAAACTACTAAGAGAATTCCTGTCTGGCACCTTCCCCGGTGGAGTTGTGCAGGGGGTGTGTTTGGAACATTTTGTCACCGGCCGAGTCCAAAATTCAGCGATTCCCCATCTCCGCCCAGAAAGCAGGTAGAACAACTTTTGTGGTGCCTTTCAGCTGCCTGCCAAGGTAGTGTAAAAACTACCAAGAGAACTCCTGTCTGGCACCTTCCCCGGTGGAGTTGTGCAGGGGGTGTCTTTGGAACATTTTGTCACCAGCCGACTCCAAAATTCAGCGGTTCCCCATCTCAGCCCAGAAAGCAGGTAGAACATCTTTTGTGGTGTCTTTTAGATGCCTACCAAGGTAGTGTAAAAACTATCAAGAGAACTCTTGTCTGGCACCTTCCCCGGTGGAGTTGTGCAGGGGGTGTGTTTGGAACATTTTGTCACCAGCCGACTCCAAAATTCAGCGGTTCCCCATCTCAGCCCAGAAAGCAGGTAGAACAACTTTTGTGGTGTCTTTCAGATGCCTACCGGAGCAATGTAAAAACTACCAGGAGAACTCCTGTCTGGCACCTTCCCCGGTGGAGTTGTGCAGGGGGTGTGTTTGGAACATTTTGTCACCGGCCGAGTCCAAAATTCAGCGATTCCCCATCTCAGACCAGAAAGCAGGTAGAACAACTTTTGTGCTGCCTTTCAGCTGCCTACCAAGGTAGTGTAAAAACTACTAAGAGAATTCCTGTCTGGCACCTTCCCCGGTGGAGTTGTGCAGGGGGTGTGTTTGGAACATTTTGTCACCGGCCGACTCCAAAATTCAGCGTTTCCCCATCTCAGCCCAGAAAGCAGGTAGAACAACTTTTGTGGTGTCTTTCAGATGCCTACCATGGTAGTGTAAAAACTACTAAGAGAACTCCTGTCTGGCACCTTCCCCGGTGGAGTTGTGCATGGGGTGTGTTTGGAACATTTTGTCACCGGCCGAGTCCAAAATTCAGCGATTCCCCATCTCAGCCCAGAAAGAAGGTAGAACAACTTTTGTGCTGCCTTTCAGATGCCTACCAGAGCAATGTAAAAACTACCAAGAGAACTCCTGTCTGGCACCTTCCCCGGTGGAGTTGTGCAGGGGGTGTGTTTGGAACATTTTGTCACCGGCCGAGTCCAAAATTCAGCGATTCCCCATCTCAGCCCAGAAAGCAGGTAGAACAACTTTTGTGGTGCCTTTCAGCTGCCTACCAAGGTAGTGTAAAAACTACCAAGAGAACTCCTGTCTGGCACCTTCCCCGGTGGAGTTGTGCAGGGGGTGTGTTTGGAACATTTTGTCACCAGCCGACTCCAAAATTCAGCGTTTCCCCATCTCAGCCCAGAAAGCAGGTAGAACAACTTTTGTGGTGCCTTTCAAATGCCTACCAAGGTAGTGTAGAAACTACCAAGAGAACGCTTGTCTGGCACCTTCCCCGGTGGAGTTGTGCATGGGGTGTGTTTGGAACATTTTTTCACCAGCCGACTCGAAAATTCAGCGGTTCCCCATCTCAGCCCAGAAAGCAGGTAGAACAACTTTTGTGGTGTCTTTCAGATGCCTACCGGAGCAATGTAAAAACTACCAGGAGAACTCCTGTCTGGCACCTTCCCCGGTGGAGTTGTGCAGGGGGTGTGTTTGGAACATTTTGTCACCGGCCGAGTCCAAAATTCAGCGATTCCCCATCTCAGCCCAGAAAGCAGGTAGAACAACTTTTGTGCTGCCTTTCAGCTCCCTACGAAGGTAGTGTAAAAACTACTAAGAGAACTCCTGTCTGGCACCTTCCCCGGTGGAGTTGTGCAGGGGGTGTGTTTGGAACATTTTGTCACCAGCCGACTCCAAAATTCAGCGATTCCCCATCTCAGCCCAGAAAGCAGGTAGAACAACTTTTGTGGTGTCTTTTAGATGCCTACCAAGGTAGTGTAAAAACTACTAAGAGAACTCCTGTCTGGCACCTTCCCCGGTGGAGTTGTGCATGGGGTGTTTTTGGAATATTTGTCACCAGCCGACTCCAAAATTCAGCGGTTCCCCATCTCAGCCCAGAAAGCAGGTAGAACAACTTTTGTGGTGCCTTTCAGCTGCCTACCAAGGTAGTGTAGAAACTACCAAGAGAACTCCTGTCTGGCACCTTCCCCGGTGGAATTGTGCAGGGGGTGTGTTTGGAACATTTTGTCACCAGCCGACTCCAAAATTCAGCGTTTCCCCATCTCAGCCCAGAAAGCAGGTAGAACAACTTTTGTGGTGCCTTTCAAATGCCTACCAAGGTAGTGTAGACACTACCAAGAGAACTCCTGTCTGCACCTTCCCCGGTGGAGTTGTGCATGGGGTGTGTTTGGAACATTTTTTCACCAGCCGAGTCCAAAATTCAGCGTTTCCCCATCTCAGCCCAGAAAGCAGGTAGAACAACTTTTGTGGTGTCTTTCAAATGCCTACCAAGGTAGTGTAAAAACTACCAGGAGAACTCCTGCCTGGCACCTTCCCCGGTGGAGTTGTGCATGGGGTGTTTTTGGAACATTTTGTCACTGGCCGACTCCAAAATTCAGCGGTTCCCCATCTCAGCCCAGAAAGCAGATAGAACAACTTTTGTGGTGTCTTTCAGATGCCTACCGGAGCAATGTAAAAACTACCAGGAGAACTCCTGCCTGGCACCTTCCCCGGTGGAGTTGTGCAGGGGGTGTGTTTGGAACATTTTGTCACCGGCCGAGTCCAAAATTCAGCGATTCCCCATCTCAGCCCAGAAAGCAGGTAGAACAACTTTTGTGCTGCCTTTCAGCTGCCTACCAAGGTAGTGTAAAATCTACCAAGAGAACTCCTGTCTGGCACCTTCCCCGGTGGAGTTGTGCAGGGGGTGTGTTTGGAACATTTTGTCACCAGCCGAGTCCAAAATTCAGCGGTTCCCCATCTCAGCCCAGAAAGCAGGTAGAACATCTTTTGTGGTGTCTTTTAGATGCCTACCAAGGTAGTGTAAAAACTATCAAGAGAACTCTTGTCTGGCACCTTCCCCGGTGGAGTCGTGCAGGGGGTGTCTTTGGAACATTTTGTCACCAGCCGACTCCAAAATTCAGCGGTTCCCCATCTCAGCCCAGAAAGCAGGTAGAACAACTTTTGTGGTGTCTTTCAGATGCCTACCGGAGCAATGTAAAAACTACCAGGAGAACTCCTGTCTGGCACCTTCCCCGGTGGAGTTGTGCATGGGGTGTCTTTGGAACATTTTGTCACCAGCCGACTCCAAAATTCAGCGATTCCCCATCTCAGCCCAGAAAGCAGGTAGAACAACTTTTGTGGTGCCTTTCAAATGCCTACCAATGTAGTGTAGAAACTACCAAGAGAACTCCTGTCTGGCACCTTCCCCGGTGGAGTTGTGCATGGGGTGTGTTTGGAACATTTTTTCACCAGCCGACTCGAAAATTCAGCGTTTCCCCATCTCAGCCCAGAAAGCAGGTAGAACAACTTTTGTGGTGTCTTTCACATGCCTACCAAGGTAGTGTAAAAACTACCAGGAGAACTCCTGCCTGGCACCTTCCCCGGTGGAGTTGTGCATGGGGTGTGTTTGGAACATTTTGTCACCAGCCGACTCAAAAAATTCAGAGGTTCCCCATCTCAGCCCAGAAAGCAGATAGAACAACTTTTGTGGTGTCTTTCAGATGCCTACCGGAGCAATGTAAAAACTACCAGGAGAACTCCTGTCTGGCACCTTCCCCGGTGGAGTTGTGCAGGGGGTGTGTTTGGAACATTTTGTCACCGGCCGAGTCCAAAATTCAGCGATTCCCCATCTCCGCCCAGAAAGCAGGTAGAACAACTTTTGTGGTGTCTTTTAGATGCCTACCAAGGTAGTGTAAAAACTACCAGGAGAACTCCTGCCTGGCACCTTCCCCGGTGGAGTTGTGCATGGGGTGTGTTTGGAACATTTTGTCACCAGCCGAGTCCAAAATTCAGCGTTTCCCCATCTCAGCCCAGAAAGCAGGTAGAACAACTTTTGTGGTGTCTTTCAGATGCCTACCAAGGTAGTGTAAAAACTATCAAGAGAACTCTTGTCTGGCACCTTCCCCGGTGGAGTTGTGCAGGGGGTGTGTTTGGAACATTTTGTCACCAGCCGACTCCAAAATTCAGTGGTTCCCCATCTCAGCCCAGAAAGCAGGTAGAACAACTTTTGTGGTGTCTTTCAGCTGCCTACCAAGGTAGTGTAAAAACTACCAAGAGAACTCCTGTCTGGCACCTTCCCCGGTGGAGTTGTGCAGGGGGTGTGTTTGGAACATTTTTTCACCGGCCGACTCCAAAATTCAGCGTTTCCCCATCTCAGCCCAGAAAGCAGGTAGAACAACTTTTGTGGTGTCTTTCAAATGCCTACCAAGGTAGTGTAAAAACTACCAGGAGAACTCCTGCCTGGCACCTTCCCCGGTGGAGTTGTGCATGGGGTGTGTTTGGAACATTTTGTCACCGGCCGACTCCAAAATTCAGCGGTTCCCCATCTCAGCCCAGAAAGCAGGTAGAACAACTTTTGTGGTGTCTTTCAGATGCCTACCGGAGCAATGTAAAAACTACCAGAGGAACTCCTGTCTGGCACCTTCCCCGGTGGAGTTGTGCAGGGGGTGTGTTTGGAACATTTTGTCACCAGCCGAGTCCAAAATTCAGCGGTTCCCCATCTCAGCCCAGAAAGCAGGTACAACAACTTTTGTGGTGTCTTTTAGATGCCTACCAAGGTAGTGTAAAAACTAACAAGAGAACTCTTGTCTGGCACCTTCCCCGGTGGAGTTGTGCATGGGGTGTGTTTGGAACATTTTGTCACCAGCCGACTCAAAAAATTCAGAGGTTCCCCATCTCAGCCCAGAAAGCAGATAGAACAACTTTTGTGGTGTCTTTCAGATGCCTACCGGAGCAATGTAAAAACTACCAGGAGAACTCCTGTCTGGCACCTTCCCCGGTGGAGTTGTGCAGGGGGTGTGTTTGGAACATTTTGTCACCGGCCGAGTCCAAAATTCAGCGATTCCCCATCTCCGCCCAGAAAGCAGGTAGAACAACTTTTGTGGTGTCTTTTAGATGCCTACCAAGGTAGTGTAAAAACTACCAGGAGAACTCCTGCCTGGCACCTTCCCCGGTGGAGTTGTGCATGGGGTGTGTTTGGAACATTTTGTCACCAGCCGAGTCCAAAATTCAGCGTTTCCCCATCTCAGCCCAGAAAGCAGGTAGAACAACTTTTGTGGTGTCTTTCAGATGCCTACCAAGGTAGTGTAAAAACTATCAAGAGAACTCTTGTCTGGCACCTTCCCCGGTGGAGTTGTGCAGGGGGTGTGTTTGGAACATTTTGTCACCAGCCGACTCCAAAATTCAGTGGTTCCCCATCTCAGCCCAGAAAGCAGGTAGAACAACTTTTGTGGTGTCTTTCAGCTGCCTACCAAGGTAGTGTAAAAACTACCAAGAGAACTCCTGTCTGGCACCTTCCCCGGTGGAGTTGTGCAGGGGGTGTGTTTGGAACATTTTTTCACCGGCCGACTCCAAAATTCAGCGTTTCCCCATCTCAGCCCAGAAAGCAGGTAGAACAACTTTTGTGGTGTCTTTCAAATGCCTACCAAGGTAGTGTAAAAACTACCAGGAGAACTCCTGCCTGGCACCTTCCCCGGTGGAGTTGTGCATGGGGTGTGTTTGGAACATTTTGTCACCGGCCGACTCCAAAATTCAGCGGTTCCCCATCTCAGCCCAGAAAGCAGGTAGAACAACTTTTGTGGTGTCTTTCAGATGCCTACCGGAGCAATGTAAAAACTACCAGAGGAACTCCTGTCTGGCACCTTCCCCGGTGGAGTTGTGCAGGGGGTGTGTTTGGAACATTTTGTCACCAGCCGAGTCCAAAATTCAGCGGTTCCCCATCTCAGCCCAGAAAGAAGGTACAACAACTTTTGTGGTGTCTTTTAGATGCCTACCAAGGTAGTGTAAAAACTAACAAGAGAACTCTTGTCTGGCACCTTCCCCGGTGGAGTTGTGCAGGGGGTGTGTTTGGAACATTTTGTCACCAGCCGACTCCAAAATTCAGTGGTTCCCCATCTCAGCCCAGAAAGCAGGTAGAACAACTTTTGTGGTGTCTTTCAGCTGCCTACCAAGGTAGTGTAAAAACTACCAAGAGAACTCCTGTCTGGCACCTTCCCCGGTGGAGTTGTGCAGGGGGTGTGTTTGGAACATTTTTTCACCAGCCGACTCAAAAATTCAGCGTTTCCCCATCTCAGCCCAGAAAGCAGGTAGAACAACTTTTGTGGTGTCTTTCAAATGCCTACCAAGGTAGTGTAAAAACTACCAGGAGAACTCCTGCCTGGCACCTTCCCCGGTGGAGTTGTGCATGGGGTGTGTTTGGAACATTTTGTCACCGGCCGACTCCAAAATTCAGCGGTTCCCCATCTCAGCCCAGAAAGCAGGTAGAACAACTTTTGTGGTGTCTTTCAGATGCCTACCGGAGCAATGTAAAAACTACCAGAGGAACTCCTGTCTGGCACCTTCCCCGGTGGAGTTGTGCAGGGGGTGTGTTTGGAACATTTTGTCACCAGCCGAGTCCAAAATTCAGCGGTTCCCCATCTCAGCCCAGAAAGAAGGTACAACAACTTTTGTGGTGTCTTTTAGATGCCTACCAAGGTAGTGTAAAAACTATCAAGAGAACGCTTGTCTGGCACCTTCCCCGGTGGAGTTGTGCATGGGGTGTGTTTGGAACATTTTGTCACCAGCCGACTCCAAAATTCAGCGGTTCCCCATCTCAGCCCAGAAAGCAGGTAGAACAACTTTTGTGGTGTCTTTTAGATGCCTACCAAGGTAGTGTAAAAACTACTAAGAGAACTCCTGTCTGGCACCTTCCCCGGTGGAGTTGTGCATGGGGTGTTTTTGGAACATTTTGTCACCAGCCGACTCCAAAATTCAGCGGTTCCCCATCTCAGCCCAGAAAGCAGGTAGAACAACTTTTGTGGTGTCTTTCAGATGCCTACCGGAGCAATGTAAAAACTACCAGGAGAACTCCTGTCTGGCACCTTCCCCGGTGGAGTTGTGCATGGGGTGTCTTTAGAACATTTTGTCACCAGCCGAGTCCAAAATTCAGCGTTTCCCCATCTCAGCCCAGAAAGCAGGTAGAACAACTTTTGTGGTGTCTTTTAGATGCCTACCAAGCTAGTGTAAAAACTATCAAGAGAACGCTTGTCTGGCACCTTCCCCGGTGGAGTTGTGCAGGGGGTGTGTTTGGAACATTTTGTCACCAGCCGAGTCCAAAATTCAGCGTTTCCCCATCTCAGCCCAGAAAGCAGGTAGAACAACTTTTGTGGTGCCTTTCAGATGCCTACCAAGGTAGTGTAGAAACTACCAAGAGAACTCCTGTCTGGCACCTTCCCCGGTGGAGTTGTGCATGGGGTGTGTTTGGAACATTTTTTCACCAGCCGACTCGAAAATTCAGCGTTTCCCCATCTCAGCCCAGAAAGCAGGTAGAACAACTTTTGTGGTGCCTTTCAGCTGCCTACCAAGGTAGTGTAAAAACTACCAGGAGAACTCCTGTCTGGCAACTTCCCCGGTGGAGTTGTGCATGGGGTGTGTTTGGAACATTTTGTCACCGGCCGACTCCAAAATTCAGCGGTTCCCCATCTCAGCCCAGAAAGCAGATAGAACAACTTTTGTGGTGTCTTTCAGATGCCTACCGGAGCAATGTAAAAACTACCAGGAGAACTCCTGTCTGGCACCTTCCCCGGTGGAGTTGTGCATGGGGTGTGTTTGGAACATTTTGTCACCAGCCGAGTCCAAAATTCAGCGATTCCCCATCTCAGCCCAGAAAGCAGGTAGAACAACTTTTGTGCTCTCTTTCAGCTGCCTACCAAGGTAGTGTAAAATCTACCAAGAGAACTCCTTTCTGGCACCTTCCCCGGTGGAGTTGTGCAGGGGGTGTCTTTGGAACATTTTGTCACCAGCCGACTCCAAAATTCAGCGGTTCCCCATCTCAGCCCAGAAAGCAGGTAGAACATCTTTTGTGGTGTCTTTTAGATGCCTACCAAGGTAGTGTAAAAACTATCAAGAGAACTCTTGTCTGGCACCTTCCCCGGTGGAGTTGTGCAGGGGGTGTCTTTGGAACATTTTGTCACCAGCCGAGTCCAAAATTCAGCGGTTCCCCATCTCAGCCCAGAAAGCAGGTAGAACAACTTTTGTGGTGCCTTTCAAATGCCTACCAAGGTAGTGTAGAAACTACCAAGAGAACTCCTGTCTGGCACCTTCCCCGGTGGAGTTGTGCATGGGGTGTGTTTGGAACATTTTTTCACCAGCCGACTCGAAAATTCAGCGTTTCCCCATCTCAGCCCAGAAAGCAGGTAGAACAACTTTTGTGGTGTCTTTCAAATGCCTACCAAGGTAGTGTAAAAACTACCAGGAGAACTCCTGCCTGGCACCTTCCCCGGTGGAGTTGTGCATGGGGTGTGTTTGGAACATTTTGTCACCGGCCGACTCCAAAATTCAGCGGTTCCCCATCTCAGCCCAGAAAGCAGATAGAACAACTTTTGTGGTGTCTTTCAGATGCCTACCGGAGCAATGTAAAAACTACCAGGAGAACTCCTGTCTGGCACCTTCCCCGGTGGAGTTGTGCATGGGGTGTGTTTGGAACATTTTGTCACCGGCCGACTCCAAAATTCAGCGATTCCCCATCTCAGCCCAGAAAGCAGGTAGAACAACTTTTGTGCTGCCTTTCAGCTCCCTACCAAGGTAGTGTAAAATCTACCAAGACAAGTCCTGTCTGGCACCTTCCCCGGTGGAGTTGTGCAGGGGGTGTGTTTGGAACATTTTGTCACCAGCCGAGTCCAAAATTCAGCGGTTCCCCATGTCAGCCCAGAAAGCAGGTAGAACATCTTTTGTGGTGTCTTTTAGATGCCTACCAAGGTAGTGTAAAAACTATCAAGAGAACTCTTGTCTGGCACCTTCCCCGGTGGAGTTGTGCAGGGGGTGTGTTTGGAACATTTTGTCACCAGCCGACTCCAAAATTCAGCGGTTCCCCATCTCAGCCCAGAAAGCAGGTAGAACAACTTTTGTGGTGTCTTTCAGATGCCTACCGGAGCAATGTAAAAACTACCAGGAGAACTCCTGTCTGGCACCTTCCCCGGTGGAGTTGTGCAGGGGGTGTGTTTGGAACATTTTGTCACCGGCCGAGTCCAAAATTCAGCGATTCCCCATCTCAGCCCAGAAAGCAGGTAGAACAACTTTTGTGGTGCCTTTCAGCTGCCTACCAAGGTAGTGTAAAAACTACTAAGAGAACTCCTGTCTGGCACCTTCCCCGGTGGAGTTGTGCATGGGGTGTGTTTGGAACATTTTGTCACCAGCCGACTCCAAAATTCAGCGCTTCCCCATCTCAGCCCAGAAAGCAGGTAGAACAACTTTTGTGGTGTCTTTCAGATGCCTACCGGAGCAATGTAAAAACTACCAGGAGAACTCCTGTCTGGCACCTTCCCCGGTGGAGTTGTGCAGGGGGTGTGTTTGGAACATTTTGTCACCAGCCGAGTCCAAAATTCAGCGGTTCCCCATCTCAGCCCAGAAAGCAGGTAGAACAACTTTTGTGGTGCCTTTCAAATGCCTACCAAGGTAGTGTAGAAACTACCAAGAGAACTCCTGTCTGGCACCTTCCCCGGTGGAGTTGTGCATGGGGTGTCTTTGGAACATTTTGTCACCAGCCGACTCCAAAATTCAGCGATTCCCCATCTCAGCCCAGAAAGCAGGTAGAACAACTTTTGTGGTGCCTTTCAAATGCCTACCAATGTAGTGTAGAAACTACCAAGAGAACTCCTGTCTGGCACCTTCCCCGGTGGAGTTGTGCATGGGGTGTGTTTGGAACATTTTTTCACCAGCCGACTCGAAAATTCAGCGTTTCCCCATCTCAGCCCAGAAAGCAGGTAGAACAACTTTTGTGGTGTCTTTCAGCTGCCTACCAAGGTAGTGTAAAAACTACCAAGAGAACTCCTGCCTGGCACCTTCCCCGGTGGAGTTGTGCATGGGGTGTGTTTGGAACATTTTGTCACCAGCCGACTCCAAAAATTCAGAGGTTCCCCATCTCAGCCCAGAAAGCAGATAGAACAACTTTTGTGGTGTCTTTCAGATGCCTACCGGAGCAATGTAAAAACTACCAGGAGAACTCCTGTCTGGCACCTTCCCCGGTGGAGTTGTGCAGGGGGTGTGTTTGGAACATTTTGTCACCAGCCGAGTCCAAAATTCAGCGTTTCCCCATCTCAGCCCAGAAAGCAGGTAGAACAACTTTTGTGGTGTCTTTCAGATGCCTACCAAGGTAGTGTAAAAACTATCAAGAGAACTCTTGTCTGGCACCTTCCCCGGTGGAGTTGTGCAGGGGGTGTGTTTGGAACATTTTGTCACCAGCCGACTCCAAAATTCAGTGGTTCCCCATCTCAGCCCAGAAAGCAGGTAGAACAACTTTTGTGGTGTCTTTCAGCTGCCTACCAAGGTAGTGTAAAAACTACCAAGAGAACTCCTGTCTGGCACCTTCCCCGGTGGAGTTGTGCAGGGGGTGTGTTTGGAACATTTTTTCACCAGCCGACTCAAAAATTCAGCGTTTCCCCATCTCAGCCCAGAAAGCAGGTAGAACAACTTTTGTGGTGTCTTTCAAATGCCTACCAAGGTAGTGTAAAAACTACCAGGAGAACTCCTGCCTGGCACCTTCCCCGGTGGAGTTGTGCATGGGGTGTGTTTGGAACATTTTGTCACCGGCCGACTCCAAAATTCAGCGGTTCCCCATCTCAGCCCAGAAAGCAGGTAGAACAACTTTTGTGGTGTCTTTCAGATGCCTACCGGAGCAATGTAAAAACTACCAGAGGAACTCCTGTCTGGCACCTTCCCCGGTGGAGTTGTGCAGGGGGTGTGTTTGGAACATTTTGTCACCAGCCGAGTCCAAAATTCAGCGGTTCCCCATCTCAGCCCAGAAAGAAGGTACAACAACTTTTGTGGTGTCTTTTAGATGCCTACCAAGGTAGTGTAAAAACTATCAAGAGAACTCTTGTCTGGCACCTTCCCCGGTGGAGTTGTGCAGGGGGTGTGTTTGGAACATTTTGTCACCAGCCGACTCCAAAATTCAGTGGTTCCCCATCTCAGCCCAGAAAGCAGGTAGAACAACTTTTGTGGTGTCTTTCAGCTGCCTACCAAGGTAGTGTAAAAACTACCAAGAGAACTCCTGTCTGGCACCTTCCCCGGTGGAGTTGTGCAGGGGGTGTGTTTGGAACATTTTTTCACCAGCCGACTCAAAAATTCAGCGTTTCCCCATCTCAGCCCAGAAAGCAGGTAGAACAACTTTTGTGGTGTCTTTCAAATGCCTACCAAGGTAGTGTAAAAACTACCAGGAGAACTCCTGCCTGGCACCTTCCCCGGTGGAGTTGTGCATGGGGTGTGTTTGGAACATTTTGTCACCGGCCGACTCCAAAATTCAGCGGTTCCCCATCTCAGCCCAGAAAGCAGGTAGAACAACTTTTGTGGTGTCTTTCAGATGCCTACCGGAGCAATGTAAAAACTACCAGAGGAACTCCTGTCTGGCACCTTCCCCGGTGGAGTTGTGCAGGGGGTGTGTTTGGAACATTTTGTCACCAGCCGAGTCCAAAATTCAGCGGTTCCCCATCTCAGCCCAGAAAGAAGGTACAACAACTTTTGTGGTGTCTTTTAGATGCCTACCAAGGTAGTGTAAAAACTATCAAGAGAACGCTTGTCTGGCACCTTCCCCGGTGGAGTTGTGCATGGGGTGTGTTTGGAACATTTTGTCACCAGCCGACTCCAAAATTCAGCGGTTCCCCATCTCAGCCCAGAAAGCAGGTAGAACAACTTTTGTGGTGTCTTTTAGATGCCTACCAAGGTAGTGTAAAAACTACTAAGAGAACTCCTGTCTGGCACCTTCCCCGGTGGAGTTGTGCATGGGGTGTTTTTGGAACATTTTGTCACCAGCCGACTCCAAAATTCAGCGGTTCCCCATCTCAGCCCAGAAAGCAGGTAGAACAACTTTTGTGGTGTCTTTCAGATGCCTACCGGAGCAATGTAAAAACTACCAGGAGAACTCCTGTCTGGCACCTTCCCCGGTGGAGTTGTGCATGGGGTGTCTTTGGAACATTTTGTCACCAGCCGAGTCCAAAATTCAGCGTTTCCCCATCTCAGCCCAGAAAGCAGGTAGAACAACTTTTGTGGTGTCTTTTAGATGCCTACCAAGCTAGTGTAAAAACTATCAAGAGAACGCTTGTCTGGCACCTTCCCCGGTGGAGTTGTGCAGGGGGTGTGTTTGGAACATTTTGTCACCAGCCGAGTCCAAAATTCAGCGTTTCCCCATCTCAGCCCAGAAAGCAGGTAGAACAACTTTTGTGGTGCCTTTCAGATGCCTACCAAGGTAGTGTAGAAACTACCAAGAGAACTCCTGTCTGGCACCTTCCCCGGTGGAGTTGTGCATGGGGTGTGTTTGGAACATTTTTTCACCAGCCGACTCGAAAATTCAGCGTTTCCCCATCTCAGCCCAGAAAGCAGGTAGAACAACTTTTGTGGTGCCTTTCAGCTGCCTACCAAGGTAGTGTAAAAACTACCAGGAGAACTCCTGTCTGGCAACTTCCCCGGTGGAGTTGTGCATGGGGTGTGTTTGGAACATTTTGTCACCGGCCGACTCCAAAATTCAGCGGTTCCCCATCTCAGCCCAGAAAGCAGATAGAACAACTTTTGTGGTGTCTTTCAGATGCCTACCGGAGCAATGTAAAAACTACCAGGAGAACTCCTGTCTGGCACCTTCCCCGGTGGAGTTGTGCATGGGGTGTGTTTGGAACATTTTGTCACCAGCCGAGTCCAAAATTCAGCGATTCCCCATCTCAGCCCAGAAAGCAGGTAGAACAACTTTTGTGCTCTCTTTCAGCTGCCTACCAAGGTAGTGTAAAATCTACCAAGAGAACTCCTTTCTGGCACCTTCCCCGGTGGAGTTGTGCAGGGGGTGTCTTTGGAACATTTTGTCACCAGCCGACTCCAAAATTCAGCGGTTCCCCATCTCAGCCCAGAAAGCAGGTAGAACATCTTTTGTGGTGTCTTTTAGATGCCTACCAAGGTAGTGTAAAAACTATCAAGAGAACTCTTGTCTGGCACCTTCCCCGGTGGAGTTGTGCAGGGGGTGTCTTTGGAACATTTTGTCACCAGCCGAGTCCAAAATTCAGCGGTTCCCCATCTCAGCCCAGAAAGCAGGTAGAACAACTTTTGTGGTGCCTTTCAAATGCCTACCAAGGTAGTGTAGAAACTACCAAGAGAACTCCTGTCTGGCACCTTCCCCGGTGGAGTTGTGCATGGGGTGTGTTTGGAACATTTTTTCACCAGCCGACTCGAAAATTCAGCGTTTCCCCATCTCAGCCCAGAAAGCAGGTAGAACAACTTTTGTGGTGTCTTTCAAATGCCTACCAAGGTAGTGTAAAAACTACCAGGAGAACTCCTGCCTGGCACCTTCCCCGGTGGAGTTGTGCATGGGGTGTGTTTGGAACATTTTGTCACCGGCCGACTCCAAAATTCAGCGGTTCCCCATCTCAGCCCAGAAAGCAGATAGAACAACTTTTGTGGTGTCTTTCAGATGCCTACCGGAGCAATGTAAAAACTACCAGGAGAACTCCTGTCTGGCACCTTCCCCGGTGGAGTTGTGCATGGGGTGTGTTTGGAACATTTTGTCACCGGCCGACTCCAAAATTCAGCGATTCCCCATCTCAGCCCAGAAAGCAGGTAGAACAACTTTTGTGCTGCCTTTCAGCTCCCTACCAAGGTAGTGTAAAATCTACCAAGACAAGTCCTGTCTGGCACCTTCCCCGGTGGAGTTGTGCAGGGGGTGTGTTTGGAACATTTTGTCACCAGCCGAGTCCAAAATTCAGCGGTTCCCCATGTCAGCCCAGAAAGCAGGTAGAACATCTTTTGTGGTGTCTTTTAGATGCCTACCAAGGTAGTGTAAAAACTATCAAGAGAACTCTTGTCTGGCACCTTCCCCGGTGGAGTTGTGCAGGGGGTGTGTTTGGAACATTTTGTCACCAGCCGACTCCAAAATTCAGCGGTTCCCCATCTCAGCCCAGAAAGCAGGTAGAACAACTTTTGTGGTGTCTTTCAGATGCCTACCGGAGCAATGTAAAAACTACCAGGAGAACTCCTGTCTGGCACCTTCCCCGGTGGAGTTGTGCAGGGGGTGTATTTGGAACATTTTGTCACCGGCCGAGTCCAAAATTCAGCGATTCCCCATCTCAGCCCAGAAAGCAGGTAGAACAACTTTTGTGCTGCCTTTCAGCTCCCTACCAAGGTAGTGTAAAAACTACTAAGAGAACTCCTGTCTGGCACCTTCCCCGGTGGAGTTGTGCATGGGGTGTGTTTGGAACATTTTGTCACCAGCCGACTCCAAAATTCAGCGCTTCCCCATCTAAGCCCAGAAAGCAGGTAGAACAACTTTTGTGGTGTCTTTCAGATGCCTACCGGAGCAATGTAAAAACTACCAGGAGAACTCCTGTCTGGCACCTTCCCCGGTGGAGTTGTGCAGGGGGTGTGTTTGGAACATTTTGTCACCAGCCGAGTCCAAAATTCAGCGGTTCCCCATCTCAGCCCAGAAAGCAGGTAGAACAACTTTTGTGGTGCCTTTCAAATGCCTACCAAGGTAGTGTAGAAACTACCAAGAGAACTCCTGTCTGGCACCTTCCCCGGTGGAGTTGTGCAGGGGGTGTTTTTGGAACATTTTGTCACCGGCCGACTCCAAAATTCAGCGGTTCCCCATCTCAGCCCAGAAAGCAGGTAGAACAACTTTTGTGGTGTCCTTTTGATGCCTACCGGAGCAATGTAAAAACTACCAGGAGAACTCCTGTCTGGCACCTTCCCCGGTGGAGTTGTGCATGGGGTGTGTTTGGAACATTTTGTCACCAGCCGAGTCCAAAATTCAGCGTTTCCCCATCTCAGCCCAGAAAGCAGGTAGAACAACTTTTGTGGTGTCTTTCAAATGCCTACCAAGGTAGTGTAAAAACTACCAGGAGAACTCCTGCCTGGCACCTTCCCCGGTGGAGTTGTGCATGGGGTGTGTTTGGAACATTTTGTCACCAGCCGACTCCAAAATTCAGCGGTTCCCCATCTCAGCCCAGAAAGCAGGTAGAACAACTTTTGTGGTGTCTTTCAGATGCCTACCAAAGCAATGTAGAAACTACCAGGAGAACTCCTGTCTGGCACCTTCCCCGGTGGAGTTGTGCAGGGGGTGTGTTTGGAACATTTTGTCACCGGCCGAGTCCAAAATTCAGCGATTCCCCATCTCAGCCCAGAAAGCAGGTAGAACAACTTTTGTGGTGTCTTTCAGATGCCTACCAAGGTAGTGTAAAAACTACTAAGAGAACTCCTGTCTGGCACCTTCCCCGGTGGAGTTGTGCATGGGGTGTCTTTGGAACATTTTGTCACCGGCCGACTCCAAAATTCAGCGGTTCCCCATCTCAGCCCAGAAAGCAGGTAGAACAACTTTTGTGGTGTCTTTCAGATGCCTACCGGAGCAATGTAAAAACTACCAGGAGAACTCCTGTCTGGCACCTTCCCCGGTGGAGTTGTGCAGGGGGTGTCTTTGGAACATTTTGTCACCAGCCGAGTCCAAAATTCAGCGATTCCCCATCTCCGCCCAGGAAGCAGGTAGAACAACTTTTGTGGTGTCTTTTAGATGCCTACCAAGGTAGTGTAAAAACTATCAAGAGAACGCTTGTCTGGCACCTTCCCCGGTGGAGTTGTGCATGGGGTGTGTTTGGAACATTTTGTCACCGGCCGAGTCCAAAATTCAGCGATTCCCCATCTCAGCCCAGAAAGCAGGTAGAACAACTTTTGTGGTGTCTTTCAGATGCCTACCGGAGCAATGTAAAAACTACCAGGAGAACTCCTGTCTGGCACCTTCCCCGGTGGAGTTGTGCATGGGGTGTGTTTGGAACATTTTGTCACCGGCCGAGTCCAAAATTCAGCGATTCCCCATCTCAGCCCAGAAAGCAGGTAGAACAACTTTTGTGCTGCCTTTCAACTCCCTACCAAGGTAGTGTAAAAACTACCAAGAGAACTCCTGTCTGGCACCTTCCCCGGTGGAGTTGTGCAGGGGGTGTTTTTGGAACATTTTCTCACCAGCCGACTCCAAAATTCAGCGGTTCCCCATCTCAGCCCAGAAAGCAGGTAGAACAACTTTTGTGGTGCCTTTCAGCTGCCTACCAAGGTAGTGTAAAAACTACCAAGAGAACTCCTGTCTGGCACCTTCCCCGGTGGAGTTGTGCAGGGGGTGTGTTTGGAACATTTTGTCACCAGCCGACTCCAAAATTCAGCGTTTCCCCATCTCAGCCCAGAAAGCAGGTAGAACAACTTTTGTGGTGCCTTTCAAATGCCTACCAAGGTAGTGTAGAAACTACCAAGAGAACTCCTGTCTGGCACCTTCCCCGGTGGAGTTGTGCAGGGGGTGTGTTTGGAACATTTTTTCACCAGCCGACTCGAAAATTCAGCGTTTCCCCATCTCAGCCCAGAAAGCAGGTAGAACAACTTTTGTGGTGTCTTTCAAATGCCTACCAAGGTAGTGTAAAAACTACCAGGAGAACTCCTGCCTGGCACCTTCCCCGGTGGAGTTGTGCATGGGGTGTGTTTGGAACATTTTGTCACCGGCCGACTCCAAAATTCAGCGGTTCCCCATCTCAGCCCAGAAAGCAGGTAGAACAACTTTTGTGGTGTCTTTCAGATGCCTACCGGAGCAATGTAAAAACTACCAGGAGAACTCCTGTCTGGCACCTTCCCCGGTGGAGTTGTGCAGGGGGTGTGTTTGGAACATTTTGTCACCGGCCAACTCCAAAATTCAGCGGTTCCCCATCTCAGCCCAGAAAGCAGGTAGAACAACTTTTGTGCTGCCTTTCAGCTCCCTACCAAGGTAGTGTAAAATCTACCAAGAGAACTCCTGTCTGGCACCTTCCCCGGTGGAGTTGTGCAGGGGGTGTGTTTGGAACATTTTGTCACCGGCCGACTCCAAAATTCAGCGGTTCCCCATCTCAGCCCAGAAAGCAGGTAGAACATCTTTTGTGGTGTCTTTTAGATGCCTACCAAGGTAGTGTAAAAACTATCAAGAGAACTCTTGTCTGGCACCTTCCCCGGTGGAGTTGTGCAGGGGGTGTCTTTGGAACATTTTGTCACCAGCCGAGTCCAAAATTCAGCGGTTCCCCATCTCAGCCCAGAAAGCAGGTAGAACAACTTTTGTGGTGCCTTTCAAATGCCTACCAAGGTAGTGTAGAAACTACCAAGAGAACTCCTGTCTGGCACCTTCCCCGGTGGAGTTGTGCATGGGGTGTGTTTGGAACATTTTTTCACCAGCCGACTCGAAAATTCAGCGGTTCCCCATCTCAGCCCAGAAAGCAGGTAGAACAACTTTTGTGGTGTCTTTCAAATGCCTACCAAGGTAGTGTAAAAACTACCAGGAGAACTCCTGCCTGGCACCTTCCCCGGTGGAGTTGTGCATGGGGTGTGTTTGGAACATTTTGTCACCGGCCGACTCCAAAATTCAGCGGTTCCCCATCTCAGCCCAGAAAGCAGATAGAACAACTTTTGTGGTGTCTTTCAGATGCCTACCGGAGCAATGTAAAAACTACCAGGAGAACTCCTGTCTGGCACCTTCCCCGGTGGAGTTGTGCATGGGGTGTCTTTGGAACATTTTGTCACCGGCCGAGTCCAAAATTCAGCGATTCCCCATCTCAGCCCAGAAAGCAGGTAGAACAACTTTTGTGCTGCCTTTCAGCTCCCTACCAAGGTAGTGTAAAATCTACCAAGACAACTCCTGTCTGGCACCTTCCCCGGTGGAGTTGTGCAGGGGGTGTGTTTGGAACATTTTGTCACCAGCCGAGTCCAAAATTCAGCGATTCCCCATCTCAGCCCAGAAAGCAGGTAGAACAACTTTTGTGGTGCCTTTCAAATGCCTACCAAGGTAGTGTAGAAACTACCAAGAGAACTCCTGTCTGGCACCTTCCCCGGTGGAGTTGTGCATGGGGTGTGTTTGGAACATTTTGTCACCGGCCGACTCCAAAATTCAGCGGTTCCCCATCTCAGCCCAGAAAGCAGATAGAACAACTTTTGTGGTGTCTTTCAGATGCCTACCAGAGCAATGTAAAAACTACCAGGAGAACTCCTGTCTGGCACCTTCCCCGGTGGAGTTGTGCAGGGGGTGTGTTTGGAACATTTTGTCACCGGCCGAGTCCAAAATTCAGCGATTCCCCATCTCAGCCCAGAAAGCAGGTAGAACAACTTTTGTGGTGTCTTTCAGATGCCTACCGGAGCAATGTAAAAACTACCAGGAGAACTCCTGTCTGGCACCTTCCCCGGTGGAGTTGTGCAGGGGGTGTGTTTGGAACATTTTGTCACCAGCCGAGTCCAAAATTCAGCGGTTCCCCATCTCAGCCCAGAAAGCAGGTAGAACATCTTTTGTGGTGTCTTTCAGATGCCTACCAAGGTAGTGTAAAAACTATCAAGAGAACTCTTGTCTGGCACCTTCCCCGGTGGAGTTGTGCATGGGGTGTGTTTGGAACATTTTGTCACCAGCCGAGTCCAAAATTCAGCGGTTCCCCATCTCAGCCCAGAAAGCAGGTAGAACAACTTTTGTGGTGTCTTTCAGATGCCTACCGGAGCAATGTAAAAACTACCAGGAGAACTCCTGTCTGGCACCTTCCCCGGTGGAGTTGTGCAGGGGGTGTCTTTGGAACATTTTGTCACCAGCCGACTCCAAAATTCAGCGATTCCCCATCTCAGCCCAGAAAGCAGGTAGAACAACTTTTGTGGTGCCTTTCAAATGCCTACCAAGGTAGTGTAGAAACTACCAAGAGAACTCCTGTCTGGCACCTTCCCCGGTGGAGTTGTGCAGGGGGTGTTTTTGGAACATTTTGTCACCGGCCGACTCCAAAATTCAGCGGTTCCCCATCTCAGCCCAGAAAGCAGGTTGAACAACTTTTGTGGTGTCCTTTTGATGCCTACCGGAGCAATGTAAAAACTACCAGGAGAACTCCTTTCTGGCACCTTCCCCGGTGGAGTTGTGCAGGGGGTGTGTTTGGAACATTTTGTCACCAGCCGAGTCCAAAATTCAGCGTTTCCCCATCTCAGCCCAGAAAGCAGGTAGAACAACTTTTGTGGTGTCTTTCAAATGCCTACCAAGGTAGTGTAAAAACTACCAGGAGAACTCCTGTCTGGCACCTTCCCCGGTGGAGTTGTGCATGGGGTGTGTTTGGAACATTTTGTCACCGGCCGACTCCAAAATTCAGCGTTTCCCCATCTCCGCCCAGAAAGCAGGTAGAACAACTTTTGTGGTGCCTTTCAGATGCCTACCGGAGCAATGTAAAAACTACCAGGAGAACTCCTGTCTGGCACCTTCCCCGGTGGAGTTGTGCAGGGGGTGTGTTTGGAACATTTTGTCACCGGCCGACTCCAAAATTCAGCGGTTCCCCATCTCAGCCCAGAAAGCAGGTAGAACAACTTTTGTGGTGTCTTTCAGATGCCTACCGGAGCAATGTAAAAACTACCAGGAGAACTCCTGTCTGGCACCTTCCCCGGTGGAGTTGTGCAGGGGGTGTGTTTGGAACATTTTGTCACCGGCCAACTCCAAAATTCAGCGGTTCCCCATCTCAGCCCAGAAAGCAGGTAGAACAACTTTTGTGCTGCCTTTCAGCTCCCTACCAAGGTAGTGTAAAATCTACCAAGAGAACTCCTGTCTGGCACCTTCCCCGGTGGAGTTGTGCAGGGGGTGTGTTTGGAACATTTTGTCACCGGCCGACTCCAAAATTCAGCGGTTCCCCATCTCAGCCCAGAAAGCAGGTAGAACATCTTTTGTGGTGTCTTTTAGATGCCTACCAAGGTAGTGTAAAAACTATCAAGAGAACTCTTGTCTGGCACCTTCCCCGGTGGAGTTGTGCAGGGGGTGTCTTTGGAACATTTTGTCACCAGCCGAGTCCAAAATTCAGCGGTTCCCCATCTCAGCCCAGAAAGCAGGTAGAACAACTTTTGTGGTGCCTTTCAAATGCCTACCAAGGTAGTGTAGAAACTACCAAGAGAACTCCTGTCTGGCACCTTCCCCGGTGGAGTTGTGCATGGGGTGTGTTTGGAACATTTTTTCACCAGCCGACTCGAAAATTCAGCGGTTCCCCATCTCAGCCCAGAAAGCAGGTAGAACAACTTTTGTGGTGTCTTTCAAATGCCTACCAAGGTAGTGTAAAAACTACCAGGAGAACTCCTGCCTGGCACCTTCCCCGGTGGAGTTGTGCATGGGGTGTGTTTGGAACATTTTGTCACCGGCCGACTCCAAAATTCAGCGGTTCCCCATCTCAGCCCAGAAAGCAGATAGAACAACTTTTGTGGTGTCTTTCAGATGCCTACCGGAGCAATGTAAAAACTACCAGGAGAACTCCTGTCTGGCACCTTCCCCGGTGGAGTTGTGCATGGGGTGTCTTTGGAACATTTTGTCACCGGCCGAGTCCAAAATTCAGCGATTCCCCATCTCAGCCCAGAAAGCAGGTAGAACAACTTTTGTGCTGCCTTTCAGCTCCCTACCAAGGTAGTGTAAAATCTACCAAGACAACTCCTGTCTGGCACCTTCCCCGGTGGAGTTGTGCAGGGGGTGTGTTTGGAACATTTTGTCACCAGCCGAGTCCAAAATTCAGCGATTCCCCATCTCAGCCCAGAAAGCAGGTAGAACAACTTTTGTGGTGCCTTTCAAATGCCTACCAAGGTAGTGTAGAAACTACCAAGAGAACTCCTGTCTGGCACCTTCCCCGGTGGAGTTGTGCATGGGGTGTGTTTGGAACATTTTGTCACCGGCCGACTCCAAAATTCAGCGGTTCCCCATCTCAGCCCAGAAAGCAGATAGAACAACTTTTGTGGTGTCTTTCAGATGCCTACCAGAGCAATGTAAAAACTACCAGGAGAACTCCTGTCTGGCACCTTCCCCGGTGGAGTTGTGCAGGGGGTGTGTTTGGAACATTTTGTCACCGGCCGAGTCCAAAATTCAGCGATTCCCCATCTCAGCCCAGAAAGCAGGTAGAACAACTTTTGTGGTGTCTTTCAGATGCCTACCGGAGCAATGTAAAAACTACCAGGAGAACTCCTGTCTGGCACCTTCCCCGGTGGAGTTGTGCAGGGGGTGTGTTTGGAACATTTTGTCACCAGCCGAGTCCAAAATTCAGCGGTTCCCCATCTCAGCCCAGAAAGCAGGTAGAACATCTTTTGTGGTGTCTTTCAGATGCCTACCAAGGTAGTGTAAAAACTATCAAGAGAACTCTTGTCTGGCACCTTCCCCGGTGGAGTTGTGCATGGGGTGTGTTTGGAACATTTTGTCACCAGCCGAGTCCAAAATTCAGCGGTTCCCCATCTCAGCCCAGAAAGCAGGTAGAACAACTTTTGTGGTGTCTTTCAGATGCCTACCGGAGCAATGTAAAAACTACCAGGAGAACTCCTGTCTGGCACCTTCCCCGGTGGAGTTGTGCAGGGGGTGTCTTTGGAACATTTTGTCACCAGCCGACTCCAAAATTCAGCGATTCCCCATCTCAGCCCAGAAAGCAGGTAGAACAACTTTTGTGGTGCCTTTCAAATGCCTACCAAGGTAGTGTAGAAACTACCAAGAGAACTCCTGTCTGGCACCTTCCCCGGTGGAGTTGTGCAGGGGGTGTTTTTGGAACATTTTGTCACCGGCCGACTCCAAAATTCAGCGGTTCCCCATCTCAGCCCAGAAAGCAGGTTGAACAACTTTTGTGGTGTCCTTTTGATGCCTACCGGAGCAATGTAAAAACTACCAGGAGAACTCCTTTCTGGCACCTTCCCCGGTGGAGTTGTGCAGGGGGTGTGTTTGGAACATTTTGTCACCAGCCGAGTCCAAAATTCAGCGTTTCCCCATCTCAGCCCAGAAAGCAGGTAGAACAACTTTTGTGGTGTCTTTCAAATGCCTACCAAGGTAGTGTAAAAACTACCAGGAGAACTCCTGTCTGGCACCTTCCCCGGTGGAGTTGTGCATGGGGTGTGTTTGGAACATTTTGTCACCGGCCGACTCCAAAATTCAGCGTTTCCCCATCTCCGCCCAGAAAGCAGGTAGAACAACTTTTGTGGTGCCTTTCAGATGCCTACCGGAGCAATGTAAAAACTACCAGGAGAACTCCTGTCTGGCACCTTCCCCGGTGGAGTTGTGCAGGGGGTGTGTTTGGAACATTTTGTCACCGGCCGAGTCCAAAATTCAGCGATTCCCCATCTCAGCCCAGAAAGCAGGTAGAACAACTTTTGTGCTGCCTTTCAGCTGCCTACCAAGGTAGTGTAAAATCTACTAAGAGAATTCCTGTCTGGCACCTTCCCCGGTGGAGTTGTGCATGGGGTGTGTTTGGAACATTTTGTCACCGGCCGACTCCAAAATTCAGCTGTTCCCCATCTCAGCCCAGAAAGCAGGTAGAACAACTTTTGTGGTGTCTTTTAGATGCCTACCAAGGTAGTGTAAAAACTACCAAGAGAACTCCTGTCTGGCACCTTCCCCGGTGGAGTTGTGCATGGGGTGTGTTTGGAACATTTTGTCACCGGCCGAGTCCAAAATTCAGCGATTCCCCATCTCAGCCCAGAAAGCAGGTAGAACAACTTTTGTGGTGTCTTTCAGATGCCTACCGGAGCAATGTAAAAACTACCAGGAGAACTCCTGTCTGGCACCTTCCCCGGTGGAGTTGTGCAGGGGGGGTCTTTGGAACATTTTGTCACCGGCCGACTCCAAAATTCAGCGATTCCCCATCTCAGCCCAGAAAGCAGGTAGAACAACTTTTGTGGTGTCTTTTAGATGCCTACGAAGGTAGTGTAAAAACTATCAAGAGAACTCCTGTCTGGCACCTTCCCCGGTGGAGTTGTGCAGGGGGTGTGTTTGGAACATTTTGTCACCGGCCGACTCCAAAATTCAGCGTTTCCCCATCTCAGCCCAGAAAGCAGGTAGAACAACTTTTGTGGTGTCTTTCAAATGCCTACCAAGGTAGTGTAAAAACTACCAGGAGAACTCCTGCCTGGCACCTTTCCCGGTGGAGTTGTGCATGGGGTGTGTTTGGAACATTTTGTCACCGGCCGACTCCAAAATTCAGCGTTTCCCCATCTCAGCCCAGAAAGCAGGTAGAACAACTTTTGTGGTGTCTTTCAGATGCCTACCGGAGCAATGTAAAAACTACCAGGAGAACTCCTGTCTGGCACCTTCCCCGGTGGAGTTGTGCAGGGGGTGTGTTTGGAACATTTTGTCACCGGCCGAGTCCAAAATTCAGCGATTCCCCATCTCCGCCCAGAAAGCAGGTAGAACAACTTTTGTGGTGTCTTTTAGATGCCTACCAAGGTAGTGTAAAAACTACCAAGAGAACTCCTGTCTGGCACCTTCCCCGGTGGAGTTGTGCAGGGGGTGTGTTTGGAACATTTTGTCACCAGCCGACTCCAAAATTCAGCGTTTCCCCATCTCAGCCCAGAAAGCAGGAAGAACAACTTTTGTGGTGTCTTTCAAATGCCTACCAAGGTAGTGTAAAAACTACCAGGAGAACTCCTGCCTGGCACCTTTCCCGGTGGAGTTGTGCATGGGGTGTGTTTGGAACATTTTGTCACCGGCCGACTCCAAAATTCAGCGGTTCCCCATCTCAGCCCAGAAAGCAGGTAGAACAACTTTTGTGGTGTCTTTCAGATGCCTACCGGAGCAATGTAAAAACTACCAGGAGAACTCCTGTCTGGCACCTTCCCCGGTGGAGTTGTGCAGGGGGTGTGTTTGGAACATTTTGTCACCGGCCGAGTCCAAAATTCAGCGATTCCCCATCTCCGCCCAGAAAGCAGGTAGAACAACTTTTGTGGTGTCTTTTAGATGCCTACCAAGGTAGTGTAAAAACTACTAAGAGAACTCCTGTCTGGCACCTTCCCCGGTGGAGTTGTGCAGGGGGTGTCTTTGGAACATTTTGTCACCAGCCGACTCCAAAATTCAACGGTTCCCCATCTCAGCCCAGAAAGCAGGTAGAACAACTTTTGTGGTGCCTTTCAGCTGCCTACCAAGGTAGTGTAGAAACTACCAAGAGAACTCCTGTCTGGCACCTTCCCCGGTGGAGTTGTGCAGGGGGTGTGTTTGGAACATTTTGTCACCAGCCGACTCCAAAATTCAGCGTTTGCCCATCTCAGCCCAGAAAGCAGGTAGAACAACTTTTGTGGTGTCTTTTAAATGCCTACCAAGGTAGTGTAGAAACTACCAAGAGAACGCTTGTCTGGCACCTTCCCCGGTGGAGTTGTGCAGGGGGTGTGTTTGGAACATTTTTTCACCAGCCGACTCGAAAATTCAGCGGTTCCCCATCTCAGCCCAGAAAGCAGGTAGAACAACTTTTGTGGTGTCTTTCAAATGCCTACCAAGGTAGTGTAAAAACTACCAGGAGAACTCCTGTCTGGCACCTTCCCCGGTGGAGTTGTGCATGGGGTGTCTTTGGAACATTTTGTCACCGGCCGACTCCAAAATTCAGCGGTTCCCCATCTCAGCCCAGAAAGCAGATAGAACAACTTTTGTGGTGTCTTTCAGATGCCTACCGGAGCAATGTAAAAACTACCAGGAGAACTCCTGTCTGGCACCTTCCCCGGTGGAGTTGTGCAGGGGGTGTGTTTGGAACATTTTGTCACCAGCCGAGTCCAAAATTCAGCGTTTCCCCATCTCAGCCCAGAAAGCAGGTAGAACAACTTTTGTGGTGCCTTTCAGCTGCCTACCAAGGTAGTGTAAAAACTACCAAGAGAACTCCTGTCTGGCACCTTCCCCGGTGGAGTTGTGCAGGGGGTGTGTTTGGAACATTTTGTCACCAGCCGACTCCAAAATTCAGCGTTTCCCCATCTCAGACCAGAAAGCAGGTAGAACAACTTTTGTGGTGTCTTTTAGATGCCTACCAAGGTAGTGTAAAAACTATCAAGAGAACTCCTGTCTGGCACCTTCCCCGGTGGAGTTGTGCAGGGGGTGTGTTTGGAACATTTTGTCACCAGCCGAGTCCAAAATTCAGCGGTTCCCCATCTCAGCCCAGAAAGCAGGTAGAACAACTTTTGTGGTGCCTTTCAGCTGCCTACCAAGGTAGTGTAGAAACTACCAAGAGAACTCCTGTCTGGCACCTTCCCCGGTGGAGTTGTGCAGGGGGTGTGTTTGGAACATTTGGTCACCAGCCGACTCCAAAATTCAGCGTTTCCCCATCTCAGCCCAGAAAGCAGGTAGAACAACTTTTGTGGTGCCTTTCAAATGCCTACCAAGGTAGTGTAGAAACTACCAAGAGAACGCTTGTCTGGCACCTTCCCCGGTGGAGTTGTGCAGGGGGTGTGTTTGGAACATTTTTTCACCAGCCGACTCGAAAATTCAGCGTTTCCCCATCTCAGCCCAGAAAGCAGGTAGAACAACTTTTGTGGTGTCTTTCAAATGCCTACCAAGGTAGTGTAAAAACTACCAGGAGAACTCCTGTCTGGCACCTTCCCCGGTGGAGTTGTGCATGGGGTGTGTTTGGAACATTTTGTCACCGGCCGAGTCCAAAATTCAGCGGTTCCCCATCTCAGCCCAGAAAGCAGATAGAACAACTTTTGTGGTGTCTTTCAGATGCCTACCGGAGCAATGTAAAAACTACCAGGAGAACTCCTGCCTGGCACCTTCCCCGGTGGAGTTGTGCAGGGGGTGTGTTTGGAACATTTTGTCACCGGCCGACTCCAAAATTCAGCGATTCCCCATCTCAGCCCAGAAAGCAGGTAGAACAACTTTTGTGCTGCCTTTCAGCTCCCTACCAAGGTAGTGTAAAATCTACCAAGAGAACTCCTGTCTGGCACCTTCCCCGGTGGAGTTGTGCAGGGGGTGTCTTTGGAACATTTTGTCACCAGCCGAGTCCAAAATTCAGCGGTTCCCCATCTCAGCCCAGAAAGCAGGTAGAACATCTTTTGTGGTGTCTTTTAGATGCCTACCAAGGTAGTGTAAAAACTATCAAGAGAACGCTTGTCTGGCACCTTCCCCGGTGGAGTTGTGCATGGGGTGTGTTTGGAACATTTTGTCACCGGCCGACTCCAAAATTCAGCGGTTCCCCATCTCAGCCCAGAAAGCAGGTACAACAACTTTTGTGGTGTCTTTCAGATGCCTACCAAGGTAGTGTAAAAACTACCAGGAGAACTCCTGTCTGGCACCTTCCCCGGTGGAGTTGTGCATGGGGTGTGTTTGGAACATTTTTTCACCAGCCGACTCGAAAATTCAGCGGTTCCCCATCTCAGCCCAGAAAGCAGGTAGAACAACTTTTGTGGTGTCTTTCAAATGCCTACCAAGGTAGTGTAAAAACTACCAGGAGAACTCCTGCCTGGCACCTTCCCCGGTGGAGTTGTGCATGGGGTGTGTTTGGAACATTTTGTCACCGGCCGACTCCAAAATTCAGCGTTTCCCCATCTCCGCCCAGAAAGCAGGTAGAACAACTTTTGTGGTGCCTTTCAGATGCCTACCGGAGCAATGGAAAAACTACCAGGAGAACTCCTGTCTGGCACCTTCCCCGGTGGAGTTGTGCAGGGGGTGTGTTTGGAACATTTTGTCACCGGCCGAGTCCAAAATTCAGCGATTCCCCATCTCAGCCCAGAAAGCAGGTAGAACAACTTTTGTGCTGCCTTTCAGCTGCCTACCAAGGTAGTGTAAAAACTACTAAGAGAATTCCTGTCTGGCACCTTCCCCGGTGGAGTTGTGCATGGGGTGTGTTTGGAACATTTTGTCACCGGCCGACTCCAAAATTCAGCTGTTCCCCATCTCAGCCCAGAAAGCAGGTAGAACAACTTTTGTGGTGTCTTTTAGATGCCTACCAAGGTAGTGTAAAAACTACCAAGAGAACTCCTGTCTGGCACCTTCCCCGGTGGAGTTGTGCATGGGGTGTGTTTGGAACATTTTGTCACCGGCCGACTCCAAAATTCAGCGATTCCCCATCTCAGCCCAGAAAGCAGGTAGAACAACTTTTGTGGTGTCTTTCAGATGCCTACCGGAGCAATGTAAAAACTACCAGGAGAACTCCTGTCTGGCACCTTCCCCGGTGGAGTTGTGCAGGGGGGGGTCTTTGGAACATTTTGTCACCGGCCGACTCCAAAATTCAGCGATTCCCCATCTCAGCCCAGAAAGCAGGTAGAACAACTTTTGTGCTGCCTTTCCGCTCCCTACCAAGGTAGTGAAAAAACTACTAAGAGAACTCCTGTCTGGCACCTTCCCCGGTGGAGTTGTGCAGGGGGTGTGTTTGGAACATTTTGTCACCGGCCGACTCCAAAATTCAGCGTTTCCCCATCTCAGCCCAGAAAGCAGGTAGAACAACTTTTGTGGTGTCTTTCAGATGCCTACTGGAGCAATGTAAAAACTACCAGGAGAACTCCTGTCTGGCACCTTCCCCGGTAGAGTTGTGCAGGGGGTGTGTTTGGAACATTTTGTCACCAGCCGACTCCAAAATTCAGCGTTTCCCCATCTCAGCCCAGAAAGCAGGTAGAACAACTTTTGTGGTGTCTTTCAAATGCCTACCAAGGTAGTGTAAAAACTACCAGGAGAACTCCTGCCTGGCACCTTTCCCGGTGGAGTTGTGCATGGGGTGTGTTTGGAACATTTTGTCACCGGCTGACTCCAAAATTCAGCGATTCCCCATCTCAGCCCAGAAAGCAGGTAGAACAACTTTTGTGCTGCCTTTCAGCTGCCTACCAAGGTAGTGTAAAAACTACTAAGAGAATTCCTGTCTGGCACCTTCCCCGGTGGAGTTGTGCAGGGGGTGTGTTTGGAACATTTTGTCACCGGCCGACTCCAAAATTCAGCTGTTCCCCATCTCAGCCCAGAAAGCAGGTAGAACATCTTTTGTGGTGTCTTTTAGATGCCTACCAAGGTAGTGTAAAAACTACCAAGAGAACTCCTGTCTGGCACCTTCCCCGGTGGAGTTGTGCATGGGGTGTGTTTGGAACATTTTGTCACCGGCCGAGTCCAAAATTCAGCGGTTCCCCATCTCAGCCCAGAAAGCAGGTAGAACAACTTTTGTGGTGTCTTTCAGATGCCTACCGGAGCAATGTAAAAACTACCAGGAGAACTCCTGTCTGGCACCTTCCCCGGTGGAGTTGTGCAGGGGGTGTGTTTGGAACATTTTGTCACCGGCCGAGTCCAAAATTCAGCGATTCCCCATCTCCGCCCAGAAAGCAGGTAGAACAACTTTTGTGGTGTCTTTTAGATGCCTACCAAGGTAGTGTAAAAACTACTAAGAGAACTCCTGTCTGGCACCTTCCCCGGTGGAGTTGTGCAGGGGGTGTCTTTGGAACATTTTGTCACCAGCCGACTCCAAAATTCAACGGTTCCCCATCTCAGCCCAGAAAGCAGGTAGAACAACTTTTGTGGTGTCTTTCAAATGCCTACCAAGGTAGTGTAAAAACTACCAGGAGAACTCCTGTCTGGCACCTTCCCCGGTGGAGTTGTGCATGGGGTGTGTTTGGAACATTTTGTCACCGGCCGAGTCCAAAATTCAGCGGTTCCCCATCTCAGCCCAGAAAGCAGATAGAACAACTTTTGTGGTGTCTTTCAGATGCCTACCGGAGCAATGTAAAAACTACCAGGAGAACTCCTGTCTGGCACCTTCCCCGGTGGAGTTGTGCAGGGGGTGTGTTTGGAACATTTTGTCACCGGCCGAGTCCAAAATTCAGCGATTCCCCATCTCAGCCCAGAAAGCAGGTAGAACAACTTTTGTGGTGCCTTTCAGCTGCCTACCAAGGTAGTGTAAAATCTACCAAGAGAACTCCTGTCTGGCACCTTCCCCGGTGGAGTTGTGCAGGGGGTGTGTTTGGAACATTTTGTCACCGGCCGACTCCAAAATTCAGCGTTTCCCCATCTCAGACCAGAAAGCAGGTAGAACAACTTTTGTGGTGTCTTTTAGATGCCTACCAAGGTAGTGTAAAAACTATCAAGAGAACTCCTGTCTGGCACCTTCCCCGGTGGAGTTGTGCAGGGGGTGTGTTTGGAACATTTTGTCACCAGCCGAGTCCAAAATTCAGCGGTTCCCCATCTCAGCCCAGAAAGCAGGTAGAACAACTTTTGTGGTGCCTTTCAGCTGCCTACCAAGGTAGTGTAGAAACTACCAAGAGAACTCCTGTCTGGCACCTTCCCCGGTGGAGTTGTGCAGGGGGTGTGTTTGGAACATTTGGTCACCAGCCGACTCCAAAATTCAGCGTTTCCCCATCTCAGCCCAGAAAGCAGGTAGAACAACTTTTGTGGTGCCTTTCAAATGCCTACCAAGGTAGTGTAGAAACTACCAAGAGAACGCTTGTCTGGCACCTTCCCCGGTGGAGTTGTGCATGGGGTGTGTTTGGAACATTTTGTCAACGGCCGACTCCAAAATTCAGCGGTTCCCCATCTCAGCCCAGAAAGCAGGTAGAACAACTTTTGTGGTGTCTTTCAAATGCCTACCAAGGTAGTGTAAAAACTACCAGGAGAACTCCTGTCTGGCACCTTCCCCGGTGGAGTTGTGCATGGGGTGTGTTTGGAACATTTTGTCACCGGCCGACTCCAAAATTCAGCGGTTCCCCATCTCAGCCCAGAAAGCAGATAGAACAACTTTTGTGGTGTCTTTCAGATGCCTACCGGAGCAATGTAAAAACTACCAGGAGAACTCCTGTCTGGCACCTTCCCCGGTGGAGTTGTGCAGGGGGTGTGTTTGGAACATTTTGTCACCGGCCGACTCCAAAATTCAGGGATTCCCCATCTCAGCCCAGAAAGCAGGTAGAACAACTTTTGTGCTGCCTTTCAGCTCCCTACCAAGGTAGTGTAAAATCTACCAAGAGAACTCCTGTCTGGCACCTTCCCCGGTGGAGTTGTGCAGGGGGTGTGTTTGGAACATTTTGTCACCAGCCGAGTCCAAAATTCAGCGGTTCCCCATCTCAGCCCAGAAAGCAGGTAGAACATCTTTTGTGGTGTCTTTTAGATGCCTACCAAGGTAGTGTAAAAACTATCAAGAGAACGCTTGTCTGGCACCTTCCCCGGTGGAGTTGTGCATGGGGTGTGTTTGGAACATTTTGTCACCGGCCGACTCCAAAATTCAGCGGTTCCCCATCTCAGCCCAGAAAGCAGGTACAACAACTTTTGTGGTGTCTTTCAGATGCCTACCAAGGTAGTGTAAAAACTACCAGGAGAACTCCTGTCTGGCACCTTCCCCGGTGGAGTTGTGCATGGGGTGTGTTTGGAACATTTTGTCACCAGCCGACTCCAAAATTCAGCGTTTCCCCATCTCAGCCCAGAAAGCAGGTAGAACAACTTTTGTGGTGTCTTTCAAATGCCTACCAAGGTAGTGTAAAAACTACCAGGAGAACTCCTGCCTGGCACCTTCCCCGGTGGAGTTGTGCATGGGGTGTGTTTGGAACATTTTGTCACCGGCCGACTCCAAAATTCAGCGTTTCCCCATCTCCGCCCAGAAAGCAGGTAGAACAACTTTTGTGGTGCCTTTCAGATGCCTACCGGAGCAATGTAAAAACTACCAGGAGAACTCCTGTCTGGCACCTTCCCCGGTGGAGTTGTGCAGGGGGTGTGTTTGGAACATTTTGTCACCGGCCGAGTCCAAAATTCAGCGATTCCCCATCTCAGCCCAGAAAGCAGGTAGAACAACTTTTGTGCTGCCTTTCAGCTGCCTACCAAGGTAGTGTAAAATCTACTAAGAGAATTCCTGTCTGGCACCTTCCCCGGTGGAGTTGTGCATGGGGTGTGTTTGGAACATTTTGTCACCGGCCGACTCCAAAATTCAGCTGTTCCCCATCTCAGCCCAGAAAGCAGGTAGAACAACTTTTGTGGTGTCTTTTAGATGCCTACCAAGGTAGTGTAAAAACTACCAAGAGAACTCCTGTCTGGCACCTTCCCCGGTGGAGTTGTGCATGGGGTGTGTTTGGAACATTTTGTCACCGGCCGACTCCAAAATTCAGCGGTTCCCCATCTCAGCCCAGAAAGCAGGTAGAACAACTTTTGTGGTGTCTTTCAGATGCCTACCGGAGCAATGTAAAAACTACCAGGAGAACTCCTGTCTGGCACCTTCCCCGGTGGAGTTGTGCAGGGGGGGTCTTTGGAACATTTTGTCACCGGCCGACTCCAAAATTCAGCGATTCCCCATCTCAGCCCAGAAAGCAGGTAGAACAACTTTTGTGGTGTCTTTTAGATGCCTACGAAGGTAGTGTAAAAACTATCAAGAGAACTCCTGTCTGGCACCTTCCCCGGTGGAGTTGTGCAGGGGGTGTGTTTGGAACATTTTGTCACCGGCCGACTCCAAAATTCAGCGTTTCCCCATCTCAGCCCAGAAAGCAGGTAGAACAACTTTTGTGGTGTCTTTCAAATGCCTACCAAGGTAGTGTAAAAACTACCAGGAGAACTCCTGCCTGGCACCTTTCCCGGTGGAGTTGTGCATGGGGTGTGTTTGGAACATTTTGTCACCGGCCGACTCCAAAATTCAGCGTTTCCCCATCTCAGCCCAGAAAGCAGGTAGAACAACTTTTGTGGTGTCTTTCAGATGCCTACCGGAGCAATGTAAAAACTACCAGGAGAACTCCTGTCTGGCACCTTCCCCGGTGGAGTTGTGCAGGGGGTGTGTTTGGAACATTTTGTCACCGGCCGACTCCAAAATTCAGCGATTCCCCATCTCCGCCCAGAAAGCAGGTAGAACAACTTTTGTGGTGTCTTTTAGATGCCTACCAAGGTAGTGTAAAAACTACCAAGAGAACTCCTGTCTGGCACCTTCCCCGGTGGAGTTGTGCAGGGGGTGTCTTTGGAACATTTTGTCACCAGCCGACTCCAAAATTCAGCGTTTCCCCATCTCAGCCCAGAAAGCAGGAAGAACAACTTTTGTGGTGTCTTTCAAATGCCTACCAAGGTAGTGTAAAAACTACCAGGAGAACTCCTGCCTGGCACCTTTCCCGGTGGAGTTGTGCATGGGGTGTGTTTGGAACATTTTGTCACCGGCCGACTCCAAAATTCAGCGGTTCCCCATCTCAGCCCAGAAAGCAGGTAGAACAACTTTTGTGGTGTCTTTCAGATGCCTACCGGAGCAATGTAAAAACTACCAGGAGAACTCCTGTCTGGCACCTTCCCCGGTGGAGTTGTGCAGGGGGTGTGTTTGGAACATTTTGTCACCGGCCGAGTCCAAAATTCAGCGATTCCCCATCTCCGCCCAGAAAGCAGGTAGAACAACTTTTGTGGTGTCTTTTAGATGCCTACCAAGGTAGTGTAAAAACTACTAAGAGAACTCCTGTCTGGCACCTTCCCCGGTGGAGTTGTGCAGGGGGTGTCTTTGGAACATTTTGTCACCAGCCGACTCCAAAATTCAACGGTTCCCCATCTCAGCCCAGAAAGCAGGTAGAACAACTTTTGTGGTGCCTTTCAGCTGCCTACCAAGGTAGTGTAGAAACTACCAAGAGAACTCCTGTCTGGCACCTTCCCCGGTGGAGTTGTGCAGGGGGTGTGTTTGGAACATTTTGTCACCAGCCGACTCCAAAATTCAGCGTTTGCCCATCTCAGCCCAGAAAGCAGGTAGAACAACTTTTGTGGTGTCTTTTAAATGCCTACCAAGGTAGTGTAGAAACTACCAAGAGAACGCTTGTCTGGCACCTTCCCCGGTGGAGTTGTGCAGGGGGTGTGTTTGGAACATTTTTTCACCAGCCGACTCGAAAATTCAGCGGTTCCCCATCTCAGCCCAGAAAGCAGGTAGAACAACTTTTGTGGTGTCTTTCAAATGCCTACCAAGGTAGTGTAAAAACTACCAGGAGAACTCCTGTCTGGCACCTTCCCCGGTGGAGTTGTGCATGGGGTGTCTTTGGAACATTTTGTCACCGGCCGACTCCAAAATTCAGCGGTTCCCCATCTCAGCCCAGAAAGCAGATAGAACAACTTTTGTGGTGTCTTTCAGATGCCTACCGGAGCAATGTAAAAACTACCAGGAGAACTCCTGTCTGGCACCTTCCCCGGTGGAGTTGTGCAGGGGGTGTGTTTGGAACATTTTGTCACCAGCCGAGTCCAAAATTCAGCGTTTCCCCATCTCAGCCCAGAAAGCAGGTAGAACAACTTTTGTGGTGCCTTTCAGCTGCCTACCAAGGTAGTGTAAAAACTACCAAGAGAACTCCTGTCTGGCACCTTCCCCGGTGGAGTTGTGCAGGGGGTGTGTTTGGAACATTTTGTCACCAGCCGACTCCAAAATTCAGCGTTTCCCCATCTCAGCCCAGAAAGCAGGTAGAACAACTTTTGTGGTGTCTTTTAGATGCCTACCAAGGTAGTGTAAAAACTATCAAGAGAACTCCTGTCTGGCACCTTCCCCGGTGGAGTTGTGCAGGGGGTGTGTTTGGAACATTTTGTCACCAGCCGAGTCCAAAATTCAGCGGTTCCCCATCTCAGCCCAGAAAGCAGGTAGAACAACTTTTGTGGTGCCTTTCAGCTGCCTACCAAGGTAGTGTAGAAACTACCAAGAGAACTCCTGTCTGGCACCTTCCCCGGTGGAGTTGTGCAGGGGGTGTGTTTGGAACATTTGGTCACCAGCCGACTCCAAAATTCAGCGTTTCCCCATCTCAGCCCAGAAAGCAGGTAGAACAACTTTTGTGGTGCCTTTCAAATGCCTACCAAGGTAGTGTAGAAACTACCAAGAGAACGCTTGTCTGGCACCTTCCCCGGTGGAGTTGTGCAGGGGGTGTGTTTGGAACATTTTTTCACCAGCCGACTCCAAAATTCAGCGGTTCCCCATCTCAGCCCAGAAAGCAGGTAGAACAACTTTTGTGGTGTCTTTCAAATGCCTACCAAGGTAGTGTAAAAACTACCAGGAGAACTCCTGTCTGGCACCTTCCCCGGTGGAGTTGTGCATGGGGTGTGTTTGGAACATTTTGTCACCGGCCGACTCCAAAATTCAGCGGTTCCCCATCTCAGCCCAGAAAGCAGATAGAACAACTTTTGTGGTGTCTTTCAGATGCCTACCGGAGCAATGTAAAAACTACCAGGAGAACTCCTGTCTGGCACCTTCCCCGGTGGAGTTGTGCAGGGGGTGTGTTTGGAACATTTTGTCACCGGCCGACTCCAAAATTCAGCGATTCCCCATCTCAGCCCAGAAAGCAGGTAGAACAACTTTTGTGCTGCCTTTCAGCTCCCTACCAAGGTAGTGTAAAATCTACCAAGAGAACTCCTGTCTGGCACCTTCCCCGGTGGAGTTGTGCAGGGGGTGTCTTTGGAACATTTTGTCACCAGCCGAGTCCAAAATTCAGCGGTTCCCCATCTCAGCCCAGAAAGCAGGTAGAACATCTTTTGTGGTGTCTTTTAGATGCCTACCAAGGTAGTGTAAAAACTATCAAGAGAACGCTTGTCTGGCACCTTCCCCGGTGGAGTTGTGCATGGGGTGTGTTTGGAACATTTTGTCACCGGCCGACTCCAAAATTCAGCGGTTCCCCATCTCAGCCCAGAAAGCAGGTACAACAACTTTTGTGGTGTCTTTCAGATGCCTACCAAGGTAGTGTAAAAACTACCAGGAGAACTCCTGTCTGGCACCTTCCCCGGTGGAGTTGTGCATGGGGTGTGTTTGGAACATTTTTTCACCAGCCGACTCGAAAATTCAGCGGTTCCCCATCTCAGCCCAGAAAGCAGGTAGAACAACTTTTGTGGTGTCTTTCAAATGCCTACCAAGGTAGTGTAAAAACTACCAGGAGAACTCCTGCCTGGCACCTTCCCCGGTGGAGTTGTGCATGGGGTGTGTTTGGAACATTTTGTCACCGGCCGACTCCAAAATTCAGCGGTTCCCCATCTCCGCCCAGAAAGCAGGTAGAACAACTTTTGTGGTGCCTTTCAGATGCCTACCGGAGCAATGGAAAAACTACCAGGAGAACTCCTGTCTGGCACCTTCCCCGGTGGAGTTGTGCAGGGGGTGTGTTTGGAACATTTTGTCACCGGCCGAGTCCAAAATTCAGCGATTCCCCATCTCAGCCCAGAAAGCAGGTAGAACAACTTTTGTGCTGCCTTTCAGCTGCCTACCAAGGTAGTGTAAAATCTACTAAGAGAATTCCTGTCTGGCACCTTCCCCGGTGGAGTTGTGCATGGGGTGTGTTTGGAACATTTTGTCACCGGCCGACTCCAAAATTCAGCTGTTCCCCATCTCAGCCCAGAAAGCAGGTAGAACAACTTTTGTGGTGTCTTTTAGATGCCTACCAAGGTAGTGTAAAAACTACCAAGAGAACTCCTGTCTGGCACCTTCCCCGGTGGAGTTGTGCATGGGGTGTGTTTGGAACATTTTGTCACCGGCCGACTCCAAAATTCAGCGATTCCCCATCTCAGCCCAGAAAGCAGGTAGAACAACTTTTGTGGTGTCTTTCAGATGCCTACCGGAGCAATGTAAAAACTACCAGGAGAACTCCTGTCTGGCACCTTCCCCGGTGGAGTTGTGCAGGGGGGGTCTTTGGAACATTTTGTCACCGGCCGACTCCAAAATTCAGCGATTCCCCATCTCAGCCCAGAAAGCAGGTAGAACAACTTTTGTGCTGCCTTTCCGCTCCCTACCAAGGTAGTGAAAAAACTACTAAGAGAACTCCTGTCTGGCACCTTCCCCGGTGGAGTTGTGCAGGGGGTGTGTTTGGAACATTTTGTCACCGGCCGACTCCAAAATTCAGCGTTTCCCCATCTCAGCCCAGAAAGCAGGTAGAACAACTTTTGTGGTGTCTTTCAGATGCCTACTGGAGCAATGTAAAAACTACCAGGAGAACTCCTGTCTGGCACCTTCCCCGGTAGAGTTGTGCAGGGGGTGTGTTTGGAACATTTTGTCACCAGCCGACTCCAAAATTCAGCGTTTCCCCATCTCAGCCCAGAAAGCAGGTAGAACAACTTTTGTGGTGTCTTTCAAATGCCTACCAAGGTAGTGTAAAAACTACCAGGAGAACTCCTGCCTGGCACCTTTCCCGGTGGAGTTGTGCATGGGGTGTGTTTGGAACATTTTGTCACCGGCCGACTCCAAAATTCAGCGATTCCCCATCTCAGCCCAGAAAGCAGGTAGAACAACTTTTGTGCTGCCTTTCAGCTGCCTACCAAGGTAGTGTAAAAACTACTAAGAGAATTCCTGTCTGGCACCTTCCCCGGTGGAGTTGTGCAGGGGGTGTGTTTGGAACATTTTGTCACCGGCCGACTCCAAAATTCAGCTGTTCCCCATCTCAGCCCAGAAAGCAGGTAGAACATCTTTTGTGGTGTCTTTTAGATGCCTACCAAGGTAGTGTAAAAACTACCAAGAGAACTCCTGTCTGGCACCTTCCCCGGTGGAGTTGTGCATGGGGTGTGTTTGGAACATTTTGTCACCGGCCGAGTCCAAAATTCAGCGGTTCCCCATCTCAGCCCAGAAAGCAGGTAGAACATCTTTTGTGGTGTCTTTTAGATGCCTACCAAGGTAGTGTAAAAACTATCAAGAGAACTCTTGTCTGGCACCTTCCCCGGTGGAGTTGTGCAGGGGGTGTGTTTGGAACATTTTGTCACCAGCCGAGTCCAAAATTCAGCGGTTCCCCATCTCAGCCCAGAAAGCAGGTAGAACAACTTTTGTGGTGTCTTTTAGATGCCTACCAAGGTAGTGTAAAAACTATCAAGAGAACGCTTGTCTGGCACCTTCCCCGGTGGAGTTGTGCAGGGGGTGTCTTTGGAACATTTTGTCACCAGCCGACTCCAAAATTCAACGGTTCCCCATCTCAGCCCAGAAAGCAGGTAGAACAACTTTTGTGGTGTCTTTCAAATGCCTACCAAGGTAGTGTAAAAACTACCAGGAGAACTCCTGTCTGGCACCTTCCCCGGTGGAGTTGTGCATGGGGTGTGTTTGGAACATTTTGTCACCGGCCGACTCCAAAATTCAGCGGTTCCCCATCTCAGCCCAGAAAGCAGATAGAACAACTTTTGTGGTGTCTTTCAGATGCCTACCGGAGCAATGTAAAAACTACCAGGAGAACTCCTGTCTGGCACCTTCCCCGGTGGAGTTGTGCAGGGGGTGTGTTTGGAACATTTTGTCACCGGCCGAGTCCAAAATTCAGCGATTCCCCATCTCAGCCCAGAAAGCAGGTAGAACAACTTTTGTGGTGCCTTTCAGCTGCCTACCAAGGTAGTGTAAAATCTACCAAGAGAACTCCTGTCTGGCACCTTCCCCGGTGGAGTTGTGCAGGGGGTGTGTTTGGAACATTTTGTCACCGGCCGACTCCAAAATTCAGCGTTTCCCCATCTCAGACCAGAAAGCAGGTAGAACAACTTTTGTGGTGTCTTTTAGATGCCTACCAAGGTAGTGTAAAAACTATCAAGAGAACTCCTGTCTGGCACCTTCCCCGGTGGAGTTGTGCATGGGGTGTGTTTGGAACATTTTGTCACCGGCCGACTCCAAAATTCAGCGGTTCCCCATCTCAGCCCAGAAAGCAGGTAGAACAACTTTTGTGGTGTCTTTCAGATGCCTACCGGAGCAATGTAAAAACTACCAGGAGAACTCCTGTCTGGCACCTTCCCCGGTGGAGTTGTGCAGGGGGGGTCTTTGGAACATTTTGTCACCGGCCGACTCCAAAATTCAGCGATTCCCCATCTCAGCCCAGAAAGCAGGTAGAACAACTTTTGTGCTGCCTTTCCGCTCCCTACCAAGGTAGTGAAAAAACTACTAAGAGAACTCCTGTCTGGCACCTTCCCCGGTGGAGTTGTGCAGGGGGTGTGTTTGGAACATTTTGTCACCGGCCGACTCCAAAATTCAGCGTTTCCCCATCTCAGCCCAGAAAGCAGGTAGAACAACTTTTGTGGTGTCTTTCAGATGCCTACTGGAGCAATGTAAAAACTACCAGGAGAACTCCTGTCTGGCACCTTCCCCGGTAGAGTTGTGCAGGGGGTGTGTTTGGAACATTTTGTCACCAGCCGACTCCAAAATTCAGCGTTTCCCCATCTCAGCCCAGAAAGCAGGTAGAACAACTTTTGTGGTGTCTTTCAAATGCCTACCAAGGTAGTGTAAAAACTACCAGGAGAACTCCTGCCTGGCACCTTCCCCGGTGGAGTTGTGCAGGGGGTGTGTTTGGAACATTTTGTCACCAGCCGAGTCCAAAATTCAGCGGTTCCCCATCTCAGCCCAGAAAGCAGGTAGAACAACTTTTGTGCTGCCTTTCAGCTGCCTACCAAGGTAGTGTAAAAACTACTAAGAGAATTCCTGTCTGGCACCTTCCCCGGTGGAGTTGTGCAGGGGGTGTGTTTGGAACATTTTGTCACCGGCCGACTCCAAAATTCAGCTGTTCCCCATCTCAGCCCAGAAAGCAGGTAGAACATCTTTTGTGGTGTCTTTTAGATGCCTACCAAGGTAGTGTAAAAACTACCAAGAGAACTCCTGTCTGGCACCTTCCCCGGTGGAGTTGTGCATGGGGTGTGTTTGGAACATTTTGTCACCGGCCGAGTCCAAAATTCAGCGGTTCCCCATCTCAGCCCAGAAAGCAGGTAGAACATCTTTTGTGGTGTCTTTTAGATGCCTACCAAGGTAGTGTAAAAACTATCAAGAGAACTCTTGTCTGGCACCTTCCCCGGTGGAGTTGTGCAGGGGGTGTGTTTGGAACATTTTGTCACCAGCCGAGTCCAAAATTCAGCGGTTCCCCATCTCAGCCCAGAAAGCAGGTAGAACAACTTTTGTGGTGTCTTTTAGATGCCTACCAAGGTAGTGTAAAAACTATCAAGAGAACGCTTGTCTGGCACCTTCCCCGGTGGAGTTGTGCAGGGGGTGTCTTTGGAACATTTTGTCACCAGCCGACTCCAAAATTCAACGGTTCCCCATCTCAGCCCAGAAAGCAGGTAGAACAACTTTTGTGGTGTCTTTCAAATGCCTACCAAGGTAGTGTAAAAACTACCAGGAGAACTCCTGTCTGGCACCTTCCCCGGTGGAGTTGTGCATGGGGTGTGTTTGGAACATTTTGTCACCGGCCGACTCCAAAATTCAGCGGTTCCCCATCTCAGCCCAGAAAGCAGATAGAACAACTTTTGTGGTGTCTTTCAGATGCCTACCGGAGCAATGTAAAAACTACCAGGAGAACTCCTGTCTGGCACCTTCCCCGGTGGAGTTGTGCAGGGGGTGTGTTTGGAACATTTTGTCACCGGCCGAGTCCAAAATTCAGCGATTCCCCATCTCAGCCCAGAAAGCAGGTAGAACAACTTTTGTGGTGCCTTTCAGCTGCCTACCAAGGTAGTGTAAAATCTACCAAGAGAACTCCTGTCTGGCACCTTCCCCGGTGGAGTTGTGCAGGGGGTGTGTTTGGAACATTTTGTCACCGGCCGACTCCAAAATTCAGCGTTTCCCCATCTCAGACCAGAAAGCAGGTAGAACAACTTTTGTGGTGTCTTTTAGATGCCTACCAAGGTAGTGTAAAAACTATCAAGAGAACTCCTGTCTGGCACCTTCCCCGGTGGAGTTGTGCAGGGGGTGTGTTTGGAACATTTTGTCACCAGCCGAGTCCAAAATTCAGCGGTTCCCCATCTCAGCCCAGAAAGCAGGTAGAACAACTTTTGTGGTGCCTTTCAGCTGCCTACCAAGGTAGTGTAGAAACTACCAAGAGAACTCCTGTCTGGCACCTTCCCCGGTGGAGTTGTGCAGGGGGTGTGTTTGGAACATTTGGTCACCAGCCGACTCCAAAATTCAGCGTTTCCCCATCTCAGCCCAGAAAGCAGGTAGAACAACTTTTGTGGTGCCTTTCAAATGCCTACCAAGGTAGTGTAGAAACTACCAAGAGAACGCTTGTCTGGCACCTTCCCCGGTGGAGTTGTGCATGGGGTGTGTTTGGAACATTTTGTCAACGGCCGACTCCAAAATTCAGCGGTTCCCCATCTCAGCCCAGAAAGCAGGTAGAACAACTTTTGTGGTGTCTTTCAAATGCCTACCAAGGTAGTGTAAAAACTACCAGGAGAACTCCTGTCTGGCACCTTCCCCGGTGGAGTTGTGCATGGGGTGTGTTTGGAACATTTTGTCACCGGCCGACTCCAAAATTCAGCGGTTCCCCATCTCAGCCCAGAAAGCAGATAGAACAACTTTTGTGGTGTCTTTCAGATGCCTACCGGAGCAATGTAAAAACTACCAGGAGAACTCCTGTCTGGCACCTTCCCCGGTGGAGTTGTGCAGGGGGTGTGTTTGGAACATTTTGTCACCGGCCGACTCCAAAATTCAGGGATTCCCCATCTCAGCCCAGAAAGCAGGTAGAACAACTTTTGTGCTGCCTTTCAGCTCCCTACCAAGGTAGTGTAAAATCTACCAAGAGAACTCCTGTCTGGCACCTTCCCCGGTGGAGTTGTGCAGGGGGTGTGTTTGGAACATTTTGTCACCAGCCGAGTCCAAAATTCAGCGGTTCCCCATCTCAGCCCAGAAAGCAGGTAGAACATCTTTTGTGGTGTCTTTTAGATGCCTACCAAGGTAGTGTAAAAACTATCAAGAGAACGCTTGTCTGGCACCTTCCCCGGTGGAGTTGTGCATGGGGTGTGTTTGGAACATTTTGTCACCGGCCGACTCCAAAATTCAGCGGTTCCCCATCTCAGCCCAGAAAGCAGGTACAACAACTTTTGTGGTGTCTTTCAGATGCCTACCAAGGTAGTGTAAAAACTACCAGGAGAACTCCTGTCTGGCACCTTCCCCGGTGGAGTTGTGCATGGGGTGTGTTTGGAACATTTTGTCACCAGCCGACTCCAAAATTCAGCGTTTCCCCATCTCAGCCCAGAAAGCAGGTAGAACAACTTTTGTGGTGCCTTTCAGCTGCCTACCAAGGTAGTGTAAAAACTACCAAGAGAACTCCTGTCTGGCACCTTCCCCGGTGGAGTTGTGCATGGGGTGTGTTTGGAACATTTTGTCACCGGCCGACTCCAAAATTCAGCGGTTCCCCATCTCAGCCCACAAAGCAGGTACAACAACTTTTCTTGTGCCTTTCAGCTGCCTACCAAGGTAGTGTAAAAACTACCAAAAGAATTCGTTCCTGGCACCTTCCCCGGTGGAGTTGTGCATGGGGTGTGTTTGGAACATTTTGTCACCGGCCGACTCCAAAATTCAGCGATTCCCCATCTCAGCCCAGAAAGCAGGTAGAACAACTTTTGTGGTGTCTTTCAGATGCCTACCAGAGCAATGTAAAAACTACCAGGAGAACTCCTGTCTGGCACCTTCCCCGGTGGAGTTGTGCAGGGGGTGTGTTTGGAACATTTTGTCACCAGCCGAGTCCAAAATTCAGCGGTTCCCCATCTCAGCCCAGAAAGCAGGTAGAACAACTTTTGTGGTGTCTTTCAGATGCCTACCGGAGCAATGTAAAAACTACCAGGAGAACTCCTGTCTGGCACCTTCCGTGGTGGAGTTGTGCATGGGGTGTGTTTGGAACATTTTGTCACCGGCCGACTCCAAAATTCAGCGATTCCCCATCTCAGCCCAGAAAGCAGGTAGAACAACTTTTGTGGTGCCTTTCAGCTCCCTACCAAGGTAGTGTAAAAACTACCAAGAGAACTCCTGTCTGGCACCTTCCCCGGTGGAGTTGTGCAGGGGGTGTCTTTGGAACATTTTGTCACCAGCCGAGTCCAAAATTCAGCGATTCCCCATCTCAGCCCAGAAAGCAGGTAGAACAACTTTTGTGGTGCCTTTCAGCTCCCTACCAAGGTAGTGTAAAATCTACCAAGAGAACTCCTGTCTGGCACCTTCCCCGGTGGAGTTGTGCAGGGGGTGTGTTTGGAACATTTTGTCACCAGCCGAGTCCAAAATTCAGCGGTTCCCCATCTCAGCCCAGAAAGCAGGAAGAACAACTTTTGTGGTGTCTTTCAGATGCCTACCGGAGCAATGTAAAAACTACCAGGAGAACTCCTGTCTGGCACCTTCCCCGGTGGAGTTGTGCAGGGGGTGTGTTTGGAACATTTTGTCACCGGCCGAGTCCAAAATTCAGCGGTTCCCCATCTCAGCCCAGAAAGCAGGTAGAACAACTTTTGTGGTGCCTTTCAGCTCCCTGCCAAGGCAGTGTAAAATCTACCAAGAGAACTCCTGTCTGGCACCTTCCCCGGTGGAGTTGTGCAGGGGGTGTGTTTGGAACATTTTGTCACCAGCCGAGTCCAAAATTCAGCGGTTCCCCATCTCAGCCCAGAAAGCAGGTAGAACATCTTTTGTGGTGTCTTTTAGATGCCTACCAAGGTAGTGTAAAAACTATCAAGAGAACTCTTGTCTGGCACCTTCCCCGGTGGAGTTGTGCAGGGGGTGTGTTTGGAACATTTTGTCACCAGCCGAGTCCAAAATTCAGCGGTTCCCCATCTCAGCCCAGAAAGCAGGTAGAACAACTTTTGTGGTGTCTTTTAGATGCCTACCAAGGTAGTGTAAAAACTATCAAGAGAACGCTTGTCTGGCACCTTCCCCGGTGGAGTTGTGCATGGGGTGTCTTTGGAACATTTTGTCACCAGCCGACTCCAAAATTCAGCGGTTCCCCATCTCAGCCCAGAAAGCAGGTAGAACAACTTTTGTGGTGTCTTTCAGATGCCTACCGGAGCAATGTAAAAACTACCAGGAGAACTCCTGTCTGGCACCTTCCCCGGTGGAGTTGTGCATGGGGTGTGTTTGGAACATTTTGTCACCGGCCGAGTCCAAAATTCAGCGATTCCCCATCTCCGCCCAGAAAGCAGGTAGAACAACTTTTGTGGTGTCTTTCAGATGCCTACCAAGGTAGTGTAAAAACTGCCAAGAGAACTCCTGTCTGGCACCTTCCCCGGTGGAGTTGTGCAGGGGGTGTGTTTGGAACATTTTGTCACCAGCCGACTCCAAAATTCAGCGGTTCCCCATCTCAGCCCAGAAAGCAGGTAGAACAACTTTTGTGGTGCCTTTCAGCTGCCTACCAAGGTAGTGTAAAAACTACCAAGAGAACTCCTGTCTGGCACCTTCCCCGGTGGAGTTGTGCAGGGGGTGTGTTTGGAACATTTTGTCACCAGCCGACTCCAAAATTCAGCGTTTCCCCATCTCAGCCCAGAAAGCAGGTAGAACAACTTTTGTGGTGCCTTTCAAATGCCTACCAAGGTAGTGTAGAAACTACTAAGAGAACTCCTGTCTGGCACCTTCCCCGGTGGAGTTGTGCAGGGGGTGTGTTTGGAACATTTTTTCACCAGCCGACTCGAAAATTCAGCGTTTCCCCATCTCAGCCCAGAAAGCAGGTAGAACAACTTTTGTGGTGTCTTTCAAATGCCTACCAAGGTAGTGTAAAAACTACCAGGAGAACTCCTGCCTGGCACCTTCCCCGGTGGAGTTGTGCATGGGGTGTGTTTGGAACATTTTGTCACCGGCCGACTCCAAAATTCAGCGGTTCCCCATCTCAGCCCAGAAAGCAGATAGAACAACTTTTGTGGTGTCTTTCAGATGCCTACCGGAGCAATGTAAAAACTATTAAGAGAACTCTTGTCTGGCACCTTCCCCGGTGGAGTTGTGCAGGGGGTGTGTTTGGAACATTTTGTCACCGGCCGAGTCCAAAATTCAGCGATTCCCCATCTCAGCCCAGAAAGCAGGTAGAACAACTTTTGTGGTGCCTTTCAGCTCCCTACCAAGGTAGTGTAAAAACTACTAAGAGAACTCCTGTCTGGCACCTTCCCCGGTGGAGTTGTGCAGGGGATGTGTTTGGAACATTTTGTCACCAGCCGAGTCCAAAATTCAGCGGTTCCCCATCTCAGCCCAGAAAGCAGGTAGAACAACTTTTGTGGTGCCTTTCAAATGCCTACCAAGGTAGTGTAGAAACTACCAAGAGAACTCCTGTCTGGCACCTTCCCCGGTGGAGTTGTGCATGGGGTGTTTTTGGAACATTTTGTCACCGGCCGACTCCAAAATTCAGCGGTTCCCCATCTCAGCCCAGAAAGCAGGTAGAACAACTTTTGTGGTGTCCTTTTGATGCCTACCGGAGCAATGTAAAAACTACCAGGAGAACTCCTGTCTGGCACCTTCCCCGGTGGAGTTGTGCAGGGGGTGTGTTTGGAACATTTTGTCACCAGCCGACTCCAAAATTCAGCGTTTCCCCATCTCAGCCCAGAAAGCAGGTAGAACAACTTTTGTGGTGTCTTTTAGATGCCTACCAAGGTAGTGTAAAAACTACCAAGAGAACTCCTGTCTGGCACCATCCCCGGTGGAGTTGTGCATGGGGTGTGTTTGGAACATTTTGTCACCGGCCGACTCCAAAATTCAGCGTTTCCCCATATCAGCCCAGAAAGCAGGTAGAACAACTTTTGTGGTGTCTTTCAGATGCCTACCGGAGCAATGTAAAAACTACCAGGAGAACTCCTGTTTGGCACCTTCCCCGGTGGAGTTGTGCATGGGGTGTGTTTGGAACATTTTGTCACCGGCCGACTCCAAAATTCAGCGATTCCCCATCTCCGCCGAGAAAGCAGGTAGAACAACTTTTGTGGTGCCTTTCAGCTCCCTACCAAGGTAGTGTAAAAACTACTAAGAGAACTCCTGTCTGGCACCATCCCCGGTGGAGTTGTGCAGGGGGTGTGTTTGGAACATTTTTTCACCAGCCGACTCGAAAATTCAGCGTTTCCCCATCTCAGCCCAGAAAGCAGGTAGAACAACTTTTGTGGTGTCTTTCAAATGCCTACCAAGGTAGTGTAAAAACTACCAGGAGAACTCCTGCCTGGCACCTTCCCCGGTGGAGTTGTGCATGGGGTGTGTTTGGAACATTTTGTCACCGGCCGACTCCAAAATTCAGCGGTTCCCCATCTCAGCCCAGAAAGCAGATAGAACAACTTTTGTGGTGTCTTTCAGATGCCTACCGGAGCAATGTAAAAACTACCAGGAGAACTCCTGTCTGGCACCTTCCCCGGTGGAGTTGTGCAGGGGGTGTGTTTGGAACATTTTGTCACCGGCCGAGTCCAAAATTCAGCGATTCCCCATCTCAGCCCAGAAAGCAGGTAGAACAACTTTTGTGGTGCCTTTCAGCTGCCTACCAAGGTAGTGTAAAATCTACCAAGAGAACTCCTGTCTGGCACCTTCCCCGGTGGAGTTGTGCAGGGGGTGTCTTTGGAACATTTTGTCACCAGCCGAGTCCAAAATTCAGCGGTTCCCCATCTCAGCCCAGAAAGCAGGTAGAACATCTTTTGTGGTGTCTTTTAGATGCCTACCAAGGTAGTGTAAAAACTATCAAGAGAACTCTTGTCTGGCACCTTCCCCGGTGGAGTTGTGCAGGGGGTGTGTTTGGAACATTTTGTCACCAGCCGACTCCAAAATTCAGCGTTTCCCCATCTCAGCCCAGAAAGCAGGTAGAACAACTTTTGTGGTGTCTTTCAAATGCCTACCAAGGTAGTGTAAAAACTACCAGGAGAACTCCTGCCTGGCACCTTCCCCGGTGGAGTTGTGCATGGGGTGTGTTTGGAACATTTTGTCACCGGCCGACTCCAAAATTCAGCGGTTCCCCATCTCAGCCCAGAAAGCAGGTAGAACAACTTTTGTGGTGTCTTTCAGATGCCTACCGGAGCAATGTAAAAACTACCAGAGGAACTCCTGTCTGGCACCTTCCCCGGTGGAGTTGTGCAGGGGGTGTGTTTGGAACATTTTGTCACCGGCCGAGTCCAAAATTCAGCGGTTCCCCATCTCAGCCCAGAAAGCAGGTAGAACAACTTTTGTGGTGTCTTTCAGATGCCTACCGGAGCAATGTAAAAACTACCAGGAGAACTCCTGCCTGGCACCTTCCCCGGTGGAGTTGTGCATGGGGTGTGTTTGGAACATTTTGTCACCAGCCGAGTCCAAAATTCAGCGGTTCCCCATCTCAGCCCAGAAAGCAGGTAGAACAACTTTTGTGGTGTCTTTTAGATGCCTACCAAGGTAGTGTAAAAACTATCAAGAGAACGCTTGTCTGGCACCTTCCCCGGTGGAGTTGTGCATGGGGTGTGTTTGGAACATTTTGTCACCAGCCGACTCCAAAATTCAGCGTTTCCCCATCTCAGCCCAGAAAGCAGGTAGAACAACTTTTGTGGTGTCTTTCAGATGCCTACCAAGGTAGTGTAAAAACTACCAAGAGAACTCCTGTCTGGCACCTTCCCCGGTGGAGTTGTGCATGGGGTGTTTTTGGAACATTTTGTCACCAGCCGACTCCAAAATTCAGCGGTTCCCCATCTCAGCCCAGAAAGCAGGTAGAACAACTTTTGTGGTGCCTTTCAGCTGCCTACCAAGGTAGTGTAGAAACTACCAAGAGAACTCCTGTCTGGCACCTTCCCCGGTGGAGTTGTGCATGGGGTGTTTTTGGAACATTTTGTCACCGGCCGACTCCAAAATTCAGCGGTTCCCCATCTCAGCCCAGAAAGCAGGTAGAACAACTTTTGTGGTGTCTTTCAGATGCCTACCGGAGCAATGTAAAAACTACCAGGAGAACTCCTGCCTGGCACCTTCCCCGGTGGAGTTGTGCATGGGGTGTCTTTGGAACATTTTGTCACCGGCCGAGTCCAAAATTCAGCGGTTCCCCATCTCAGCCCAGAAAGCAGGTAGAACAACTTTTGTGGTGTCTTTTAGATGCCTACCAAGGTAGTGTAAAAACTATCAAGAGAACGCTTGTCTGGCACCTTCCCCGGTGGAGTTGTGCATGGGGTGTGTTTGGAACATTTTGTCACCAGCCGACTCCAAAATTCAGCGTTTCCCCATCTCAGCCCAGAAAGCAGGTAGAACAACTTTTGTGGTGTCTTTCAGATGCCTACCAAGGTAGTGTAAAAACTACCAAGAGAACTCCTGTCTGGCACCTTCCCCGGTGGAGTTGTGCATGGGGTGTTTTTGGAACATTTTGTCACCAGCCGACTCCAAAATTCAGCGGTTCCCCATCTCAGCCCAGAAAGCAGGTAGAACAACTTTTGTGGTGCCTTTCAAATGCCTACCAAGGTAGTGTAGAAACTACCAAGAGAACTCCTGCCTGGCACCTTCCCCGGTGGAGTTGTGCATGGGGTGTGTTTGGAACATTTTGTCACCGGCCGACTCCAAAATTCAGCGGTTCCCCATCTCAGCCCAGAAAGCAGGTAGAACAACTTTTGTGGTGTCCTTTTGATGCCTACCGGAGCAATGTAAAAACTACCAGGAGAACTCCTGTCTGGCACCTTCCCCGGTGGAGTTGTGCATGGGGTGTGTTTGGAACATTTTGTCACCAGCCGACTCCAAAATTCAGCGTTTCCCCATCTCAGCCCAGAAAGCAGGTAGAACAACTTTTGTGGTGTCTTTTAGATGCCTACCAAGGTAGTGTAAAAACTACCAAGAGAACTCCTGTCTGGCACCATCCCCGGTGGAGTTGTGCATGGGGTGTGTTTGGAACATTTTGTCACCGGCCGAGTCCAAAATTCAGCGTTTCCCCATCTCAGCCCAGAAAGCAGGTAGAACAACTTTTGTGGTGTCTTTCAGATGCCTACCGGAGCAATGTAAAAACTACCAGGAGAACTCCTGTCTGGCACCTTCCCCGGTGGAGTTGTGCATGGGGTGTGTTTGGAACATTTTGTCACCGGCCGACTCCAAAATTCAGCGATTCCCCATCTCCGCCCAGAAAGCAGGTAGAACAACTTTTGTGGTGTCTTTCAGATGCCTACCAAGGTAGTGTAAAAACTGCCAAGAGAACTCCTGTCTGGCACCTTCCCCGGTGGAGTTGTGCATGGGGTGTGTTTGGAACATTTTGTCACCAGCCGACTCCAAAATTCAGCGTTTCCCCATCTCAGCCCAGAAAGCAGGTAGAACAACTTTTGTGGTGCCTTTCAAATGCCTACCAAGGTAGTGTAGAAACTACTAAGAGAACTCCTGTCTGGCACCTTCCCCGGTGGAGTTGTGCAGGGGGTGTGTTTGGAACATTTTTTCACCAGCCGACTCGAAAATTCAGCGTTTCCCCATCTCAGCCCAGAAAGCAGGTAGAACAACTTTTGTGGTGTCTTTCAAATGCCTACCAAGGTAGTGTAAAAACTACCAGGAGAACTCCTGCCTGGCACCTTCCCCGGTGGAGTTGTGCATGGGGTGTGTTTGGAACATTTTGTCACCGGCCGACTCCAAAATTCAGCGGTTCCCCATCTCAGCCCAGAAAGCAGATAGAACAACTTTTGTGCTGCCTTTCAGCTGCCTACCAAGGTAGTGTAGAAACTACCAAGAGAACTCCTGTCTGGCACCTTCCCCGGTGGAGTTGTGCAGGGGGTGTGTTTGGAACATTTTGTCACCGGCCGACTCCAAAATTCAGCGGTTCCCCATCTCAGCCCAGAAAGCAGGTAGAACAACTTTTGTGGTGTCTTTCAGATGCCTACCGGAGCAATGTAAAAACTACCAGGAGAACTCCTGCCTGGCACCTTCCCCGGTGGAGTTGTGCATGGGGTGTGTTTGGAACATTTTGTCACCGGCCGAGTCCAAAATTCAGCGGTTCCCCATCTCAGCCCAGAAAGCAGGTAGAACAACTTTTGTGGTGTCTTTTAGATGCCTACCAAGGTAGTGTAAAAACTATCAAGAGAACGCTTGTCTGGCACCTTCCCCGGTGGAGTTGTGCATGGGGTGTCTTTGGAACATTTTGTCACCAGCCGACTCCAAAATTCAGCGTTTCCCCATCTCAGCCCAGAAAGCAGGTAGAACAACTTTTGTGGTGTCTTTCAGATGCCTACCAAGGTAGTGTAAAAACTACTAAGAGAACTCCTGTCTGGCACCTTCCCCGGTGGAGTTGTGCATGGGGTGTTTTTGGAACATTTTGTCACCAGCCGACTCCAAAATTCAGCGGTTCCCCATCTCAGCCCAGAAAGCAGGTAGAACAACTTTTGTGGTGCCTTTCAAATGCCTACCAAGGTAGTGTAGAAACTACCAAGAGAACTCCTGCCTGGCACCTTCCCCGGTGGAGTTGTGCATGGGGTGTGTTTGGAACATTTTGTCACCGGCCGACTCCAAAATTCAGCGGTTCCCCATCTCAGCCCAGAAAGCAGGTAGAACAACTTTTGTGGTGTCCTTTTGATGCCTACCGGAGCAATGTAAAAACTACCAGGAGAACTCCTGTCTGGCACCTTCCCCGGTGGAGTTGTGCATGGGGTGTGTTTGGAACATTTTGTCACCAGCCGACTCCAAAATTCAGCGTTTCCCCATCTCAGCCCAGAAAGCAGGTAGAACAACTTTTGTGGTGTCTTTTAGATGCCTACCAAGGTAGTGTAAAAACTACCAAGAGAACTCCTGTCTGGCACCATCCCCGGTGGAGTTGTGCATGGGGTGTGTTTGGAACATTTTGTCACCAGCTGACTCCAAAATTCAGCGGTTCCCCATCTCAGCCCAGAAAGCAGGTAGAACAACTTTTGTGGTGTCTTTCAGATGCCTACCAAGGTAGTGTAAAAACTACCAAGAGAACTCCTGTCTGGCACCTTCCCCGGTGGAGTTGTGCATGGGGTGTTTTTGGAACATTTTGTCACCAGCCGACTCCAAAATTCAGCGGTTCCCCATCTCAGCCCAGAAAGCAGGTAGAACAACTTTTGTGGTGCCTTTCAGCTGCCTACCAAGGTAGTGTAAAAACTACTAAGAGAACTCCTGTCTGGCACCTTCCCTAGTGGAGTTGTGCATGGGGTGTGTTTGGAACATTTTGTCACCGGCCGACTCCAAAATTCAGCGTTTCCCCATCTCAGCCCAGAAAGCAGGTAGAACAACTTTTGTGGTGCCTTTCAAATGCCTACCAAGGTAGTGTAGAAACTACCAAGAGAACTCCTGTCTGGCACCTTCCCCGGTGGAGTTGTGCATGGGGTGTGTTTGGAACATTTTGTCACCAGCCGACTCGAAAATTCAGCGTTTCCCCATCTGAGCCCAGAAAGCAGGTAGAACAACTTTTGTGGTGTCTTTCAAATGCCTACCAAGGTAGTGTAAAAGCTACCAGGAGAACTCCTGCCTGGCACCTTCCCCGGTGGAGTTGTGCATGGGGTGTGTTTGGAACATTTTGTCACCAGCCGACTCCAAAATTCAGCGGTTCCCCATCTCAGCCCAGAAAGCAGATAGAACAACTTTTGTGGTGTCTTTCAGATGCCTACCGGAGCAATGTAAAAACTACCAGGAGAACTCCTGTCTGGCACCTTCCCCGGTGGAGTTGTGCAGGGGGTGTGTTTGGAACATTTTGTCACCGGCCGACTCCAAAATTCAGCGATTCCCCATCTCAGCCCAGAAAGCAGGTAGAACAACTTTTGTGCTGCCTTTCAGCTCCCTACCAAGGTAGTGTAAAATCTACCAAGAGAACTCCTGTCTGGCACCTTCCCCGGTGGAGTTGTGCAGGGGGTGTGTTTGGAACATTTTGTCACCAGCCGACTCCAAAATTCAGCGGTTCCCCATCTCAGCCCAGAAAGCAGGTAGAACAACTTTTGTGGTGCCTTTCAAATGCCTACCAAGGTAGTGTAGAAACTACCAAGAGAACTCCTGCCTGGCACCTTCCCCGGTGGAGTTGTGCATGGGGTGTGTTTGGAACATTTTGTCACCGGCCGACTCCAAAATTCAGCGGTTCCCCATCTCAGCCCAGAAAGCAGGTAGAACAACTTTTGTGGTGTCCTTTTGATGCCTACCGGAGCAATGTAAAAACTACCAGGAGAACTCCTGTCTGGCACCTTCCCCGGTGGAGTTGTGCATGGGGTGTGTTTGGAACATTTTGTCACCAGCCGACTCCAAAATTCAGCGTTTCCCCATCTCAGCCCAGAAAGCAGGTAGAACAACTTTTGTGGTGTCTTTTAGATGCCTACCAAGGTAGTGTAAAAACTACCAAGAGAACTCCTGTCTGGCACCATCCCCGGTGGAGTTGTGCATGGGGTGTGTTTGGAACATTTTGTCACCAGCCGACTCCAAAATTCAGCGGTTCCCCATCTCAGCCCAGAAAGCAGGTAGAACAACTTTTGTGGTGTCTTTCAGATGCCTACCAAGGTAGTGTAAAAACTACCAAGAGAACTCCTGTCTGGCACCTTCCCCGGTGGAGTTGTGCATGGGGTGTTTTTGGAACATTTTGTCACCAGCCGACTCCAAAATTCAGCGGTTCCCCATCTCAGCCCAGAAAGCAGGTAGAACAACTTTTGTGGTGCCTTTCAGCTGCCTACCAAGGTAGTGTAAAAACTACTAAGAGAACTCCTGTCTGGCACCTTCCCTAGTGGAGTTGTGCATGGGGTGTGTTTGGAACATTTTGTCACCGGCCGACTCCAAAATTCAGCGTTTCCCCATCTCAGCCCAGAAAGCAGGTAGAACAACTTTTGTGGTGCCTTTCAAATGCCTACCAAGGTAGTGTAGAAACTACCAAGAGAACTCCTGTCTGGCACCTTCCCCGGTGGAGTTGTGCATGGGGTGTGTTTGGAACATTTTGTCACCAGCCGACTCGAAAATTCAGCGTTTCCCCATCTGAGCCCAGAAAGCAGGTAGAACAACTTTTGTGGTGTCTTTCAAATGCCTACCAAGGTAGTGTAAAAGCTACCAGGAGAACTCCTGCCTGGCACCTTCCCCGGTGGAGTTGTGCAGGGGGTGTGTTTGGAACATTTTGTCACCGGCCGACTCCAAAATTCAGCGATTCCCCATCTCAGCCCAGAAAGCAGGTAGAACAACTTTTGTGCTGCCTTTCAGCTCCCTACCAAGGTAGTGTAAAATCTACCAAGAGAACTCCTGTCTGGCACCTTCCCCGGTGGAGTTGTGCAGGGGGTGTGTTTGGAACATTTTGTCACCAGCCGACTCCAAAATTCAGCGGTTCCCCATCTCAGCCCAGAAAGCAGGTAGAACAACTTTTGTGGTGTCTTTCAGATGCCTACCGGAGCAATGTAAAAACTACCAGGAGAACTCCTGTCTGGCACCTTCCCCGGTGGAGTTGTGCAGGGGGTGTGTTTGGAACATTTTGTCACCGGCCGACTCCAAAATTCAGCGTTTCCCCATCTCAGCCCAGAAAGCAGGTAGAACAACTTTTGTGGTGCCTTTCAGCTGCCTACCAAGGTAGTGTAAAAACTACTAAGAGAACTCCTGTCTGGCACCTTCCCCGGTGGAGTTGTGCATGGGGTGTTTTTGGAACATTTTGTCACCAGCCGACTCCAAAATTCAGCGGTTCCCCATCTCAGCCCAGAAAGCAGGTAGAACAACTTTTGTGGTGTCTTTCAGATGCCTACCGGAGCAATGTAAAAACTACCAGGAGAACTCCTGCCTGGCACCTTCCCCGGTGGAGTTGTGCAGGGGGTGTGTTTGGAACATTTTGTCACCGGCCGACTCCAAAATTCAGCGTTTCCCCATCTCAGCCCAGAAAGCAGGTAGAACAACTTTTGTGGTGTCTTTTAGATGCCTACCAAGGTAGTGTAAAAACTATCAAGAGAACGCTTGTCTGGCACCTTCCCCGGTGGAGTTGTGCATGGGGTGTCTTTGGAACATTTTGTCACCGGCCGAGTCCAAAATTCAGCGATTCCCCATCTCAGCCCAGAAAGCAGGTAGAACAACTTTTGTGGTGTCTTTCAGATGCCTACCGGAGCAATGTAAAAACTACCAGGAGAACTCCTGTCTGGCACCTTCCCCGGTGGAGTTGTGCATGGGGTGTGTTTGGAACATTTTGTCACCGGCCGAGTCCAAAATTCAGCGGTTCCCCATCTCAGCCCAGAAAGCTGGTAGAACAACTTTTGTGGTGTCTTTCAGATGCCTACCGGAGCAATGTAAAAACTACCAGGAGAACTCCTGTCTGGCACCTTCCCCGGTGGAGTTGTGCAGGGGGTGTGTTTGGAACATTTTGTCACCGGCCGACTCCAAAATTCAGCTGTTCCCCATCTCAGCCCAGAAAGCAGGTAGAACAACTTTTGTGGTGTCTTTTAGATGCCTACCAAGGTAGTGTAAAAACTACCAAGAGAACTCCTGTCTGGCACCTTCCCCGGTGGAGTTGTGCAGGGGGTGTGTTTGGAACATTTTGTCACCGGCCGAGTCCAAAATTCAGCGATTCCCCATCTCAGCCCAGAAAGCAGGTAGAACAACTTTTGTGCTGCCTTTCAGCTCCCTACCAAGGTAGTGTAAAATCTACCAAGAGAACTCCTGTCTGGCACCTTCCCCGGTGGAGTTGTGCAGGGGGTGTGTTTGGAACATTTTGTCACCAGCCGACTCCAAAATTCAGCGGTTCCCCATCTCAGCCCAGAAAGCAGGTAGAACATCTTTTGTGGTGTCTTTTAGATGCCTACCAAGGTAGTGTAAAAACTACTAAGAGAACTCCTGTCTGGCACCTTCCCCGGTGGAGTTGTGCAGGGGGTGTGTTTGGAACATTTTGTCACCGGCCGACTCCAAAATTCAGCGGTTCCCCATCTCAGCCCAGAAAGCAGGTAGAACAACTTTTGTGGTGCCTTTCAGCTGCCTACCAAGGTAGTGTAAAAACTACCAAGAGAACTCCTGTCTGGCACCTTCCCCGGTGGAGTTGTGCATGGGGTGTGTTTGGAACATTTTGTCACCGGCCGACTCCAAAATTCAGCGGTTCCCCATCTCAGCCCAGAAAGCAGGAAGAACAACTTTTGTGGTGCCTTTCAGCTGCCTACCAAGGTAGTGTAAAAACTACCAAGAGAACTCCTGTCTGGCACCTTCCCCGGTGGAGTTGTGCAGGGGGTGTGTTTGGAACATTTTGTCACCAGCCGACTCCAAAATTCAGCGGTTCCCCATCTCAGCCCAGAAAGCAGGTAGAACAACTTTTGTGGTGCCTTTCAGCTGCCTACCAAGGTACTGTAAAAACTACTAAGAGAACTCTTGTCTGGCACCTTCCCCGGTGGAGTTGTGCAGGGGGTGTGTTTGGAACATTTTGTCACCGGCCGACTCCAAAATTCAGCGGTTCCCCATCTCAGCCCAGAAAGCAGGTAGAACAACTTTTGTGGTGTCTTTCAGATGCCTACCGGAGCAATGTAAAAACTACCAGGAGAACTCCTGTCTGGCACCTTCCCCGGTGGAGTTGTGCATGGGGTGTTTTTGGAACATTTTGTCACCAGCCGACTCCAAAATTCAGCGGTTCCCCATCTCAGCCCAGAAAGCAGGTAGAACAACTTTTGTGGTGTCTTTCAGATGCCTACCGGAGCAATGTAAAAACTACCAGGAGAACTCCTGTCTGGCACCTTCCCCGGTGGAGTTGTGCATGGGGTGTCTTTGGAACATTTTGTCACCGGCCGAGTCCAAAATTCAGCGGTTCCCCATCTCAGCCCAGAAAGCAGGTAGAACAACTTTTGTGGTGCCTTTCAGCTGCCTACCAAGGTAGTGTAAAAACTACCAAGAGAACTCCTGTCTGGCACCTTCCCCGGTGGAGTTGTGCATGGGGTGTGTTTGGAACATTTTGTCACCGGCCGACTCCAAAATTCAGCGGTTCCCCATCTCAGCCCAGAAAGCAGGTACAACAACTTTTCTTGTGCCTTTCAGCTCCCTACCAAGGTAGTGTAAAAACTACCAAGAGAACTCCTGTCTGGCACCTTCCCCGGTGGAGTTGTGCAGGGGGTGTGTTTGGAACATTTTGTCACCAGCCGACTCCAAAATTCAGCGGTTCCCCATCTCATCCCAGAAAGCAGGTAGAACAACTTTTGTGGTGTCTTTCAGATGCCTACCAAGGTAGTGTAAAATCTACCAAGAGAACTCCTGTCTGGCACCTTCCCCGGTGGAGTTGTGCAGGGGGTGTGTTTGGAACATTTTGTCACCGGCCGACTCCAAAATTCAGCGTTTCCCCATCTCAGCCCAGAAAGCAGGTAGAACAACTTTTGTGGTGCCTTTCAAATGCCTACCAAGGTAGTGTAAAAACTACTAAGAGAACTCCTGTCTGGCACCTTCCCCGGTGGAGTTGTGCAGGGGGTGTGTTTGGAACATTTTGTCACCGGCCGACTCCAAAATTCAGCGTTTCCCCATCTCAGCCCAGAAAGCAGGTAGAACAACTTTTGTGGTTTCTTTTAGATGCCTACCAAGGTAGTGTAAAAACTATCAAGAGAACGCTTGTCTGGCACCTTCCCCGGTGGAGTTGTGCATGGGGTGTGTTTGGAACATTTTGTCACCGGCCGAGTCCAAAATTCAGCGATTCCCCATCTCAGCCCAGAAAGCAGGTAGAACAACTTTTGTGGTGTCTTTCAGATGCCTACCGGAGCAATGTAAAAACTACCAGGAGAACTCCTGTCTGGCACCTTCCCCGGTGGAGTTGTGCATGGGGTGTGTTTGGAACATTTTGTCAGAGGCCGAGTCCAAAATTCAGCGGTTCCCCATCTCAGCCCAGAAAGCAGGTAGAACAACTTTTGTGGTGTCTTTCAGATGCCTACCGGAGCAATGTAAAAACTACCAGGAGAACTCCTGTCTGGCACCTTCCCCGGTGGAGTTGTGCAGGGGGTGTGTTTGGAACATTTTGTCACCGGCCGAGTCCAAAATTCAGCGATTCCCCATCTCAGCCCAGAAAGCAGGTAGAACAACTTTTGTGGTGTCTTTTAGATGCCTACCAAGGTAGTGTAAAAACTACCAAGAGAACTCCTGTCTGGCACCTTCCCCGGTGGAGTTGTGCAGGGGGTGTGTTTGGAACATTTTGTCACCGGCCGAGTCCAAAATTCAGCGATTCCCCATCTCAGCCCAGAAAGCAGGTAGAACAACTTTTGTGCTGCCTTTCAGCTCCCTACCAAGGTAGTGTAAAATCTACCAAGAGAACTCCTGTCTGGCACCTTCCCCGGTGGAGTTGTGCAGGGGGTGTGTTTGGAACATTTTGTCACCAGCCGACTCCAAAATTCAGCGGTTCCCCATCTCAGCCCAGAAAGCAGGTAGAACATCTTTTGTGGTGTCTTTTAGATGCCTACCAAGGTAGTGTAAAAACTACTAAGAGAACTCCTGTCTGGCACCTTCCCCGGTGGAGTTGTGCAGGGGGTGTGTTTGGAACATTTTGTCACCGGCCGACTCCAAAATTCAGCGGTTCCCCATCTCAGCCCAGAAAGCAGGTAGAACAACTTTTGTGGTGCCTTTCAGCTGCCTACCAAGGTAGTGTAAAAACTACCAAGAGAACTCCTGTCTGGCACCTTCCCCGGTGGAGTTGTGCAGGGGGTGTGTTTGGAACATTTTGTCACCGGCCGACTCCAAAATTCAGCGATTCCCCATCTCAGCCCAGAAAGCAGGTAGAACAACTTTTGTGCTGCCTTTCAGCTCCCTACCAAGGTAGTGTAAAATCTACCAAGAGAACTCCTGTCTGGCACCTTCCCCGGTGGAGTTGTGCAGGGGGTGTGTTTGGAACATTTTGTCACCAGCCGACTCCAAAATTCAGCGGTTCCCCATCTCAGCCCAGAAAGCAGGTAGAACATCTTTTGTGGTGCCTTTCAGCTGCCTACCAAGGTAGTGTAAAAACTACCAAGAGAACTCCTGTCTGGCACCTTCCCTGGTGGAGTCGTGCAGGGGGTGTGTTTGGAACATTTTGTCACCAGCCGACTCCAAAATTCAGCGGTTCCCCATCTCAGCCCAGAAAGCAGGTAGAACAACTTTTGTGGTGCCTTTCAGCTGCCTACCAAGGTAGTGTAAAAACTACCAAGAGAACTCCTGTCTGGCACCTTCCCCGGTGGAGTTGTGCATGGGGTGTGTTTGGAACATTTTGTCACCGGCCGACTCCAAAATTCAGCGGTTCCCCATCTCAGCCCACAAAGCAGGTACAACAACTTTTGTGCTGCCTTTCAGCTCCCTACCAAGGTAGTGTAAAAACTACTAAGAGAACTCCTGTCTGGCACCTTCCCCGGTGGAGTTGTGCAGGGGGTGTGTTTGGAACATTTTGTCACCAGCCGAGTCCAAAATTCAGCTGTTCCCCATCTCAGCCCAGAAAGCAGGTAGAACAACTTTTGTGGTGTCTTTCAGATGCCTACCGGAGCAATGTAAAAACTACCAGGAGAACTCCTGTCTGGCACCTTCCCCGGTGGAGTTGTGCAGGGGGTGTGTTTGGAACATTTTGTCACCGGCCGACTCCAAAATTCAGCGTTTCCCCATCTCAGCCCAGAAAGCAGGTAGAACAACTTTTGTGGTGCCTTTCAGCTCCCTACCAAGGTAGTGTAAAAACTACTAAGAGAACTCCTGTCTGGCACCTTCCCCGGTGGAGTTGTGCATGGGGTGTTTTTGGAACATTTTGTCACCAGCCGACTCCAAAATTCAGCGGTTCCCCATCTCAGCCCAGAAAGCAGGTAGAACAGCTTTTGTGGTGTCTTTCAGATGCCTACCGGAGCAATGTAAAAACTACCAGGAGAACTCCTGCCTGGCACCTTCCCCGGTGGAGTTGTGCAGGGGGTGTGTTTGGAACATTTTGTCACCGGCCGACTCCAAAATTCAGCGTTTCCCCATCTCAGCCCAGAAAGCAGGTAGAACAACTTTTGTGGTGTCTTTTAGATGCCTACCAAGGTAGTGTAAAAACTATCAAGAGAACGCTTGTCTGGCACCTTCCCCGGTGGAGTTGTGCATGGGGTGTGTTTGGAACATTTTGTCACCGGCCGAGTCCAAAATTCAGCGATTCCCCATCTCAGCCCAGAAAGCAGGTAGAACAACTTTTGTGGTGTCTTTCAGATGCCTACCGGAGCAATGTAAAAACTACCAGGAGAACTCCTGTCTGGCACCTTCCCCGGTGGAGTTGTGCAGGGGGTGTGTTTGGAACATTTTGTCACCGGCCGAGTCCAAAATTCAGCGATTCCCCATCTCAGCCCAGAAAGCAGGTAGAACAACTTTTGTGGTGTCTTTTAGATGCCTACCAAGGTAGTGTAAAAACTACCAAGAGAACTCCTGTCTGGCACCTTCCCCGGTGGAGTTGTGCAGGGGGTGTGTTTGGAACATTTTGTCACCGGCCGACTCCAAAATTCAGCGATTCCCCATCTCAGCCCAGAAAGCAGGTAGAACAACTTTTGTGCTGCCTTTCAGCTCCCTACCAAGGTAGTGTAAAATCTACCAAGAGAACTCCTGTCTGGCACCTTCCCCGGTGGAGTTGTGCAGGGGGTGTGTTTGGAACATTTTGTCACCAGCCGACTCCAAAATTCAGCGGTTCCCCATCTCAGCCCAGAAAGCAGGTAGAACATCTTTTGTGGTGTCTTTTAGATGCCTACCAAGGTAGTGTAAAAACTACTAAGAGAACTCCTGTCTGGCACCTTCCCCGGTGGAGTTGTGCAGGGGGTGTGTTTGGAACATTTTGTCACCGGCCGACTCCAAAATTCAGCGGTTCATCATCTCAGCCCAGAAAGCAGGTAGAACAACTTTTGTGGTGCCTTTCAGCTGCCTACCAAGGTAGTGTAAAAACTACCAAGAGAACTCCTGTCTGGCACCTTCCCCGGTGGAGTTGTGCATGGGGTGTGTTTGGAACATTTTGTCACCGGCCGACTCCAAAATTCAGCGGTTCCCCATCTCAGCCCAGAAAGCAGGAAGAACAACTTTTGTGGTGCCTTTCAGCTGCCTACCAAGGTAGTGTAAAAACTACTAAGAGAACTCCTGTCTGGCACCTTCCCCGGTGGAGTTGTGCAGGGGGTGTGTTTGGAACATTTTGTCACCAGCCGACTCCAAAATTCAGCGGTTCCCCATCTCCATCCAGAAAGCAGGTAGAACAACTTTTGTGGTGTCTTTCAGATGCCTACCGGAGCAATGTAAAAACTACCAGGAGAACTCCTGTCTGGCACCTTCCCCGGTGGAGTTGTGCATGGGGTGTTTTTGGAACATTTTGTCACCGGCCGACTCCAAAATTCAGCGTTTCCCCATCTCAGCCCAGAAAGCAGATAGAACAACTTTTGTGGTGTCTTTCAGATGCCTACCAAGGTAGTGTAAAAACTACCAGGAGAACTCCTGTCTGGCACCTTCCCCGGTGGAGTTGTGCATGGGGTGTGTTTGGAACATTTTGTCACCAGCCGACTCCAAAATTCAGCGGTTCCCCATCTCAGCCCAGAAAGCAGGTAGAACAACTTTTGTGGTGCCTTTCAGCTGCCTACCAAGGTAGTGTAAAAACTACCAAGAGAACTCCTGTCTGGCACCTTCCCCGGTGGAGTTGTGCATGGGGTGTGTTTGGAACATTTTGTCACCGGCCGACTCCAAAATTCAGCGGTTCCCCATCTCAGCCCACAAAGCAGGTACAACAACTTTTGTGGTGCCTTTCAGCTCCCTACCAAGGTAGTGTAAAAACTACCAAGAGAACTCCTGTCTGGCACCTTCCCCGGTGGAGTTGTGCAAGGGGTGTGTTTGGAACATTTTGTCACCAGCCGACTCCAAAATTCAGCGGTTCCCCATCTCAGCCCAGAAAGCAGGTAGAACAACTTTTGTGGTGTCTTTCAGATGCCTACCAAGGTAGTGTAAAATCTACCAAGAGAACTCCTGTCTGGCACCTTCCCCGGTGGAGTTGTGCAGGGGGTGTGTTTGGAACATTTTGTCACCGGCCGACTCCAAAATTCAGCGTTTCCCCATCTCAGCCCAGAAAGCAGGTAGAACAACTTTTGTGGTGCCTTTCAGCTGCCTACCAAGGTAGTGTAAAAACTACTAAGAGAACTCCTGTCTGGCACCTTCCCCGGTGGAGTTGTGCATGGGGTGTTTTTGGAACATTTTGTCACCAGCCGACTCCAAAATTCAGCGGTTCCCCATCTCAGCCCAGAAAGCAGGTAGAACAACTTTTGTGGTGTCTTTCAGATGCCTACCGGAGCAATGTAAAAACTACCAGGAGAACTCCTGCCTGGCACCTTCCCCGGTGGAGTTGTGCAGGGGGTGTGTTTGGAACATTTTGTCACCGGCCGACTCCAAAATTCAGCGGTTCCCCATCTCAGCCCAGAAAGCAGGTAGAACAACTTTTGTGGTGTCTTTTAGATGCCTACCAAGGTAGTGTAAAAACTACCAAGAGAACTCCTGTCTGGCACCTTCCCCGGTGGAGTTGTGCAGGGGGTGTGTTTGGAACATTTTGTCACCGGCCGACTCCAAAATTCAGCGATTCCCCATCTCAGCCCAGAAAGCAGGTAGAACAACTTTTGTGCTGCCTTTCAGCTCCCTACCAAGGTAGTGTAAAATCTACCAAGAGAACTCCTGTCTGGCACCTTCCCCGGTGGAGTTGTGCAGGGGGTGTGTTTGGAACATTTTGTCACCAGCCGACTCCAAAATTCAGCGGTTCCCCATCTCAGCCCAGAAAGCAGGTAGAACAACTTTTGTGGTGTCTTTTAGATGCCTACCAAGGTAGTGTAAAAACTACTAAGAGAACTCCTGTCTGGCACCTTCCCCGGTGGAGTTGTGCATGGGGTGTGTTTGGAACATTTTGTCACCGGCCGACTCCAAAATTCAGCGGTTCCCCATCTCAGCCCAGAAAGCAGGAAGAACAACTTTTGTGGTGCCTTTCAGCTGCCTACCAAGGTAGTGTAAAAACTACCAGGAGAACTCCTGTCTGGCACCTTCCCCGGTGGAGTTGTGCAGGGGGTGTGTTTGGAACATTTTGTCACCAGCCGACTCCAAAATTCAGCGGTTCCCCATCTCAGCCCAGAAAGCAGGTAGAACAACTTTTGTGGTGCCTTTCAGCTGCCTACCAAGGTACTGTAAAAACTACTAAGAGAACTCTTGTCTGGCACCTTCCCCGGTGGAGTTGTGCAGGGGGTGTGTTTGGAACATTTTGTCACCGGCCGACTCTAAAATTCAGCGGTTCCCCATCTCAGCCCAGAAAGCAGGTAGAACAACTTTTGTGGTGTCTTTCAGATGCCTACCGGAGCAATGTAAAAACTACCAGGAGAACTCCTGTCTGGCACCTTCCCCGGTGGAGTTGTGCATGGGGTGTTTTTGGAACATTTTGTCACCAGCCGACTCCAAAATTCAGCGGTTCCCCATCTCAGCCCAGAAAGCAGGTAGAACAACTTTTGTGGTGTCTTTCAGATGCCTACCGGAGCAATGTAAAAACTACCAGGAGAACTCCTGTCTGGCACCTTCCCCGGTGGAGTTGTGCATGGGGTGTGTTTGGAACATTTTGTCACCGGCCGACTCCAAAATTCAGCTGTTCCCCATCTCCGCCCAGAAAGCAGGTAGAACAACTTTTGTGGTGCCTTTCAGATGCCTACCAAGGTAGTGTAAAAACTACCAAGAGAACTCCTGTCTGGCACCTTCCCCGGTGGAGTTGTGCATGGGGTGTGTTTGGAACATTTTGTCACCGGCCGACTCCAAAATTCAGCGGTTCCCCATCTCAGCCCAGAAAGCAGGTACAACAACTTTTGTGGTGCCTTTCAGCTCCCTACCAAGGTAGTGTAAAAACTACCAAGAGAACTCCTGTCTGGCACCTTCCCCGGTGGAGTTGTGCAGGGGGTGTGTTTGGAACATTTTGTCACCAGCCGACTCCAAAATTCAGCGGTTCCCCATCTCAGCCCAGAAAGCAGGTAGAACAACTTTTGTGGTGTCTTTCAGATGCCTACCAAGGTAGTGTAAAATCTACCAAGAGAACTCCTGTCTGGCACCTTCCCCGGTGGAGTTGTGCAGGGGGTGTGTTTGGAACATTTTGTCACCAGCCGACTCCAAAATTCAGCTGTTCCCCATCTCAGCCCAGAAAGCAGGTAGAACAACTTTTGTGGTGTCTTTCAGATGCCTACCGGAGCAATGTAAAAACTACCAGGAGAACTCCTGTCTGGCACCTTCCCCGGTGGAGTTGTGCAGGGGGTGTGTTTGGAACATTTTGTCACCAGCCGACTCCAAAATTCAGCTGTTCCCCATCTCAGCCCAGAAAGCAGGTAGAACAACTTTTGTGGTGTCTTTCAGATGCCTACCGGAGCAATGTAAAAACTACCAGGAGAACTCCTGTCTGGCACCTTCCCCGGTGGAGTTGTGCAGGGGGTGTGTTTGGAACATTTTGTCACCGGCCGACTCCAAAATTCAGCGTTTCCCCATCTCAGCCCAGAAAGCAGGAAGAACAACTTTTGTGGTGCCTTTCAGCTGCCTACCAAGGTAGTGTAAAAACTACTAAGAGAACTCCTGTCTGGCACCTTCCCCGGTGGAGTTGTGCAGGGGGTGTTTTTGGAACATTATGTCACCAGCCGACTCCAAAATTCAGCGGTTCCCCATCTCAGCCCAGAAAGCAGGTAGAACAACTTTTGTGGTGTCTTTCAGATGCCTACCGGAGCAATGTAAAAACTACCAGGAGAACTCCTGTCTGGCACCTTCCCCGGTGGAGTTGTGCAGGGGGTGTGTTTGGAACATTTTGTCACCAGACGACTGCAAAATTCAGCGTTTCCCCATCTCAGCCCAGAAAGCAGGTAGAACAACTTTTGTGGTGTCTTTTAGATGCCTACCAAGGTAGTGTAAAAACTATCAAGAGAACGCTTGTCTGGCACCTTCCCCGGTGGAGTTGTGCATGGGGTGTCTTTGGAACATTTTGTCACCAGCCGAGTCCAAAATTCAGCGATTCCCCATCTCAGCCCAGAAAACAGATAGAACAACTTTTGTGGTGTCTTTCAGATGCCTACCGGAGCAATGTAAAAACTACCAGGAGAACTCCTGTCTGGCACCTTCCCCGGTGGAGTTGTGCATGGGGTGTGTTTGGAACATTTTGTCACCGGCCGACTCCAAAATTCAGCGGTTCCCCATCTCAGCCCAGAAAGCAGGTAGAACAACTTTTGTGGTGTCTTTCAGATGCCTACCGGAGCAATGTAAAAACTACCAGGAGAACTCCTGTCTGGCACCTTCCCCGGTGGAGTTGTGCAGGGGGTGTGTTTGGAACATTTTGTCACCGGCCGAGTCCAAAATTCAGCGATTCCCCATCTCAGCCCAGAAAGCAGGTAGAACAACTTTTGTGCTGCCTTTCAGCTGCCTACCAAGGTAGTGTAAAAACTACTAAGAGAATTCCTGTCTGGCACCTTCCCCGGTGGAGTTGTGCAGGGGGTGTGTTTGGAACATTTTGTCACCAGCCGAGTCCAAAATTCAGCGGTTCCCCATCTCAGCCCAGAAAGCAGGTAGAACAACTTTTGTGGTGTCTTTCAGATGCCTACCAAGGTAGTGTAAAAACTACCAAGAGAACTCCTGTCTGGCACCTTCCCCGGTGGAGTTGTGCAGGGGGTGTGTTTGGAACATTTTGTCACCGGCCGAGTCCAAAATTCAGCGATTCCCCATCTCAGCCCAGAAAGCAGGTAGAACAACTTTTGTGCTGCCTTTCAGCTCCCTACCAAGGTAGTGTAAAAACTACTAAGAGAACTCCTGTCTGGCACCTTCCCCGGTGGAGTTGTGCAGGGGGTGTGTTTGGAACATTTTGTCACCAGCCGACTCCAAAATTCAGCGGTTCCCCATCTCAGCCCAGAAAGCAGGTAGAACAACTTTTGTGGTGTCTTTCAGATGCCTACCAAGGTAGTGTAAAATCTACCAAGAGAACTCCTGTCTGGCACCTTCCCCGGTGGAGTTGTGCAGGGGGTGTGTTTGGAACATTTTGTCACCAGCCGACTCCAAAATTCAGCTGTTCCCCATCTCAGCCCAGAAAGCAGGTAGAACAACTTTTGTGGTGTCTTTCAGATGCCTACCGGAGCAATGTAAAAACTACCAGGAGAACTCCTGTCTGGCACCTTCCCCGGTGGAGTTGTGCAGGGGGTGTGTTTGGAACATTTTGTCACCAGCCGACTCCAAAATTCAGCGGTTCCCCATCTCAGCCCAGAAAGCAGGTAGAACAACTTTTGTGGTGCCTTTCAGCTGCCTACCAAGGTACTGTAAAAACTACTAAGAGAACTCTTGTCTGGCACCTTCCCCGGTGGAGTTGTGCAGGGGGTGTGTTTGGAACATTTTGTCACCGGCCGACTCTAAAATTCAGCGGTTCCCCATCTCAGCCCAGAAAGCAGGTAGAACAACTTTTGTGGTGTCTTTCAGATGCCTACCGGAGCAATGTAAAAACTACCAGGAGAACTCCTGTCTGGCACCTTCCCCGGTGGAGTTGTGCATGGGGTGTTTTTGGAACATTTTGTCACCAGCCGACTCCAAAATTCAGCGGTTCCCCATCTCAGCCCAGAAAGCAGGTAGAACAACTTTTGTGGTGTCTTTCAGATGCCTACCGGAGCAATGTAAAAACTACCAGGAGAACTCCTGTCTGGCACCTTCCCCGGTGGAGTTGTGCATGGGGTGTGTTTGGAACATTTTGTCACCGGCCGACTCCAAAATTCAGCTGTTCCCCATCTCCGCCCAGAAAGCAGGTAGAACAACTTTTGTGGTGCCTTTCAGATGCCTACCAAGGTAGTGTAAAAACTACCAAGAGAACTCCTGTCTGGCACCTTCCCCGGTGGAGTTGTGCATGGGGTGTGTTTGGAACATTTTGTCACCGGCCGACTCCAAAATTCAGCGGTTCCCCATCTCAGCCCAGAAAGCAGGTACAACAACTTTTGTGGTGCCTTTCAGCTCCCTACCAAGGTAGTGTAAAAACTACCAAGAGAACTCCTGTCTGGCACCTTCCCCGGTGGAGTTGTGCAGGGGGTGTGTTTGGAACATTTTGTCACCAGCCGACTCCAAAATTCAGCGGTTCCCCATCTCAGCCCAGAAAGCAGGTAGAACAACTTTTGTGGTGTCTTTCAGATGCCTACCAAGGTAGTGTAAAATCTACCAAGAGAACTCCTGTCTGGCACCTTCCCCGGTGGAGTTGTGCAGGGGGTGTGTTTGGAACATTTTGTCACCAGCCGACTCCAAAATTCAGCTGTTCCCCATCTCAGCCCAGAAAGCAGGTAGAACAACTTTTGTGGTGTCTTTCAGATGCCTACCGGAGCAATGTAAAAACTACCAGGAGAACTCCTGTCTGGCACCTTCCCCGGTGGAGTTGTGCAGGGGGTGTGTTTGGAACATTTTGTCACCAGCCGACTCCAAAATTCAGCTGTTCCCCATCTCAGCCCAGAAAGCAGGTAGAACAACTTTTGTGGTGTCTTTCAGATGCCTACCGGAGCAATGTAAAAACTACCAGGAGAACTCCTGTCTGGCACCTTCCCCGGTGGAGTTGTGCAGGGGGTGTGTTTGGAACATTTTGTCACCGGCCGACTCCAAAATTCAGCGTTTCCCCATCTCAGCCCAGAAAGCAGGAAGAACAACTTTTGTGGTGCCTTTCAGCTGCCTACCAAGGTAGTGTAAAAACTACTAAGAGAACTCCTGTCTGGCACCTTCCCCGGTGGAGTTGTGCAGGGGGTGTTTTTGGAACATTATGTCACCAGCCGACTCCAAAATTCAGCGGTTCCCCATCTCAGCCCAGAAAGCAGGTAGAACAACTTTTGTGGTGTCTTTCAGATGCCTACCGGAGCAATGTAAAAACTACCAGGAGAACTCCTGTCTGGCACCTTCCCCGGTGGAGTTGTGCAGGGGGTGTGTTTGGAACATTTTGTCACCAGACGACTGCAAAATTCAGCGTTTCCCCATCTCAGCCCAGAAAGCAGGTAGAACAACTTTTGTGGTGTCTTTTAGATGCCTACCAAGGTAGTGTAAAAACTATCAAGAGAACGCTTGTCTGGCACCTTCCCCGGTGGAGTTGTGCATGGGGTGTCTTTGGAACATTTTGTCACCAGCCGAGTCCAAAATTCAGCGATTCCCCATCTCAGCCCAGAAAACAGATAGAACAACTTTTGTGGTGTCTTTCAGATGCCTACCGGAGCAATGTAAAAACTACCAGGAGAACTCCTGTCTGGCACCTTCCCCGGTGGAGTTGTGCATGGGGTGTGTTTGGAACATTTTGTCACCGGCCGACTCCAAAATTCAGCGGTTCCCCATCTCAGCCCAGAAAGCAGGTAGAACAACTTTTGTGGTGTCTTTCAGATGCCTACCGGAGCAATGTAAAAACTACCAGGAGAACTCCTGTCTGGCACCTTCCCCGGTGGAGTTGTGCAGGGGGTGTGTTTGGAACATTTTGTCACCGGCCGAGTCCAAAATTCAGCGATTCCCCATCTCAGCCCAGAAAGCAGGTAGAACAACTTTTGTGCTGCCTTTCAGCTGCCTACCAAGGTAGTGTAAAAACTACTAAGAGAATTCCTGTCTGGCACCTTCCCCGGTGGAGTTGTGCAGGGGGTGTGTTTGGAACATTTTGTCACCAGCCGAGTCCAAAATTCAGCGGTTCCCCATCTCAGCCCAGAAAGCAGGTAGAACAACTTTTGTGGTGTCTTTCAGATGCCTACCAAGGTAGTGTAAAAACTACCAAGAGAACTCCTGTCTGGCACCTTCCCCGGTGGAGTTGTGCAGGGGGTGTGTTTGGAACATTTTGTCACCGGCCGAGTCCAAAATTCAGCGATTCCCCATCTCAGCCCAGAAAGCAGGTAGAACAACTTTTGTGCTGCCTTTCAGCTCCCTACCAAGGTAGTGTAAAAACTATCAGGAGAACTCCTGCCTGGCACCTTCCCCGGTGGAGTTGTGCAGGGGGTGTGTTTGGAACATTTTGTCACCAGCCGACTCCAAAATTCAGCGGTTCCCCATCTCAGCCCAGAAAGCAGGTAGAACAACTTTTGTGGTGTCTTTCAGATGCCTACCAAGGTAGTGTAAAATCTACCAAGAGAACTCCTGTCTGGCACCTTCCCCGGTGGAGTTGTGCAGGGGGTGTGTTTGGAACATTTTGTCACCAGCCGACTCCAAAATTCAGCTGTTCCCCATCTCAGCCCAGAAAGCAGGTAGAACAACTTTTGTGGTGTCTTTCAGATGCCTACCGGAGCAATGTAAAAACTACCAGGAGAACTCCTGTCTGGCACCTTCCCCGGTGGAGTTGTGCAGGGGGTGTGTTTGGAACATTTTGTCACCAGCCGACTCCAAAATTCAGCTGTTCCCCATCTCAGCCCAGAAAGCAGGTAGAACAACTTTTGTGGTGTCTTTCAGATGCCTACCGGAGCAATGTAAAAACTACCAGGAGAACTCCTGTCTGGCACCTTCCCCGGTGGAGTTGTGCAGGGGGTGTGTTTGGAACATTTTGTCACCAGCCGACTCCAAAATTCAGCGTTTCCCCATCTCAGCCCAGAAAGCAGGTAGAACAACTTTTGTGGTGTCTTTTAGATGCCTACCAAGGTAGTGTAAAAACTATCAAGAGAACGCTTGTCTGGCACCTTCCCCGGTGGAGTTGTGCATGGGGTGTCTTTGGAACATTTTGTCACCAGCCGAGTCCAAAATTCAGCGATTCCCCATCTCAGCCCAGAAAACAGATAGAACAACTTTTGTGGTGTCTTTCAGATGCCTACCGGAGCAATGTAAAAACTACCAGGAGAACTCCTGTCTGGCACCTTCCCCGGTGGAGTTGTGCATGGGGTGTGTTTGGAACATTTTGTCACCGGCCGACTCCAAAATTCAGCTGTTCCCCATCTCAGCCCAGAAAGCAGGTAGAACAACTTTTGTGGTGTCTTTCAGATGCCTACCGGAGCAATGTAAAAACTACCAGGAGAACTCCTGTCTGGCACCTTCCCCGGTGGAGTTGTGCAGGGGGTGTGTTTGGAACATTTTGTCACCAGCCGACTCCAAAATTCAGCGTTTCCCCATCTCAGCCCAGAAAGCAGGAAGAACAACTTTTGTGGTGCCTTTCAGCTGCCTACCAAGGTAGTGTAAAAACTACTAAGAGAACTCCTGTCTGGAACCTTCCCCGGTGGAGTTGTGCAGGGGGTGTTTTTGGAACATTATGTCACCAGCCGACTCCAAAATTCAGCGGTTCCCCATCTCAGCCCAGAAAGCAGGTAGAACAACTTTTGTGGTGTCTTTCAGATGCCTACCGGAGCAATGTAAAAACTACCAGGAGAACTCCTGTCTGGCACCTTCCCCGGTGGAGTTGTGCAGGGGGTGTGTTTGGAACATTTTGTCACCAGCCGACTCCAAAATTCAGCGTTTCCCCATCTCAGCCCAGAAAGCAGGTAGAACAACTTTTGTGGTGTCTTTTAGATGCCTACCAAGGTAGTGTAAAAACTATCAAGAGAACGCTTGTCTGGCACCTTCCCCGGTGGAGTTGTGCATGGGGTGTCTTTGGAACATTTTGTCACCAGCCGAGTCCAAAATTCAGCGATTCCCCATCTCAGCCCAGAAAACAGATAGAACAACTTTTGTGGTGTCTTTCAGATGCCTACCGGAGCAATGTAAAAACTACCAGGAGAACTCCTGTCTGGCACCTTCCCCGGTGGAGTTGTGCATGGGGTGTGTTTGGAACATTTTGTCACCGGCCGACTCCAAAATTCAGCGGTTCCCCATCTCAGCCCAGAAAGCAGGTAGAACAACTTTTGTGGTGTCTTTCAGATGCCTACCGGAGCAATGTAAAAACTACCAGGAGAACTCCTGTCTGGCACCTTCCCCGGTGGAGTTGTGCAGGGGGTGTGTTTGGAACATTTTGTCACCGGCCGAGTCCAAAATTCAGCGATTCCCCATCTCAGCCCAGAAAGCAGGTAGAACAACTTTTGTGCTGCCTTTCAGCTGCCTACCAAGGTAGTGTAAAAACTACTAAGAGAATTCCTGTCTGGCACCTTCCCCGGTGGAGTTGTGCAGGGGGTGTGTTTGGAACATTTTGTCACCAGCCGAGTCCAAAATTCAGCGATTCCCCATCTCAGCCCAGAAAGCAGGTAGAACAACTTTTGTGGTGTCTTTTAGATGCCTACCAAGGTAGTGTAAAAACTACCAAGAGAACTCCTGTCTGGCACCTTCCCCGGTGGAGTTGTGCAGGGGGTGTGTTTGGAACATTTTGTCACCGGCCGAGTCCAAAATTCAGCGATTCCCCATCTCAGCCCAGAAAGCAGGTAGAACAACTTTTGTGCTGCCTTTCAGCTCCCTACCAAGGTAGTGTAAAAACTATCAAGAGAACTCCTGTCTGGCACCTTCCCCGGTGGAGTTGTGCATGGGGTGTGTTTGGAACATTTTGTCACCGGCCGACTCCAAAATTCAGCGTTTCCCCATCTCAGCCCAGAAAGCAGGAAGAACAACTTTTGTGGTGCCTTTCAGCTGCCTACCAAGGTAGTGTAAAAACTACTAAGAGAACTCCTGTCTGGCACCTTCCCCGGTGGAGTTGTGCAGGGGGTGTTTTTGGAACATTATGTCACCAGCCGACTCCAAAATTCAGCGGTTCCCCATCTCAGCCCAGAAAGCAGGTAGAACAACTTTTGTGGTGTCTTTCAGATGCCTACCGGAGCAATGTAAAAACTACCAGGAGAACTCCTGTCTGGCACCTTCCCCGGTGGAGTTGTGCAGGGGGTGTGTTTGGAACATTTTGTCACCAGCCGACTCCAAAATTCAGCGTTTCCCCATCTCAGCCCAGAAAGCAGGTAGAACAACTTTTGTGGTGTCTTTTAGATGCCTACCAAGGTAGTGTAAAAACTATCAAGAGAACGCTTGTCTGGCACCTTCCCCGGTGGAGTTGTGCATGGGGTGTCTTTGGAACATTTTGTCACCAGCCGAGTCCAAAATTCAGCGATTCCCCATCTCAGCCCAGAAAGCAGATAGAACAACTTTTGTGGTGTCTTTCAGATGCCTACCGGAGCAATGTAAAAACTACCAGGAGAACTCCTGTCTGGCACCTTCCCCGGTGGAGTTGTGCATGGGGTGTGTTTGGAACATTTTGTCACCGGCCGACTCCAAAATTCAGCGGTTCCCCATCTCAGCCCAGAAAGCAGGTAGAACAACTTTTGTGGTGTCTTTCAGATGCCTACCGGAGCAATGTAAAAACTACCAGGAGAACTCCTGTCTGGCACCTTCCCCGGTGGAGTTGTGCAGGGGGTGTGTTTGGAACATTTTGTCACCAGCCGAGTCCAAAATTCAGCGGTTCCCCATCTCAGCCCAGAAAGCAGGTAGAACAACTTTTGTGGTGCCTTTCAACTGCCTACCAAGGTAGTGTAAAAACTACCAAGAGAACTCCTGTCTGGCACCTTCCCCGGTGGAGTTGTGCATGGGGTGTGTTTGGAACATTTTGTCACCGGCCGACTCCAAAATTCAGCGGTTCCCCATCTCAGCCCAGAAAGCAGGTAGAACAACTTTTGTGGTGCCTTTCAGCTCCCTACGAAGGTAGTGTAAAAACTACTAAGAGAACTCCTGTCTGGCACCTTCCCCGGTGGAGTTGTGCAGGGGGTGTGTTTGGAACATTTTGTCACCAGCCGACTCCAAAATTCAGCGGTTCCCCATCTCAGCCCAGAAAGCAGGTAGAACAACTTTTGTGGTGCCTTTCAGCTGCCTACCAAGGTAGTGTAAAAACTACTAAGAGAACTCCTGTCTGGCACCTTCCCCGGTGGAGTTGTGCATGGGGTGTTTTTGGAACATTTTGTCACCAGCCGAGTCCAAAATTCAGCGGTTCCCCATCTCAGCCCAGAAAGCAGGTAGAACAACTTTTGTGGTGTCTTTCAGATGCCTACCGGAGCAATGTAAAAACTACCAGGAGAACTCCTGTCTGGCACCTTCCCCGGTGGAGTTGTGCATGGGGTGTCTTTGGAACATTTTGTCACCAGCCGAGTCCAAAATTCAGCGTTTCCCCATCTCAGCCCAGAAAGCAGGTAGAACAACTTTTGTGGTGTCTTTTAGATGCCCACCAAGGTAGTGTAAAAACTATCAAGAGAACGCTTGTCTGGCACCTTCCCCGGTGGAGTTGTGCATGGGGTGTCTTTGGAACATTTTGTCACCGGCCGAGTCCAAAATTCAGCGATTCCCCATCTCAGCCCAGAAAGCAGATAGAACAACTTTTGTGGTGTCTTTCAGATGCCTACCGGAGCAATGTAAAAACTACCAGGAGAACTCCTGTCTGGCACCTTCCCCGGTGGAGTTGTGCAGGGGGTGTGTTTGGAACATTTTGTCACCAGCCGACTCCAAAATTCAGCGGTTCCCCATCTCAGCCCAGAAAGCAGGTAGAACAACTTTTGTGGTGCCTTTCAAATGCCTACCAAGGTAGTGTAGAAACTACCAAGAGAACTCCTGTCTGGCACCTTCCCCGGTGGAGTTGTGCATGGGGTGTTTTTGGAACATTTTGTCACCGGCCGAGTCCAAAATTCAGCGGTTCCCCATCTCAGCCCAGAAAGCAGGTAGAACAACTTTTGTGGTGTCCTTTTGATGCCTACCGGAGCAATGTAAAAACTACCAGGAGAACTCCTGTCTGGCACCTTCCCCGGTGGAGTTGTGCATGGGGTGTGTTTGGAACATTTTGTCACCAGCCGAGTTAAAAATTCAGCGGTTCCCCATCTCAGCCCAGAAAGCAGGTAGAACAACTTTTGTGGTGCCTTTCAAATGCCTACCAAGGTAGTGTAGAAACTACCAAGAGAACTCCTGTCTGGCACCTTCCCCGGTGGAGTTGTGCATGGGGTGTTTTTGGAACATTTTGTCACCGGCCGACTCCAAAATTCAGCGGTTCCCCATCTCAGCCCAGAAAGCAGGTAGAACAACTTTTGTGGTGTCCTTTTGATGCCTACCGGAGCAATGTAAAAACTACCAGGAGAACTCCTGTCTGGCACCTTCCCCGGTGGAGTTGTGCAGGGGGTGTGTTTGGAACATTTTGTCACCAGCCGACTCCAAAATTCAGCGTTTCCCCATCTCAGCCCAGAAAGCAGGTAGAACAACTTTTGTGGTGTCTTTCAGATGCCTACCGGAGCAATGTAAAAACTACCAGGAGAACTCCTGCCTGGCACCTTCCCCGGTGGAGTTGTGCATGGGGTGTGTTTGGAACATTTTGTCAGCGGCCGAGTCCAAAATTCAGCGATTCCCCATCTCCGCCCAGAAAGCAGGTAGAACAACTTTTGTGGTGTCTTTTAGATGCCTACCAAGGTAGTGTAAAAACTACCAGGAGAACTCCTGTCTGGCACCTTCCCCGGTGGAGTTGTGCATGGGGTGTGTTTGGAACATTTTGTCACCAGCCGAGTCCAAAATTCAGCGGTTCCCCATCTCAGCCCAGAAAGCAGGTAGAACAACTTTTGTGGTGCCTTTCAGCTGCCTACCAAGGTAGTGTAAAAACTACTAAGAGAACTCCTGTCTGGCACCTTCCCCGGTGGAGTTGTACAGGGGGTGTGTTTGGAACATTTTGTCACCAGCCGAGTCCAAAATTCAGCGGTTCCCCATCTCCGCCCAGAAAGCAGGTAGAACAACTTTTGTGGTGTCTTTTAGATGCCTACCAAGGTAGTGTAAAAACTACCAGGAGAACTCCTGTCTGGCACCTTCCCCGGTGGAGTTGTGCAGGGGGTGTGTTTGGAACATTTTGTCACCGGCCGAGTCCAAAATTCAGCGGTTCCCCATCTCAGCCCAGAAAGCAGATAGAACAACTTTTGTGGTGTCTTTCAGATGCCTACCGGAGCAATGTAAAAACTACCAGGAGAACTCCTGTCTGGCACCTTCCCCGGTGGAGTTATGCATGGGGTGTGTTTGGAACATTTTGTCACCAGCCGAGTCCAAAATTCAGCGATTCCCCATCTCAGCCCAGAAAGCAGGTAGAACAACTTTTGTGCTGCCTTTCAGCTCCCTACCAAGGTAGTGTAAAATCTACCAAGAGAACTCCTGTCTGGCACCTTCCCCGGTGGAGTTGTGCAGGGGGTGTGTTTGGAACATTTTGTCACCAGCCGACTCCAAAATTCAGCTGTTCCCCATCTCAGCCCAGAAAGCAGGTAGAACAACTTTTGTGGTGCCTTTCAGCTGCCTACCAAGGTAGTGTAAAAACTACTAAGAGAACTCCTGTCTGGCACCTTCCCCGGTGGAGTTGTGCATGGGGTGTCTTTGGAACATTTTGTCACCGGCCGACTCCAAAATTCAGCGTTTCCCCATCTCAGCCCAGAAAGCAGGAAGAACAACTTTTGTGGTGCCTTTCAGCTGCCTACCAAGGTAGTGTAAAAACTACTAAGAGAACTCCTGTCTGGCACCTTCCCCGGTGGAGTTGTGCAGGGGGTGTTTTTGGAACATTATGTCACCAGCCGACTCCAAAATTCAGCGGTTCCCCATCTCAGCCCAGAAAGCAGGTAGAACAACTTTTGTGGTGTCTTTCAGATGCCTACCGGAGCAATGTAAAAACTACCAGGAGAACTCCTGTCTGGCACCTTCCCCGGTGGAGTTGTGCAGGGGGTGTGTTTGGAACATTTTGTCACCAGCCGACTCCAAAATTCAGCGTTTCCCCATCTCAGCCCAGAAAGCAGGTAGAACAACTTTTGTGGTGTCTTTTAGATGCCTACCAAGGTAGTGTAAAAACTATCAAGAGAACGCTTGTCTGGCACCTTCCCCGGTGTAGTTGTGCATGGGGTGTCTTTGGAACATTTTGTCACCAGCCGAGTCCAAAATTCAGCGATTCCCCATCTCAGCCCAGAAAACAGATAGAACAACTTTTGTGGTGTCTTTCAGATGCCTACCGGAGCAATGTAAAAACTACCAGGAGAACTCCTGTCTGGCACCTTCCCCGGTGGAGTTGTGCATGGGGTGTGTTTGGAACATTTTGTCACCGGCCGAGTCCAAAATTCAGCGGTTCCCCATCTCAGCCCAGAAAGCAGGTAGAACAACTTTTGTGGTGTCTTTCAGATGCCTACCGGAGCAATGTAAAAACTACCAGGAGAACTCCTGTCTGGCACCTTCCCCGGTGGAGTTGTGCAGGGGGTGTGTTTGGAACATTTTGTCACCGGCCGAGTCCAAAATTCAGCGATTCCCCATCTCAGCCCAGAAAGCAGGTAGAACAACTTTTGTGCTGCCTTTCAGCTGCCTACCAAGGTAGTGTAAAAACTACTAAGAGAATTCCTGTCTGGCACCTTCCCCGGTGGAGTTGTGCAGGGGGTGTGTTTGGAACATTTTGTCACCAGCCGAGTCCAAAATTCAGCGATTCCCCATCTCAGCCCAGAAAGCAGGTAGAACAACTTTTGTGGTGTCTTTTAGATGCCTACCAAGGTAGTGTAAAAACTACCAAGAGAACTCCTGTCTGGCACCTTCCCCGGTGGAGTTGTGCAGGGGGTGTGTTTGGAACATTTTGTCACCGGCCGAGTCCAAAATTCAGCGATTCCCCATCTCAGCCCAGAAAGCAGGTAGAACAACTTTTGTGCTGCCTTTCAGCTCCCTACCAAGGTAGTGTAAAAACTATCAAGAGAACTCCTGTCTGGCACCTTCCCCGGTGGAGTTGTGCAGGGGGTGTGTTTGGAACATTTTGTCACCAGCCGACTCCAAAATTCAGCGGTTCCCCATCTCAGCCCAGAAAGCAGGTAGAACAACTTTTGTGGTGCCTTTCAACTGCCTACCAAGGTAGTGTAAAAACTACCAAGAGAACTCCTGTCTGGCACCTTCCCCGGTGGAGTTGTGCATGGGGTGTGTTTGGAACATTTTGTCACCGGCCGACTCCAAAATTCAGCGGTTCCCCATCTCAGCCCAGAAAGCAGGAAGAACAACTTTTGTGGTGCCTTTCAGCTCCCTACGAAGGTAGTGTAAAAACTACTAAGAGAACTCCTGTCTGGCACCTTCCCCGGTGGAGTTGTGCAGGGGGTGTGTTTGGAACATTTTGTCACCAGCCGAGTCCAAAATTCAGCGGTTCCCCATCTCAGCCCAGAAAGCAGGTAGAACAACTTTTGTGGTGCCTTTCAGCTGCCTACCAAGGTAGTGTAAAAACTACTAAGAGAACTCCTGTCTGGCACCTTCCCCGGTGGAGTTGTGCATGGGGTGTTTTTGGAACATTTTGTCACCAGCCGAGTCCAAAATTCAGCGGTTCCCCATCTCAGCCCAGAAAGCAGGAAGAACAACTTTTGTGGTGTCTTTCAGATGCCTACCGGAGCAATGTAAAAACTACCAGGAGAACTCCTGTCTGGCACCTTCCCCGGTGGAGTTGTGCATGGGGTGTCTTTGGAACATTTTGTCACCAGCCGAGTCCAAAATTCAGCGTTTCCCCATCTCAGCCCAGAAAGCAGGTAGAACAACTTTTGTGGTGTCTTTTAGATGCCTACCAAGGTAGTGTAAAAACTATCAAGAGAACGTTTGTCTGGCACCTTCCCCGGTGGAGTTGTGCATGGGGTGTCTTTGGAACATTTTGTCACCGGCCGAGTCCAAAATTCAGCGATTCCCCATCTCAGCCCAGAAAGCAGATAGAACAACTTTTGTGGTGTCTTTCAGATGCCTACCGGAGCAATGTAAAAACTACCAGGAGAACTCCTGTCTGGCACCTTCCCCGGTGGAGTTGTGCAGGGGGTGTGTTTGGAACATTTTGTCACCAGCCGACTCCAAAATTCAGCGGTTCCCCATCTCAGCCCAGAAAGCAGGTAGAACAACTTTTGTGGTGCCTTTCAAATGCCGACGAAGGTAGTGTAGAAACTACCAAGAGAACTCCTGTCTGGCACCTTCCCCGGTGGAGTTGTGCATGGGGTGTTTTTGGAACATTTTGTCACCGGCCGAGTCCAAAATTCAGCGGTTCCCCATCTCAGCCCAGAAAGCAGGTAGAACAACTTTTGTGGTGTCCTTTTGATGCCTACCGGAGCAATGTAAAAACTACCAGGAGAACTCCTGTCTGGCACCTTCCCCGGTGGAGTTGTGCATGGGGTGTGTTTGGAACATTTTGTCACCAGCCGAGTTAAAAATTCAGCGGTTCCCCATCTCAGCCCAGAAAGCAGGTAGAACAACTTTTGTGGTGCCTTTCAAATGCCTACCAAGGTAGTGTAGAAACTACCAAGAGAACTCCTGTCTGGCACCTTCCCCGGTGGAGTTGTGCATGGGGTGTTTTTGGAACATTTTGTCACCGGCCGACTCCAAAATTCAGCGGTTCCCCATCTCAGCCCAGAAAGCAGGTAGAACAACTTTTGTGGTGTCCTTTTGATGCCTACCGGAGCAATGTAAAAACTACCAGGAGAACTCCTGTCTGGCACCTTCCCCGGTGGAGTTGTGCAGGGGGTGTGTTTGGAACATTTTGTCACCAGCCGACTCCAAAATTCAGCGTTTCCCCATCTCAGCCCAGAAAGCAGGTAGAACAACTTTTGTGGTGTCTTTCAGATGCCTACCGGAGCAATGTAAAAACTACCAGGAGAACTCCTGCCTGGCACCTTCCCCGGTGGAGTTGTGCATGGGGTGTGTTTGGAACATTTTGTCAGCGGCCTAGTCCAAAATTCAGCGATTCCCCATCTCCGCCCAGAAAGCAGGTAGAACAACTTTTGTGGTGTCTTTTAGATGCCTACCAAGGTAGTGTAAAAACTACCAGGAGAACTCCGGTCTGGCACCTTCCCCGGTGGAGTTGTGCAGGGGGTGTGTTTGGAACATTTTGTCACCTGCCGACTCCAAAATTCAGCGATTCCCCATCTCAGCCCAGAAAGCAGGTAGAACAACTTTTGTGCTGCCTTTCAGATGCCTACCGGAGCAATGTAAAAACTACCAGGAGAACTCCTGTCTGGCACCTTCCCCGGTGGAGTTGTGCAGGGGGTGTGTTTGGAACATTTTGTCACCAGCCGACTCCAAAATTCAGCGTTTCCCCATCTCAGCCCAGAAAGCAGGTAGAACAACTTTTGTGGTGTCTTTCAGATGCCTACCAAGGTAGTGTAAAAACTACCAGGAGAACTCCTGTCTGGCACCTTCCCCGGTGGAGTTGTGCATGGGGTGTGTTTGGAACATTTTGTCACCAGCCGACTCCAAAATTCAGCGGTTCCCCATCTCAGCCCAGAAAGCAGGTAGAACAACTTTTGTGGTGCCTTTCAGCTGCCTACCAAGGTAGTGTAAAAACTACTAAGAGAACTCCTGTCTGGCACCTTCCCCGGTGGAGTTGTACAGGGGGTGTGTTTGGAACATTTTGTCACCAGCCGAGTCCAAAATTCAGCGGTTCCCCATCTCCGCCCAGAAAGCAGGTAGAACAACTTTTGTGGTGTCTTTTAGATGCCTACCAAGGTAGTGTAAAAACTACCAGGAGAACTCCGGTCTGGCACCTTCCCCGGTGGAGTTGTGCAGGGGGTGTGTTTGGAACATTTTGTCACCTGCCGACTCCAAAATTCAGCGATTCCCCATCTCAGCCCAGAAAGCAGGTAGAACAACTTTTGTGCTGCCTTTCAGATGCCTACCGGAGCAATGTAAAAACTACCAGGAGAACTCCTGTCTGGCACCTTCCCCGGTGGAGTTGTGCAGGGGGTGTGTTTGGAACATTTTGTCACCAGCCGACTCCAAAATTCAGCGTTTCCCCATCTCAGCCCAGAAAGCAGGTAGAACAACTTTTGTGGTGTCTTTCAGATGCCTACCAAGGTAGTGTAAAAACTACCAGGAGAACTCCTGTCTGGCACCTTCCCCGGTGGAGTTGTGCATGGGGTGTGTTTGGAACATTTTGTCACCAGCCGACTCCAAAATTCAGCGGTTCCCCATCTCAGCCCAGAAAGCAGGTAGAACAACTTTTGTGGTGCCTTTCAGCTGCCTACCAAGGTAGTGTAAAAACTACTAAGAGAACTCCTGTCTGGCACCTTCCCCGGTGGAGTTGTACAGGGGGTGTGTTTGGAACATTTTGTCACCAGCCGAGTCCAAAATTCAGCGGTTCCCCATCTCAGCCCAGAAAGCAGGTAGAACAACTTTTGTGGTGTCTTTTAGATGCCTACCAAGGTAGTGTAAAAACTACCAGGAGAACTCCTGTCTGGCACCTTCCCCGGTGGAGTTGTGCATGGGGTGTGTTTGGAACATTTTGTCACCGGCCGAGTCCAAAATTCAGCGATTCCCCATCTCAGCCCAGAAAGCAGGTAGAACAACTTTTGTGCTGCCTTTCAGATGCCTACCGGAGCAATGTAAAAACTACCAGGAGAACTCCTGTCTGGCACCTTCCCCGGTGGAGTTGTGCAGGGGGTGTGTTTGGAACATTTTGTCACCAGCCGACTCCAAAATTCAGCGTTTCCCCATCTCAGCCCAGAAAGCAGGTAGAACAACTTTTGTGGTGTCTTTCAGATGCCTACCAAGGTAGTGTAAAAACTACCAGGAGAACTCCTGTCTGGCACCTTCCCCGGTGGAGTTGTGCATGGGGTGTGTTTGGAACATTTTGTCACCAGCCGACTCCAAAATTCAGCGGTTCCCCATCTCAGCCCAGAAAGCAGGTAGAACAACTTTTGTGGTGCCTTTCAGCTGCCTACCAAGGTAGTGTAAAAACTACTAAGAGAACTCCTGTCTGGCACCTTCCCCGGTGGAGTTTTACAGGGGGTGTGTTTGGAACATTTTGTCACCAGCCGAGTCCAAAATTCAGCGTTTCCCCATCTCAGCCCAGAAAGCAGGTAGAAAAACTTTTGTGGTGTCTTTCAGATGCCTACCGGAGCAATGTAAAAACTACCAGGAGAACTCCTGCCTGGCACCTTCCCCGGTGGAGTTGTGCATGGGGTGTGTTTGGAACATTTTGTCAGCGGCCGAGTCCAAAATTCAGCGATTCCCCATCTCCGCCCAGAAAGCAGGTAGAACAACTTTTGTGGTGTCTTTTAGATGCCTACCAAGGTAGTGTAAAAACTACCAGGAGAACTCCTGTCTGGCACCTTCCCCGGTGGAGTTGTGCAGGGGGTGTGTTTGGAACATTTTGTCACCAGCCGAGTCCAAAATTCAGCGATTCCCCATCTCAGCCCAGAAAGCAGGTAGAACAACTTTTGTGCTGCCTTTCAGATGCCTACCGGAGCAATGTAAAAACTACCAGGAGAACTCCTGTCTGGCACCTTCCCCGGTGGAGTTGTGCAGGGGGTGTGTTTGGAACATTTTGTCACCAGCCGACTCCAAAATTCAGCGTTTCCCCATCTCAGCCCAGAAAGCAGGTAGAACAACTTTTGTGGTGTCTTTCAGATGCCTACCAAGGTAGTGTAAAAACTACCAGGAGAACTCCTGTCTGGCACCTTCCCCGGTGGAGTTGTGCATGGGGTGTGTTTGGAACATTTTGTCACCAGCCGACTCCAAAATTCAGCGGTTCCCCATCTCAGCCCAGAAAGCAGGTAGAACAACTTTTGTGGTGCCTTTCAGCTGCCTACCAAGGTAGTGTAAAAACTACTAAGAGAACTCCTGTCTGGCACCTTCCCCGGTGGAGTTGTACAGGGGGTGTGTTTGGAACATTTTGTCACCAGCCGAGTCCAAAATTCAGCGGTTCCCCATCTCCGCCCAGAAAGCAGGTAGAACAACTTTTGTGGTGTCTTTTAGATGCCTACCAAGGTAGTGTAAAAACTACCAGGAGAACTCCTGTCTGGCACCTTCCCCGGTGGAGTTGTGCAGGGGGTGTGTTTGGAACATTTGGTCACCGGCCGAGTCCAAAATTCAGCGGTTCCCCATCTCAGCCCAGAAAGCAGGTAGAACAACTTTTGTGGTGTCTTTTAGATGCCTACCAAGGTAGTGTAAAAACTATCAAGAGAACGCTTGTCTGGCACCTTCCCCGGTGGAGTTGTGCATGGGGTGTGTTTGGAACATTTTGTCACCAGCCGACTCCAAAATTCAGCGTTTCCCCATCTCAGCCCAGAAAGCAGGTAGAACAACTTTTGTGGTGTCTTTCAGATGCCTACCAAGGTAGTGTAAAAACTACCAGGAGAACTCCTGTCTGGCACCTTCCCCGGTGGAGTTGTGCATGGGGTGTGTTTGGAACATTTTTTCACCAGCCGACTCCAAAATTCAGCGGTTCCCCATCTCAGCCCAGAAAGCAGGTAGAACAACTTTTGTGGTGCCTTTCAGCTGCCTACCAAGGTAGTGTAAAAACTACTAAGAGAACTCCTGTCTGGCACCTTCCCCGGTGGAGTTGTGCATGGGGTGTGTTTGGAACATTTTGTCACCAGCCGAGTCCAAAATTCAGCGTTTCCCCATCTCAGCCCAGAAAGCAGGTAGAACAACTTTTGTGGTGCCTTTCAGCTGCCTACCAAGGTAGTGTAGAAACTACCAAGAGAACTCCTGTCTGGCACCTTCCCCGGTGGAGTTGTGCATGGGGTGTGTTTGGAACATTTTTTCACCAGCCGACTCGAAAATTCAGCGTTTCCCCATCTCAGCCCAGAAAGCAGGTAGAACAACTTTTGTGGTGTCTTTCAAATGCCTACCAAGGTAGTGTAAAAACTACCAGGAGAACTCCTGCCTGGCACCTTCCCCGGTGGAGTTGTGCATGGGGTGTGTTTGGAACATTTTGTCACCGGCCGAGTCCAAAATTCAGCGGTTCCCCATCTCAGCCCAGAAAGCAGATAGAACAACTTTTGTGGTGTCTTTCAGATGCCTACCGGAGCAATGTAAAAACTACCAGGAGAACTCCTGTCTGGCACCTTCCCCGGTGGAGTTATGCATGGGGTGTGTTTGGAACATTTTGTCACCGGCCGAGTCCAAAATTCAGCGATTCCCCATCTCAGCCCAGAAAGCAGGTAGAACAACTTTTGTGCTGCCTTTCAGCTCCCTACCAAGGTAGTGTAAAATCTACCAAGAGAACTCCTGTCTGGCACCTTCCCCGGTGGAGTTGTGCAGGGGGTGTGTTTGGAACATTTTGTCACCAGCCGACTCCAAAATTCACCTGTTCCCCATCTCAGCCCAGAAAGCAGGTAGAACAACTTTTGTGCTGCCTTTCAGCTCCCTACCAAGGTAGTGTAAAAACTACTACCAGGAGAACTCCTGTCTGGCACCTTCCCCGGTGGAGTTGTGCAGGGGGTGTGTTTGGAACATTTTGTCACCGGCCGACTCCAAAATTCAGCGGTTCCCCATCTCCGCCCAGAAAGCAGGAAGAACAACTTTTGTGGTGCCTTTCAGCTGCCTACCAAGGTCGTGTAAAAACTACTAAGAGAACTCCTGTCTGGCACCTTCCCCGGTGGAGTTGTGCAGGGGGTGTTTTTGGAACATTTTGTCACCAGCCAACTCCAAAATTCAGCGGTTCCCCATCTCAGCCCAGAAAGCAGGTAGAACAACTTTTGTGGTGTCTTTCAGATGCCTACCGGAGCAATGTAAAAACTACCAGGAGAACTCCTGTCTGGCACCTTCCCCGGTGGAGTTGTGCATGGGGTGTCTTTGGAACATTTTTTCACCAGCCGAGTCCAAAATTCAGCGGTTCCCCATCTCAGCCCAGAAAGCAGGTAGAACAACTTTTGTGGTGCCTTTCAAATGCCTACCAAGGTAGTGTAAAAACTACCAAGAGAACTCCTGTCTGGCACCTTCCCCGGTGGAGTTGTGCATGGGGTGTTTTTGGAACATTTTGTCACCGGCCGACTCCAAAATTCAGCGATTCCCCATCTCAGCCCAGAAAGCAGATAGAACAACTTTTGTGGTGTCTTTCAGATGCCTACCGGAGCAATGTAAAAACTACCAGGAGAACTCCTGTCTGGCACCTTCCCCGGTGGAGTTGTGCAGGGGGTGTGTTTGGAACATTTTGTCACCAGCCGACTCCAAAATTCAGCGGTTCCCCATCTTAGCCCAGAAAGCAGGTAGAACAACTTTTGTGGTGCCTTTCAGCTGCCTACCAAGGTAGTGTAGAAACTACCAAGAGAACTCCTGCCTGGCACCTTCCCCGGTGGAGTTGTGCATGGGGTGTGTTTGGAACATTTTGTCACCAGCCGACTCCAAAATTCAGCGGTTCCCCATCTCAGCCCAGAAAGCAGGTAGAACAACTTTTGTGGTGTCCTTTTGATGCCTACCGGAGCAATGTAAAAACTACCAGGAGAACTCCTGTCTGGCACCTTCCCCGGTGGAGTTGTGCATGGGGTGTGTTTGGAACATTTTGTCACCAGCCGAGTTAAAAATTCAGCGGTTCCCCATCTCAGCCCAGAAAGCAGGTAGAACAACTTTTGTGGTGCCTTTCAAATGCCTACCAAGGTAGTGTAGAAACTACCAAGAGAACTCCTGTCTGGTACCTTCCCCGGTGGAGTTGTGCATGGGGTGTTTTTGGAACATTTTGTCACCGGCCGACTCCAAAATTCAGCGGTTCCCCATCTCAGCCCAGAAAGCAGGTAGAACAACTTTTGTGGTGTCCTTTTGATGCCTACCGGAGCAATGTAAAAACTACCAGGAGAACTCCTGTCTGGCACCTTCCCCGGTGGAGTTGTGCATGGGGTGTGTTTGGAACATTTTGTCACCAGCCGAGTCCAAAATTCAGCGTTTCCCCATCTCAGCCCAGAAAGCAGGTAGAACAACTTTTGTGGTGTCTTTCAGATGCCTACCGGAGCAATGTAAAAACTACCAGGAGAACTCCTGCCTGGCACCTTCCCCGGTGGAGTTGTGCAGGGGGTGTGTTTGGAACATTTTGTCACCGGCCGAGTCCAAAATTCAGCGATTCCCCATCTCCGCCCAGAAAGCAGGTAGAACAACTTTTGTGGTGTCTTTTAGATGCCTACCAAGGTAGTGTAAAAACTACCAGGAGAACTCCTGTCTGGCACCTTCCCCGGTGGAGTTGTGCAGGGGGTGTGTTTGGAACATTTTGTCACCAGCCGAGTCCAAAATTCAGCGGTTCCCCATCTCCGCCCAGAAAGCAGGTAGAACAACTTTTGTGGTGTCTTTTAGATGCCTACCAAGGTAGTGTAAAAACTACCAGGAGAACTCCTTTCTGGCACCTTCCCCGGTGGAGTTGTGCAGGGGGTGTGTTTGGAACATTTTGTCACCGGCCGAGTCCAAAATTCAGCGATTCCCCATCTCAGCCCAGAAAGCAGGTAGAACAACTTTTGTGCTGCCTTTCAGATGCCTACCGGAGCAATGTAAAAACTACCAGGAGAACTCCTGTCTGGCACCTTCCCCGGTGGAGTTGTGCAGGGGGTGTGTTTGGAACATTTTGTCACCAGCCGACTCCAAAATTCAGCGTTTCCCCATCTCAGCCCAGAAAGCAGGAAGAACAACTTTTGTGGTGTCTTTCAGATGCCTACCAAGGTAGTGTAAAAACTACCAGGAGACCTCCTGTCTGGCACCTTCCCCGGTGGAGTTGTGCATGGGGTGTGTTTGGAACATTTTGTCACCAGCCGACTCCAAAATTCAGCGGTTCCCCATCTCAGCCCAGAAAGCAGGTAGAACAACTTTTGTGGTGCCTTTCAGCTGCCTACCAAGGTAGTGTAAAAACTACTAAGAGAACTCCTGTCTGGCACCTTCCCCGGTGGAGTTGTACAGGGGGTGTGTTTGGAACATTTTGTCACCAGCCGACTCCAAAATTCAGCGGTTCCCCATCTCAGCCCAGAAAGCAGGTAGAACAACTTTTGTGGTGCCTTTCAAATGCCTACCGGAGCAATGTAAAAACTACCAGGAGAACTCCTGTCTGGCACCTTCCCCGGTGGAGTTATGCATGGGGTGTGTTTGGAACATTTTGTCACCAGCCGACTCCAAAATTCAGCGGTTCCCCATCTCAGCCCAGAAAGCAGGTAGAACAACTTTCGTGCTGCCTTTCAGCTCCCTACCAAGGTAGTGTAAAATCTACCAAGAGAACTCCTGTCTGGCACCTTCCCCGGTGGAGTTGTGCAGGGGGTGTGTTTGGAACATTTTGTCACCAGCCGACTCCAAAATTCAGCTGTTCCCCATCTCAGCCCAGAAAGCAGGTAGAACAACTTTTGTGGTGCCTTTCAGCTCCCTACCAAGGTAGTGTAAAAACTACTAAGAGAACTCCTGTCTGGCACCTTCCCCGGTGGAGTTGTGCAGGGGGTGTGTTTGGAACATTTTGTCACCGGCCGACTCCAAAATTCAGCGTTTCCCCATCTCAGCCCAGAAAGCAGGAAGAACAACTTTTGTGGTGCCTTTCAGCTGCCTACCAAGGTAGTGTAAAAACTACTAAGAGAACTCCTGTCTGGCACCTTCCCCGGTGGAGTTGTGCATGGGGTGTTTTTGGAACATTTTGTCACCAGCCAACTCCAAAATTCAGCGGTTCCCCATCTCAGCCCAGAAAGCAGGTAGAACAACTTTTGTGGTGTCTTTCAGATGCCTACCGGAGCAATGTAAAAACTACCAGGAGAACTCCTGTCTGGCACCTTCCCCGGTGGAGTTGTGCATGGGGTGTCTTTGGAACATTTTTTCACCAGCCGAGTCCAAAATTCAGCGGTTCCCCATCTCAGCCCAGAAAGCAGGTAGAACAACTTTTGTGGTGCCTTTCAAATGCCTACCAAGGTAGTGTAAAAACTACCAAGAGAACTCCTGTCTGGCACCTTCCCCGGTGGAGTTGTGCATGGGGTGTTTTTGGAACATTTTGTCACCGGCCGACTCCAAAATTCAGCGATTCCCCATCTCAGCCCAGAAAGCAGATAGAACAACTTTTGTGGTGTCTTTCAGATGCCTACCGGAGCAATGTAAAAACTACCAGGAGAACTCCTGTCTGGCACCTTCCCCGGTGGAGTTGTGCAGGGGGTGTGTTTGGAACATTTTGTCACCAGCCGACTCCAAAATTCAGCGGTTCCCCATCTCAGCCCAGAAAGCAGGTAGAACAACTTTTGTGGTGCCTTTCAAATGCCTACCAAGGTAGTGTAGAAACTACCAAGAGAACTCCTGTCTGGCACCTTCCCCGGTGGAGTTGTGCATGGGGTGTTTTTGGAACATTTTGTCACCGGCCGACTCCAAAATTCAGCGGTTCCCCATCTCAGCCCAGAAAGCAGGTAGAACAACTTTTGTGGTGTCCTTTTGATGCCTACCGGAGCAATGTAAAAACTACCAGGAGAACTCCTGTCTGGCACCTTCCCCGGTGGAGTTGTGCATGGGGTGTGTTTGGAACATTTTGTCACCAGCCGAGTTAAAAATTCAGCGGTTCCCCATCTCAGCCCAGAAAGCAGGTAGAACAACTTTTGTGGTGCCTTTCAGCTGCCTACCAAGGTAGTGTAAAAACTACTAAGAGAACTCCTGTCTGGCACCTTCCCCGGTGGAGTTGTACAGGGGGTGTGTTTGGAACATTTTGTCACCGGCCGACTCCAAAATTCAGCGATTCCCCATCTCAGCCCAGAAAGCAGATAGAACAACTTTTGTGGTGTCTTTCAGATGCCTACCGGAGCAATGTAAAAACTACCAGGAGAACTCCTGTCTGGCACCTTCCCCGGTGGAGTTGTGCAGGGGGTGTGTTTGGAACATTTTGTCACCGGCCGAGTCCAAAATTCAGCGATTCCCCATCTCCGCCCAGAAAGCAGGTAGAACAACTTTTGTGGTGTCTTTTAGATGCCTACCAAGGTAGTGTAAAAACTACCAGGAGAACTCCTGTCTGGCACCTTCCCCGGTGGAGTTGTGCATGGGGTGTGTTTGGAACATTTTGTCACCGGCCGAGTCCAAAATTCAGCGATTCCCCATCTCAGCCCAGAAAGCAGGTAGAACAACTTTTGTGCTGCCTTTCAGATGCCTACCGGAGCAATGTAAAAACTACCAGGAGAACTCCTTTCTGGCACCTTCCCCGGTGGAGTTGTGCATGGGGTGTGTTTGGAACATTTTGTCACCAGCCGACTCCAAAATTCAGCGTTTCCCCATCTCAGCCCAGAAAGCAGGTAGAACAACTTTTGTGGTGTCTTTCAGATGCCTACCAAGGTAGTGTAAAAACTACCAGGAGAACTCCTGTCTGGCACATTCCCCGGTGGAGTTGTGCATGGGGTGTGTTTGGAACATTTTGTCACCAGCCGACTCCAAAATTCAGCGGTTCCCCATCTCAGCCCAGAAAGCAGGTAGAACAACTTTTGTGGTGCCTTTCAGCTGCCTACCAAGGTAGTGTAAAAACTACTAAGAGAACTCCTGTCTGGCACCTTCCCCGGTGGAGTTGTACAGGGGGTGTGTTTGGAACATTTTGTCACCAGCCGAGTCCAAAATTCAGCGGTTCCCCATCTCCGCCCAGAAAGCAGGTAGAACAACTTTTGTGGTGTCTTTTAGATGCCTACCAAGGTAGTGTAAAAACTACCAGGAGAACTCCTGTCTGGCACCTTCCCCGGTGGAGTTGTGCAGGGGGTGTGTTTGGAACATTTTGTCATCGGCCGAGTCCAAAATTCAGCGATTCCCCATCTCAGCCCAGAAAGCAGGTAGAACAACTTTTGTGGTGTCTTTCAGATGCCTACCGGAGCAATGTAAAAACTACCAGGAGAACTCCTGTCTGGCACCTTCCCCGGTGGAGTTGTGCATGGGGTGTGTTTGGAACATTTTGTCACCAGCCGAGTCCAAAATTCAGCGTTTCCCCATCTCAGCCCAGAAAGCAGGTAGAACAACTTTTGTGGTGCCTTTCAAATGCCTACCAAGGTAGTGTAAAAACTACCAAGAGAACTCCTGTCTGGCACCTTCCCCGGTGGAGTTGTGCATGGGGTGTTTTTGGAACATTTTGTCACCGGCCGACTCCAAAATTCAGCGATTCCCCATCTCAGCCCAGAAAGCAGATAGAACAACTTTTGTGGTGTCTTTCAGATGCCTACCGGAGCAATGTAAAAACTACCAGGAGAACTCCTGTCTGGCACCTTCCCCGGTGGAGTTGTGCAGGGGGTGTGTTTGGAACATTTTGTCACCAGCCGACTCCAAAATTCAGCGGTTCCCCATCTCAGCCCAGAAAGCAGGTAGAACAACTTTTGTGGTGCCTTTCAGCTGCCTACCAAGGTAGTGTAGAAACTACCAAGAGAACTCCTGCCTGGCACCTTCCCCGGTGGAGTTGTGCATGGGGTGTGTTTGGAACATTTTGTCACCAGCCGACTCCAAAATTCAGCGGTTCCCCATCTCAGCCCAGAAAGCAGGTAGAACAACTTTTGTGGTGTCCTTTTGATGCCTACCGGAGCAATGTAAAAACTACCAGGAGAACTCCTGTCTGGCACCTTCCCCGGTGGAGTTGTGCATGGGGTGTGTTTGGAACATTTTGTCACCAGCCGAGTTAAAAATTCAGCGGTTCCCCATCTCAGCCCAGAAAGCAGGTAGAACAACTTTTGTGGTGCCTTTCAAATGCCTACCAAGGTAGTGTAGAAACTACCAAGAGAACTCCTGTCTGGCACCTTCCCCGGTGGAGTTGTGCATGGGGTGTTTTTGGAACATTTTGTCACCGGCCGACTCCAAAATTCAGCGGTTCCCCATCTCAGCCCAGAAAGCAGGTAGAACAACTTTTGTGGTGTCCTTTTGATGCCTACCGGAGCAATGTAAAAACTACCAGGAGAACTCCTGTCTGGCACCTTCCCCGGTGGAGTTGTGCATGGGGTGTGTTTGGAACATTTTGTCACCAGCCGAGTCCAAAATTCAGCGTTTCCCCATCTCAGCCCAGAAAGCAGGTAGAACAACTTTTGTGGTGTCTTTCAGATGCCTACCGGAGCAATGTAAAAACTACCAGGAGAACTCCTGCCTGGCACCTTCCCCGGTGGAGTTGTGCAGGGGGTGTGTTTGGAACATTTTGTCACCGGCCGAGTCCAAAATTCAGCGATTCCCCATCTCCGCCCAGAAAGCAGGTAGAACAACTTTTGTGGTGTCTTTTAGATGCCTACCAAGGTAGTGTAAAAACTACCAGGAGAACTCCTGTCTGGCACCTTCCCCGGTGGAGTTGGGCAGGGGGTGTGTTTGGAACATTTTGTCACCAGCCGAGTCCAAAATTCAGCGGTTCCCCATCTCAGCCCAGAAAGCAGGTAGAACAACTTTTGTGGTGTCTTTTAGATGCCTACCAAGGTAGTGTAAAAACTACCAGGAGAACTCCTTTCTGGCACCTTCCCCGGTGGAGTTGTGCAGGGGGTGTGTTTGGAACATTTTGTCACCGGCCGAGTCCAAAATTCAGCGATTCCCCATCTCAGCCCAGAAAGCAGGTAGAACAACTTTTGTGCTGCCTTTCAGATGCCTACCGGAGCAATGTAAAAACTACCAGGAGAACTCCTGTCTGGCACTTCCCCGGTGGAGTTGTGCAGGGGGTGTGTTTGGAACATTTTGTCACCAGCCGACTCCAAAATTCAGCGTTTCCCCATCTCAGCCCAGAAAGCAGGTAGAACAACTTTTGTGGTGTCTTTCAGATGCCTACCAAGGTAGTGTAAAAACTACCAGGAGACCTCCTGTCTGGCACCTTCCCCGGTGGAGTTGTGCAGGGGGTGTGTTTGGAACATTTTGTCACCAGCCGACTCCAAAATTCAGCGGTTCCCCATCTCAGCCCAGAAAGCAGGTAGAACAACTTTTGTGGTGCCTTTCAGCTGCCTACCAAGGTAGTGTAAAAACTACTAAGAGAACTCCTGTCTGGCACCTTCCCCCGGTGGAGTTGTACAGGGGGTGTGTTTGGAACATTTTGTCACCAGCCGAGTCCAAAATTCAGCGTTTTCCCCATCTCAGCCCAGAAAGCAGGTAGAACAACTTTTGTGGTGCCTTTTCAAATGCCTACCGGAGCAATGTAAAAACTACCAGGAGAACTCCTGTCTGGCACCTTCCCCGGTGGAGTTATGCATGGGGTGTGTTTGGAACATTTTGTCACCGGCCGAGTCCAAAATTCAGCGATTCCCCATCTCAGCCCAGAAAGCAGGTAGAACAACTTTTGTGCTGCCTTTCAGCTGCCTACCAAGGTAGTGTAAAATCTACCAAGAGAACTCCTGTCTGGCACCTTCCCCGGTGGAGTTGTGCAGGGGGTGTGTTTGGAACATTTTGTCACCAGCCGACTCCAAAATTCAGCTGTTCCCCATCTCAGCCCAGAAAGCAGGTAGAACAACTTTTGTGCTGCCTTTCAGCTCCCTACCAAGGTAGTGTAAAAACTACTAAGAGAACTCCTGTCTGGCACCTTCCCCGGTGGAGTTGTGCAGGGGGTGTGTTTGGAACATTTTGTCACCGGCCGACTCCAAAATTCAGCGTTTCCCCATCTCAGCCCAGAAAGCAGGAAGAACAACTTTTGTGGTGCCTTTCAGCTGCCTACCAAGGTAGTGTAAAAACTACTAAGAGAACTCCTGTCTGGCACCTTCCCCGGTGGAGTTGTGCATGGGGTGTTTTTGGAACATTTTGTCACCAGCCAACTCCAAAATTCAGCGGTTCCCCATCTCAGCCCAGAAAGCAGGAAGAACAACTTTTGTGGTGTCTTTCAGATGCCTACCGGAGCAATGTAAAAACTACCAGGAGAACTCCTGTCTGGCACCTTCCCCCGGTGGAGGTTGTGCATGGGGTGTCTTTGGAACATTTTTTCACCAGCCGAGTCCAAAATTCAGCGGTTCCCCATCTCAGCCCAGAAAGCAGGTAGAAACAACTTTTGTGGTGCCTTTCAAATGCCTACCAAGGTAGTGTAAAAACTACCAAGAGAACTCCTGTCTGGCACCTTCCCCGGTGGAGTTGTGCATGGGGTGTTTTTGGAACATTTTGTCACCGGCCGACTCCAAAATTCAGCGATTCCCCATCTCAGCCCAGAAAGCAGATAGAACAACTTTTGTGGTGTCTTTCAGATGCCTACCGGAGCAATGTAAAAACTACCAGGAGAACTCCTGTCTGGCACCTTCCCCGGTGGAGTTGTGCAGGGGGGTGTGTTTGGAACATTTGTCACCAGCCGACTCCAAAATTCAGCGGTTCCCCATCTCAGCCCAGAAAGCAGGTAGAACAACTTTTGTGGTGCCTTTCAAATGCCTACCAAGGTAGTGTAGAAAACCAAGAGAACTCCTGTCTGGCACCTTCCCCGGTGGAGTTGTGCATGGGGTGTTTTTTGGAACATTTTGTCACCGCCGACTCCAAAATTCAGCGGTTCCCCATCTCAGCCCAGAAAGCAGGTAGAACAACTTTTGTGGTGTCCTTTTGATGCCTACCGGAGCAATGTAAAAACTACAGGAGAACTCCTGTCTGGCACCTTCCCCGGTGGAGTTGTGCATGGGGTGTGTTTGGAACATTTTGTCACCAGCCGAGTTAAAAATTCAGCGGTTTCCCCATCTCAGCCCAGAAAGCAGGTAGAACAACTTTTGTGGTGCCTTTTAAATGCCTACCAAGGTAGTGTAGAAACTACCAAGAGAACTCCTGTCTGGCACCTTCCCCGGTGGAGTTGTGCATGGGGTGTTTTTGGAACATTTTGTCACCGCCGACTCCAAAATTCAGCGGTTCCCCATCTCAGCCCAGAAAGCAGGTAGAACAACTTTTGTGGTGCCTTTCAGCTGCCTACCAAGGTAGTGTAAAAACTACTAAGAGAACTCCTGTCTGGCACCTTCCCCGGTGGAGTTGTACAGGGGTGTGTTTGGAACATTTTGTCACCGGCCGACTCCAAAATTCAGCGATTCCCCATCTCAGCCCAGAAAGCAGATAGAACAACTTTTGTGGTGTCTTTCAGATGCCTACCGGAGCAATGTAAAAACTACCAGGAGAACTCTTGTCTGGCACCTTCCCGGTGGAGTTGTGCAGGGGGTGTGTTTGGAACATTTTGTCACCGGCCGAGTCCAAAATTCAGCGATTCCCCATCTCCGCCCAGAAAGCAGGTAGAACAACTTTTGTGGTGTCTTTTAGATGCCTACCAAGGTAGTGTAAAAACTACCAGGAGAACTCCTGTCTGGCACCTTCCCCGGTGGAGTTGTGCAGGGGGTGTGTTTGGAACATTTTGTCACCGGCCGAGTCCAAAATTCAGCGATTCCCCATCTCAGCCCAGAAAGCAGGTAGAACAACTTTTGTGCTGCCTTTCAGATGCCTACCGGAGCAATGTAAAAACTACCAGGAGAACTCCTTTCTGGCACCTTCCCCGGTGGAGTTGTGCATGGGGTGTGTTTGGAACATTTTGTCACCAGCCGAGTCCAAAATCAGCGTTTCCCCATCTCAGCCCAGAAGCAGGTAGAACAACTTTTGTGGTGTCTTTCAGATGCCTACCAAGGTAGTGTAAAAAACTACCAGGAGAACTCTCCTGTCTGGCACATTCCCCGGTGGAGTTGTGCATGGGGTGTGTTTGGAACATTTTGTCACCAGCCGACTCCAAAATTCAGCGGTTCCCCATCTCAGCCCAGAAAGCAGGTAGAACAACTTTTGTGGTGCCTTTCAGCTGCCTACCAAGGTAGTGTAAAAACTACTAAGAGAACTCCTGTCTGGCACCTTCCCCGGTGGAGTTGTACAGGGGGGTGTGTTTGGAACATTTTGTCACCAGCCGAGTCCAAAATTCAGCGGTTCCCCATCTCCGCCCAGAAAGCAGGTAGAACAACTTTTGTGGTGTCTTTTAGATGCCTACCAAGGTAGTGTAAAAACTACCAGGAGAACTCCTGTCTGGCACTTCCCCGGTGGAGTTGTGCAGGGGGTGTGTTTGGAACATTTTGTCATCGGGCCGAGTCCAAAATTCAGCGATTCCCCATCTCAGCCCAGAAAGCAGGTAGAACAACTTTTGTGGTGTCTTTCAGATGCCTACCAAGGTAGTGTAAAAACTACCAGGAGAACTCCTGTCTGGCACCTTCCCCGGTGGAGTTGTGCATGGGGTGTGTTTGGAACATTTTGTCACCAGCCGACTCCAAAATTCAGCGGTTCCCCATCTCAGCCCAGAAAGCAGGTAGAACAACTTTTGTGGTGCCTTTCAGCTGCCTACCAAGGTAGTGTAAAAACTACTAAGAGAACTCCTGTCTGGCACCTTCCCGGTGGAGTTGTACAGGGGGTGTGTTTGGAACATTTTGTCACCAGCCGAGTCCAAAATTCAGCGGTTCCCCATCTCCGCCCAGAAAGCAGGTAGAACAACTTTTGTGGTGTCTTTTAGATGCCTACCAAGGTAGTGTAAAAACTACCAGGAGAACTCCTGTCTGGCACCTTCCCCGGTGGAGTTGTGCAGGGGGTGTGTTTGGAACATTTTGTCATCGGCCGAGTCCAAAATTCAGCGATTCCCCATCTCAGCCCAGAAAGCAGGTAGAACAACTTTTGTGGTGTCTTTCAGATGCCTACCGGAGCAATGTAAAAACTACTAAGAGAACTCCTGTCTGGCACCTTCCCCGGTGGAGTTGTGCAGGGGGTGTGTTTGGAACATTTTGTCACCAGCCGACTCCAAAATTCAGCGTTTCCCCATCTCACGCCAGAAAGCAGGTAGAACAACTTTTGTGGTGTCTTTCAGATGCCTACCAAGGTAGTGTAAAAACTACCAGGAGAACTCCTGTCTGGCACCTTCCCCGGTGGAGTTGTGCATGGGGTGTGTTTGGAACATTTTGTCACCAGCCGACTCCAAAATTCAGCGGTTCCCCATCTCAGCCCAGAAAGCAGGTAGAACAACTTTTGTGGTGCCTTTCAGCTGCCTACCAAGGTAGTGTAAAAACTACTAAGAGAACTCCTGTCTGGCACCTTCCCCGGTGGAGTTGTACAGGGGGTGTGTTTGGAACATTTTGTCACCAGCCGAGTCCAAAATTCAGCGGTTCCCCATCTCAGCCCAGAAAGCTGGTAGAACAACTTTTGTGGTGCCTTTCAAATGCCTACCAAGGTAGTGTAGAAACTAACAAGAGAACTCCTGTCTGGCACCTTCCCCGGTGGAGTTGTGCATGGGGTGTGTTTGGAACATTTTTTCACCAGCCGACTCGAAAATTCAGCGTTTCCCCATCTCAGCCCAGAAAGCAGGTAGAACAACTTTTGTGGTGTCTTTCAAATGCCTACCAAGGTAGTGTAAAAACTACCAGGAGAACTCCTGCCTGGCACCTTCCCGGTGGAGTTGTGCATGGGGTGTGTTTGGAACATTTTGTCACCGGCCGACTCCAAAATTCAGCGATTCCCCATCTCAGCCCAGAAAGCAGATAGAACAACTTTTGTGGTGTCTTTCAGATGCCTACCGGAGCAATGTAAAAACTACCAGAGAACTCCTGTCTGGCACCTTCCTCGGTGGAGTTATGCATGGGGTGTGTTTGGAACATTTTGTCACCGGCCGACTCCAAAATTCAGCGATTCCCCATCTCAGCCCAGAAAGCAGGTAGAACAACTTTTGTGCTGCCTTCAGCTCCCTACCAAGGTAGTGTAAAATCTACCAAGAGAACTCCTGTCTGGCACCTTCCCGGTGGAGTTGTGCAGGGGGTGTGTTTGGAACATTTTGTCACCAGCCGACTCCAAAATTCAGCTGTTCCCATCTCAGCCCAGAAAGCAGGTAGAACAACTTTTGTGCTGCCTTTCAGCTCCCTACCAAGGTAGTGTAAAAACTACTAAGAGAACTCCTGTCTGGCACCTTCCCCGGTGGGAGTTGTGCAGGGGGTGTGTTTGGAACATTTTGTCACCGGCCGACTCCAAAATTCAGCGTTTCCCCATCTCAGCCCAGAAAGCAGGAAGAACAACTTTTGTGGTGCCTTTCAGCTCCCTACGAAGGTAGTGTAAAAACTACTAAGAGAACTCCTGTCTGGCACCTTCCCCGGTGGAGTTGTGCAGGGGGGTGTTTTTGGAACATTTTGTCACCAGCCAACTCAAAATTCAGCGGTTCCCCATCTCAGCCCAGAAAGCAGGTAGAACAACTTTTGTGGTGTCTTTCAGATGCCTACCGGAGCAATGTAAAAACTACCAGGAGAACTCCTGTCTGGCACCTTCCCCGGTGGAGTTGTGCATGGGGTGTCTTTGGAACATTTTTTCACCAGCCGAGTCCAAAATTCAGCGGTTCCCCATCTCAGCCCAGAAAGCAGGTAGAACAACTTTTGTGGTGCCTTTCAAATGCCTACCAAGGTAGTGTAAAAACTACCAAGAGAACTCCTGTCTGGCACCTTCCCCGGTGGAGTTGTGCATGGGTGTTTTTGGAACATTTTGTCACCGGCCGACTCCAAAATTCAGCGATTCCCCATCTCAGCCCAGAAAGCAGATAGAACAACTTTTGTGGTGTCTTTCAGATGCCTACCGGAGCAATGTAAAAACTACCAGGAGAACTCCTGTCTGGCACCTTCCCCGGTGGAGTTGTGCAGGGGGTGTGTTTGGAACATTTTGTCACCAGCCGACTCCAAAATTCAGCTGTTCCCCATCTCAGCCAGAAAGCAGGTAGAACAACTTTGTGCTGCCTTTCAGCTCCCTACCAAGGTAGTGTAAAAACTACTAAGAGAACTCCTGTCTGGCACCTTCCCCGGTGGAGTTGTGCAGGGGGTGTGTTTGGAACATTTTGTCACCGGCCGACTCCAAAATTCAGCGTTTCCCCATCTCAGCCCCAGAAAGCAGGAAGAACAACTTTTGTGGTGCCTTTCAGCTGCCTACCAAGGTAGTGTAAAAACTACTAAGAGAACTCCTGTCTGGCACCTTCCCCGGTGGAGTTGTGCAGGGGGTGTTTTTGGAACATTTTGTCACCAGCCAACTCCAAAATTCAGCGGTTCCCCATCTCAGCCCAGAAAGCAGGTAGAACAACTTTTGTGGTGTCTTTCAGATGCCTACCGGAGCAATGTAAAAACTACCAGGAGAACTCCTGTCTGGCACCTTCCCCGGTGGAGTTGTGCATTGGGTGTCGTTGGAACATTTTTTCACCAGCCGAGTCCAAAATTCAGCGGTTCCCCATCTCAGCCCAGAAAGCAGGTTAGAACAACTTTTGTGGTGCCTTTCAAATGCCTACCAAGGTAGTGTAAAAACTACAGAGAACTCCTGTCTGGCACCTTCCCCGGTGGAGTTGTGCATGGGGTGTTTTTGGAACATTTTGTCACCAGCCGACTCCAAAATTCAGCGATTCCCCATCTCAGCCCAGAAAGCAGATAGAACAACTTTTGTGGTGTCTTTCAGATGCCTACCGGAGCAATGTAAAAACTACCAGGAGAACTCCTGTCTGGCACCTTCCCCGGTGGAGTTGTGCAGGGGGTGTGTTTGGAACATTTTGTCACCAGCCGACTCCAAAATTCAGCGGTTCCCCATCTCAGCCCAGAAAGCAGGTAGAACAACTTTTGTGGTGCCTTTCAAATGCCTACCAAGGTAGTGTAGAAACTACCAAGAGAACTCCTGTCTGGCACCTTCCCGGTGGAGTTGTGCATGGGGTGTTTTTGGAACATTTTGTCACCGGCCGACTCCAAAATTCAGCGGTTCCCCATCTCAGCCCAGAAAGCAGGTAGAACAACTTTTGTGGTGTCCTTTTGATGCCTACCGGAGCAATGTAAAAACTACCAGGAGAACTCCTGTCTGGCACCTTCCCCGGTGGAGTTGTGCATGGGGTGTGTTTGGAACATTTGTCACCAGCCGAGTTAAAAAATTCAGCGGTTCCCCATCTCAGCCCAGAAAGCAGGTAGAACAACTTTTGTGGTGCCTTTCAGCTGCCTACCAAGGTAGTGTAAAAAACTACCAAGAGAACTCCTGTCTGGCACCTTCCCCGGTGGAGTTGTGCATGGGGTGTTTTTGGAACATTTTGTCACCGGCCGACTCCAAAATTCAGCGGTTCCCCATCTCAGCCCAGAAAGCAGGTAGAACAACTTTTGTGGTGTCCTTTTGATGCCTACCGGAGCAATGTAAAAACTACCAGGAGAACTCCTGCCTGGCACCTTCCCCGGTGGAGTTGTGCATGGGGTGTGTTTGGAACATTTTGTCACCGGCCGAGTCCAAAATTCAGCGATTCCCCATCTCCGCCCAGAAAGCAGGTAGAACAACTTTTGTGGTGTCTTTTAGATGCCTACCAAGGTAGTGTAAAAACTACCAGGAGAACTCTGTCTGGCACCTTCCCCGGTGGAGTTGTGCAGGGGGTGTGTTTGGAACATTTTGTCACCGGCCGAGTCCAAAATTCAGCGATTCCCCATCTCAGCCCAGAAAGCAGGTAGAACAACTTTTGTGCTGCCTTTCAGATGCCTACCGGAGCAATGTAAAAACTACCAGGAGAACTCCTGTCTGGCACCTTCCCCGGTGGAGTTGTGCATGGGGTGTGTTTGGAACATTTTGTCACCAGCCGACTCCAAAATTCAGCGTTTCCCCATGTCAGCCCAGAAAGCAGGTAGAACAACTTTGTGGTGTCCTTTCAGATGCCTACCAAGGTATTGTAAAAACTATTAAGAGAACTCCTGTCTGGCACCTTCCCCGGTGGAGTTGTGCATGGGGTGTGTTTGGAACATTTTGTCACCAGCCGACTCCAAAATTCAGCGGTTCCCCATCTCAGCCCAGAAAGCAGGTAGAACAACTTTTGTGGTGCCTTTCAGCTGCCTACCAAGGTAGTGTAAAAACTACTAAGAGAACTCCTGTCTGGCACCTTCCCCGGTGGAGTTGTACAGGGGGTGTGTTTGGAACATTTTGTCACCAGCCGAGTCCAAAATTCAGCGGTTCCCCATCTCAGCCCAGAAAGCAGGTAGAACAACTTTTGTGGTGTCTTTTAGATGCCTACCAAGGTAGTGTAAAAACTACCAGGAGAACTCCTGTCTGGCACCTTCCCCGGTGGAGTTGTGCAGGGGGTGTGTTTGGAACATTTTGTCACCGGCCGAGTCCAAAATTCAGCGATTCCCCATCTCAGCCCAGAAAGCAGGTAGAACAACTTTTGTGCTGCCTTTCAGATGCCTACCGGAGCAATGTAAAAACTACCAGGAGAACTCCTGTCTGGCACCTTCCCCGGTGGAGTTGTGCATGGGGTGTGTTTGGAACATTTTGTCACCAGCCGACTCCAAAATTCAGCGTTTCCCCATCTCAGCCCAGAAAGCAGGTAGAACAACTTTTGTGGTGTCTTTCAGATGCCTACCAAGGTAGTGTAAAAACTACCAGGAGAACTCCTGTCTGGCACCTTCCCCGGTGGAGTTGTGCATGGGGTGTGTTTGGAACATTTTGTCACCAGCCGACTCCAAAATTCAGCGTTTCCCCATCTCAGCCCAGAAAGCAGGTAGAACAACTTTTGTGGTGTCTTTCAAATGCCTACCAAGGTAGTGTAAAAACTACCAGGAGAACTCCTGCCTGGCACCTTCCCCGGTGGAGTTGTGCATGGGGTGTGTGTTTGGAACATTTTGTCACCGGCCGACTCCAAAATTCAGCGGTTCCCCATCTCAGCCCAGAAAGCAGATAGAACAACTTTTGTGGTGTCTTTCAGATGCCTACCGGAGCAATGTAAAAACTACCAGGAGAACTCCTGTCTGGCACCTTCCCCGGTGGAGTTATGCATGGGGTGTGTTTGGAACATTTTGTCACCGGCCGACTCCAAAATTCAGCGATTTCCCATCTCAGCCCAGAAAGCAGGTAGAACAACTTTTGTGCTGCCTTTCAGCTCCCTACCAAGGTAGTGTAAAATCTACCAAGAGAACTCCTGTCTGGCACCTTCCCCGGTGGAGTTGTGCAGGGGGTGTGTTTGGAACATTTTGTCACCAGCCGACTCCAAAATTCAGCTGTTCCCCATCTCAGCCCAGAAAGCAGGTAGAACAACTTTTGTGCTGCCTTTCAGCTCCCTACCAAGGTAGTGTAAAAACTACTAAGAGAACTCCTGTCTGGCACCTTCCCCGGTGGAGTTGTGCAGGGGGTGTGTTTGGAACATTTTGTCACCGGCCGAGTCCAAAATTCAGCGTTTCCCCATCTCAGCCCAGAAAGCAGGAAGAACAACTTTTGTGGTGCCTTTCAGCTGCCTACCAAGGTAGTGTAAAAACTACTAAGAGAACTCCTGTCTGGCACCTTCCCCGGTGGAGTTGTGCAGGGGGGTGTGTTTGGAACATTTTGTCACCAGCCGACTCCAAAATTCAGCGTTTCCCCATCTCAGCCCAGAAAGCAGGTAGAACAACTTTTGTTGTGTCTTTTAGATGCCTACCAAGGTAGTGTAGAAACTACTAAGAGAACTCCTGTCTGGCACCTTCCCCGGTGGAGTTGTGCAGGGGGTGTGTTTGGAACATTTTGTCACCAGCCGACTCCAAAATTCAGCGATTCCCCATCTCAGCCCAGAAAGCAGGTAGAACAACTTTTGTGGTGTCTTTTAGATGCCTACCAAGGTAGTGTAAAAACTACCAAGAGAATTCCTGTCTGGCACCTTCCCCGGTGGAGTTGTGCATGGGGTGTGTTTGGAACATTTTGTCACCGGCCGAGTCCAAAATTCAGCGGTTCCCCATCTCAGCCCAGAAAGCAGATAGAACAACTTTTGTGGTGTCTTTTAGATGCCTACCGGAGCAATGTAAAAACTACCAGGAGAACTCCTGTCTGGCACCTTCCCCGGTGGAGTTGTGCAGGGGGTGTGTTTGGAACATTTGTCACCGGCCGACTCCAAAATTCAGCGTTTCCCCATCTCAGCCCAGAAAGCAGGTAGAACAACTTTTGTGGTGCCTTTCAGATGCCTACCAAGGTAGTGTAAAAACTACCAAGAGAACTCCTGCCTGGCACCTTCCCCGGTGGAGTTGTGCAGGGGGTGTGTTTGGAACATTTTGTCACCAGCCGAGTCCAAAATTCAGCGTTTCCCCATCTCAGCCCAGAAAGCAGGTAGAACAACTTTTGTGGTGCCTTTCAGCTGCCTACCAAGGTAGTGTAGAAACTACTAAGAGAACTCCTGTCTGGCACCTTCCCCGGTGGAGTTGTGCAGGGGGTGTGTTTGGAACATTTTGTCACCAGCCGACTCCAAAATTCAGCGTTTCCCCATCTCAGCCCAGAAAGCAGGTAGAACAACTTTTATGGTGTCTTTTAGATGCCTACCAAGGTAGTGTAAAAACTATCAAGAGAACGCTTGTCTGGCACCTTCCCCGGTGGAGTTGTGCATGGGGTGTCTTTGGAACATTTTGTCACCGGCCGAGTCCAAAATTCAGCGGTTCCCCATCTCAGCCCAGAAAGCAGATAGAACAACTTTTGTGGTGTCTTTCAGATGCCTACCGGAGCAATGTAAAAACTACCAGGAGAACTCCTGTCTGGCACCTTCCCCGGTGGAGTTGTGCAGGGGGTGTGTTTGGAACATTTTGTCACCAGCCGACTCCAAAATTCAGCGGTTCCCCATCTCAGCCCAGAAAGCAGGTAGAACAACTTTTGTGGTGCCTTTCAAATGCCTACCAAGGTAGTGTAGAAACTACTAAGAGAACTCCTGTCTGGCACCTTCCCCGGTGGAGTTGTGCAGGGGGTGTGTTTGGAACATTGTGTCACCAGCCGACTCCAAGATTCAGCGTTTCCCCATCTCAGCCCAGAAAGCAGGTAGAACAACTTTTGTGGTGTCTTTTAGATGCCTACCAAGGTAGTGTAAAAACTACTAAGAGAACTCCTGTCTGGCACCTTCCCCGGTGGAGTTGTGCATGGGGTGTGTTTGGAACATTTTGTCACCAGCCGAGTCCAAAATTCAGCGGTTCCCCATCTCAGCCCAGAAAGCAGGAAGAACAACTTTTGTGGTGCCTTTCAGCTCCCTACCAAGGTAGTGTAAAAACTACTAAGAGAACTCCTGTCTGGCACCTTCCCCGGTGGAGTTGTGCAGGGGGTGTCTTTGGAACATTTTGTCACCGGCCGACTCCAAAATTCAGCGATTCCCCATCTCAGCCCAGAAAGCAGATAGAACAACTTTTGTGGTGTCTTTCAGATGCCTACCGGAGCAATGTAAAAACTACTAAGAGAACTCCTGTCTGGCACCTTCCCCGGTGGAGTTGTGCAGGGGGTGTGTTTGGAACATTTTGTCACCAGCCGACTCCAAAATTCAGCGGTTCCCCATCTCAGCCCAGAAAGCAGGTAGAACAACTTTTGTGGTGCCTTTCAGCTCCTACCAAGGTAGTGTAAAATCTACCAAGAGAACTCCTGTCTGGCACCTTCCCCGGTGGAGTTGTGCAGGGGGTGTGTTTGGAACATTTTGTCACCAGCCGACTCCAAAATTCAGCTGTTCCCCATCTCAGCCCAGAAAGCAGGTAGAACAACTTTTGTGCTGCCTTTCAGCTCCCTACCAAGGTAGTGTAAAAACTACTAAGAGAACTCCTGTCTGGCACCTTCCCCGGTGGAGTTGTGCAGGGGGTGTGTTTGGAACATTTTGTCACCGGCCGAGTCCAAAATTCAGCGTTTCCCCATCTCAGCCCAGAAAGCAGGAAGAACAACTTTTGTGGTGCCTTTCAGCTGCCTACCAAGGTAGTGTAAAAACTACTAAGAGAACTCCTGTCTGGCACCTTCCCCGGTGGAGTTGTGCAGGGGGTGTGTTTGGAACATTTTGTCACCAGCCGACTCCAAAATTCAGCGTTTCCCCATCTCAGCCCAGAAAGCAGGTAGAACAACTTTTGTTGTGTCTTTTAGATGCCTACCAAGGTAGTGTAGAAACTACTAAGAGAACTCCTGTCTGGCACCTTCCCCGGTGGAGTTGTGCAGGGGTGTGTTTGGAACATTTTGTCACCAGCCGACTCCAAAATTCAGCGATTCCCCATCTCAGCCCAGAAAGCAGGTAGAACAACTTTTGTGGTGTCTTTTAGATGCCTACCAAGGTAGTGTAAAAACTACCAAGAGAATTCCTGTCTGGCACCTTCCCCGGTGGAGTTGTGCATGGGGTGTGTTTGGAACATTTTGTCACCGGCCGAGTCCAAAATTCAGCGGTTCCCCATCTCAGCCCAGAAAGCAGATAGAACAACTTTTGTGGTGTCTTTTAGATGCCTACCGGAGCAATGTAAAAACTACCAGGAGAACTCCTGTCTGGCACCTTCCCCGGTGGAGTTGTGCAGGGGGTGTGTTTGGAACATTTGTCACCGGCCGACTCCAAAATTCAGCGTTTCCCCATCTCAGCCCAGAAAGCAGGTAGAACAACTTTTGTGGTGCCTTTCAGATGCCTACCAAGGTAGTGTAAAAACTACCAAGAGAACTCCTGCCTGGCACCTTCCCCGGTGGAGTTGTGCAGGGGGTGTGTTTGGAACATTTTGTCACCAGCCGAGTCCAAAATTCAGCGTTTCCCCATCTCAGCCCAGAAAGCAGGTAGAACAACTTTTGTGGTGCCTTTCAGCTGCCTACCAAGGTAGTGTAGAAACTACTAAGAGAACTCTGTCTGGCACCTTCCCCGGTGGAGTTGTGCAGGGGGTGTGTTTGAACATTTGGTCACCAGCCGACTCCAAAATTCAGCGTTTCCCCATCTCAGCCCAGAAAGCAGGTAGAACAACTTTTATGGTGTCTTTTAGATGCCTACCAAGGTAGTGTAAAAACTATCAAGAGAACGCTTGTCTGGCACCTTCCCCGGTGGAGTTGTGCATGGGGGTGTCTTTGGAACATTTTGTCACCGGCCGAGTCCAAAATTCAGCGGTTCCCCATCTCAGCCCAGAAAGCAGATAGAACAACTTTTGTGGTGTCTTTCAGATGCCTACCGGAGCAATGTAAAAACTACCATGGAGAACTCCTGTCCTGGCACCTTCCCCGGTGGAGTTGTGCAGGGGGTGTGTTTGGAACATTTTGTCACCAGCCGACTCCAAAATTCAGCGGTTCCCCATCTCAGCCCAGAAAGCAGGTAGAACAACTTTTGTGGTGCCTTTCAAATGCCTACCAAGGTAGTGTAGAAACTACTAAGAGAACTCCTGTCTGGCACCTTCCCCGGTGGAGTTGTGCAGGGGTGTGTTTGGAACATTGTGTCACCAGCCGACTCCAAGATTCAGCGTTTCCCCATCTCAGCCCAGAAAGCAGGTAGAACAACTTTTGTGGTGTCTTTTAGATGCCTACCAAGGTAGTGTAAAAACTACTAAGAGAACTCCTGTCTGGCACCTTCCCCGGTGGAGTTGTGCATGGGGTGTGTTTGGAACATTTTGTCACCAGCCGAGTCCAAAATTCAGCGGTTCCCCATCTCAGCCCAGAAAGCAGGAAGAACAACTTTTGTGGTGCCTTTCAGCTCCCTACCAAGGTAGTGTAAAAACTACTAAGAGAACTCCTGTCTGGCACCTTCCCCGGTGGAGTTGTGCAGGGGGTGTCTTTGGAACATTTTGTCACCGGCCGACTCCAAAATTCAGCGATTCCCCATCTCAGCCCAGAAAGCAGATAGAACAACTTTTGTGGTGTCTTTCAGATGCCTACCGGAGCAATGTAAAAACTACTAAGAGAACTCCTGTCTGGCACCTTCCCCGGTGGAGTTGTGCAGGGGGTGTGTTTGGAACATTTTGTCACCAGCCGACTCCAAAATTCAGCGGTTCCCCATCTCAGCCCAGAAAGCAGGTAGAACAACTTTTGTGGTGCCTTTCAGCTGCCTACCAAGGTAGTGTAAAAACTACCAAGAGAACTCCTGTCTGGCACCTTCCCCGGTGGAGTTGTGCAGGGGGTGTGTTTGGAACATTTTGTCACCAGCCGACTCCGAGATTCAGCGTTTCCCCATCTCAGCCCAGAAAGCAGGTAGAACAACTTTTGTGGTGTCTTTTAGATGCCTACCAAGGTAGTGTAGAAACTACTAAGAGAACTCCTGTCTGGCACCTTCCCCGGTGGAGTTGTGCAGGGGGTGTGTTTGGAACATTTTGTCACCAGCCGAGTCCAAAATTCAGCGGTTCCCCATCTCAGCCCAGAAAGCAGGTAGAACAACTTTTGTGGTGCCTTTCAGCTGCCTACCAAGGTAGTGTAAAAACTACCAAGAGAACTCCTGTCTGGCACCTTCCCCGGTGGAGTTGTGCAGGGGGTGTCTTTGGAACATTTTTTCACCAGCCGACTCCAAGATTCAGCGTTTCCCCATCTCAGCCCAGAAAGCAGGTAGAACAACTTTTGTGGTGTCTTTTAGATGCCTACCAAGGTAGTGTAAAAACTACCAGGAGAACTCCTGTCTGGCACCTTCCCCGGTGGAGTTGTGCAGGGGGTGTGTTTGGAACATTTTGTCACCAGCCGACTCCAAAATTCAGCGGTTCCCCATCTCAGCCCAGAAAGCAGGAAGAACAACTTTTGTGGTGCCTTTCAGCTCCCTACCAAGGTAGTGTAAAAACTATCAAGAGAACGCTTGTCTGGCACCTTCCCTGGTGGAGTTGTGCAGGGGGTGTCTTTGGAACATTTTGTCACCGGCCGACTCCAAAATTCAGCGTTTCCCCATCTCAGCCCAGAAAGCAGGTAGAACAACTTTTGTGGTGGCCTTTTGATGCCTACCGGAGCAATGTAAAAACTACCAGGAGAACTCCTGTCTGGCACCTTCCCCGGTGGAGTTGTGCAGGGGGTGTGTTTGGAACATTTTGTCACCAGCCGAGTCCAAAATTCAGCGGTTCCCCATCTCAGCCCAGAAAGCAGGTAGAACAACTTTTGTGGTGTCTTTTAGATGCCTACCAAGGTAGTGTAAAAACTACCAGGAGAACTCCTGTCTGGCACCTTCCCCGGTGGAGTTGTGCATGGGGTGTGTTTGGAACATTTTGTCACCGGCCGAGTCCAAAATTCAGCGGTTCCCCATCTCAGCCCAGAAAGCAGGTAGAACAACTTTTGTGGTGTGTTTCAGATGCCTACCGGAGCAATGTAAAAACTACCAGGAGAACTCCTGTCTGGCACCTTCCCCGGTGGAGTTGTGCAGGGGGTGTGTTTGGAACATTTTGTCACCGGCCGAGTCCAAAATTCAGCGGTTCCCCATCTCAGCCCAGAAAGCAGATAGAAAAACTTTTGTGGTGTCTTTTAGATGCCTACCGGAGCAATGTAAAAACTACCAGGAGAACTCCTGTCTGGCACCTTCCCCGGTGGAGTTGTGCATGGGGTGTGTTTGGAACATTTTGTCACCAGCCGGCTCCAAAATTCAGCGGTTCCCCATCTCAGCACAGAAAGCAGGTAGAACAACTTTTGTGGTGCCTTTCAGCTGCCTACCAAGGTAGTGTAGAAACTACTAAGAGAACTCCTGTCTGGCACCTTCCCCGGTGGAGTTGTGCAGGGGGTGTGTTTGGAACATTTCGTCACCAGCCGACTCCAAAATTCAGCGATTCCCCATCTCAGCCCAGAAAGCAGGTAGAACAACTTTTGTGGTGTCTTTTAGATGCCTACCAAGGTAGTGTAAAAACTATCAAGAGAACGCTTGTCTGGCACCTTCCCCGGTGGAGTTGTGCATGGGGTGTCTTTGGAACATTTTGTCACCGGCCGAGTCCAAAATTCAGCGATTCCCCATCTCAGCCCACAAAGCAGGTAGAACAACTTTTGTGCTGCCTTTCAGATGCCTACCGGAGCAATGTAAAAACTTCCAGGAGAACTCCTGTCTGGCACCTTCCCCGGTGGAGTTGTGCAGGGGGTGTGTTTGGAACATTTTGTCACCAGCCGACTCCAAAATTCAGCGTTTCCCCATCTCAGCCCAGAAAGCAGGTAGAACAACTTTTGTGGTGCCTTTCAGCTGCCTACCAAGGTAGTGTAGAAACTACTAAGAGAACTCCTGTCTGGCACCTTCCCCGGTGGAGTTGTGCAGGGGGTGTGTTTGGAACATTTTGTCACCAGCCGAGTCCAAAATTCAGCGTTTCCCCATCTCAGCCCAGAAAGCAGGTAGAACAACTTTTGTGGTGTCTTTTAGATGCCTACCAAGGTAGTGTAAAAACTACCAAGAGAACTCCTGTCTGGCACCTTCCCCGGTGGAGTTGTGCATGGGGTGTGTTTGGAACATTTTGTCACCAGCCGACTCCAAAATTCAGCGGTTCCCCATCTCAGCCCAGAAAGCAGGAAGAACAACTTTTGTGGTGCCTTTCAGCTCCCTACCAAGGTAGTGTAAAACCTACTAAGAGAACTCCTGTCTGGCACCTTCCCCGGTGGAGTTGTGCAGGGGGTGTGTTTGGAACAATTTGTCACCGGCCGACTCCAAAATTCAGCGGTTCCCCATCTCAGCCCAGAAAGCAGGTAGAACAACTTTTGTGGTGCCTTTCAGCTGCCTACCAAGGTAGTGTAAAAACTACTAAGAGAACTCCTGTCTGGCACCTTCCCCGGTGGAGTTGTGCAGGGGGTGTGTTTGGAACTTTTTGTCACCGGCCGACTCCAAAATTCAGCGTTTCCCCATCTCAGCCCAGAAAGCAGGAAGAACAACTTTTGTGGTGCCTTTCAGCTGCCTACCAAGGTAGTGTAAAAACTACTAAGAGAACTCCTGTCTGGCACCTTCCCCGGTGGAGTTGTGCATGGGGTGTTTTTGGAACATTTTGTCACCGGCCAACTCCAAAATTCAGCGGTTCCCCATCTCAGCCCAGAAAGCAGGTAGAACAACTTTTGTGGTGTCTTTCAGATGCCTACCGGAGCAATGTAAAAACTACCAGGAGAACTCCTGTCTGGCACCTTCCCCGGTGGAGTTGTGCATGGGGTGTGTTTGGAACATTTTGTCACCAGCCGAGTCCAAAATTCAGCGGTTCCCCATCTCAGCCCAGAAAGCAGGTAGAACAACTTTTGTGGTGCCTTTCAAATGCCTACCAAGGTAGTGTAAAAACTACCAGGAGAACTCCTGCCTGGCACCTTCCCCGGTGGAGTTGTGCATGGGGTGTGTTTGGAACATTTTGTCACCGGCCGACTCCAAAATTCAGCGGTTCCCCATCTCAGCCCAGAAAGCAGGTAGAACAACTTTTGTGGTGTCTTTCAGATGCCTACCAGAGCAATGTAAAAACTACCAGGAGAACTCCTGTCTGGCACCTTCCCCGGTGGAGTTGTGCAGGGGGTGTGTTTGGAACATTTTGTCACCAGCCGACTCCAAAATTCAGCGATTCCCCATCTCAGCCCAGAAAGCAGGTAGAACAACTTTTGTGGTGTCTTTTAGATGCCTACCAAGGTAGTGTAAAAACTATCAAGAGAACGCTTGTCTGGCACCTTCCCCGGTGGAGTTGTGCATGGGGTGTCTTTGGAACATTTTGTCACCGGCCGACTCCAAAATTCAGCGATTCCCCATCTCAGCCCAGAAAGCAGATAGAACAACTTTTGTGGTGTCTTTCAGATGCCTACCGGAGCAATGTAAAAACTACCAGGAGAACTCCTGCCTGGCACCTTCCCCGGTGGAGTTGTGCAGGGGGTGTGTTTGGAACATTTTGTCACCAGCCGACTCCAAAATTCAGCGGTTCCCCATCTCAGCCCAGAAAGCAGGTAGAACAACTTTTGTGGTGCCTTTCAGCTGCCTACCAACGTAGTGTAGAAACTACTAAGAGAACTCCTGTCTGGCACCTTCCCCGGTGGAGTTGTGCAGGGGGTGTGTTTGGAACATTTTGTCACCAGCCGACTCCAAAATTCAGCGTTTCCCCATCTCAGCCCAGAAAGCAGGTAGAACAACTTTTGTGGTGTCTTTTAGATGCCTACCAAGGTAGTGTAAAAACTACCAACAGAATTCGTTCCTGGCACCTTCCCCGGTGGAGTTGTGCATGGGGTGTGTTTGGAACATTTTGTCACCAGCCGACTCCAAAATTCAGCGGTTCCCCATCTCAGCCCAGAAAGCAGGAAGAACAACTTTTGTGGTGCCTTTCAGCTCCCTACCAAGGTAGTGTAAAAAATTTTAAGAGAACTCCTGTCTGGCACCTTCCCCGGTGGAGTTGTGCAGGGGGTGTGTTTGGAACAATTTGTCACCGGCCGACTCCAAAATTCAGCGGTTCCCCATCTCAGCCCAGAAAGCAGGTAGAACAACTTTTGTGGTGCCTTTCAGCTGCCTACCAAGGTAGTGTAAAAACTACTAAGAGAACTCCTGTCTGGCACCTTCCCCGGTGGAGTTGTGCAGGGGGTGTGTTTGGAACTTTTTGTCACCGGCCGACTCCAAAATTCAGCGTTTCCCCATCTCAGCCCAGAAAGCAGGAAGAACAACTTTTGTGGTGCCTTTCAGCTGCCTACCAAGGTAGTGTAAAAACTACTAAGAGAACTCCTGTCTGGCACCTTCCCCGGTGGAGTTGTGCATGGGGTGTTTTTGGAACATTTTGTCACCGGCCAACTCCAAAATTCAGCGGTTCCCCATCTCAGCCCAGAAAGCAGGTAGAACAACTTTTGTGCTGTCTTTCAGATGCCTACCGGAGCAATGTAAAAACTACCAGGAGAACTCCTGTCTGGCACCTTCCCCGGTGGAGTTGTGCATGGGGTGTCTTTGGAACATTTTTTCACCAGCCGAGTCCAAAATTCAGCGGTTCCCCATCTCAGCCCAGAAAGCAGGTAGAACAACTTTTGTGGTGCCTTTCAGCTGCCTACCAAGGTAGTGTAAAAACTACCAAGAGAACTCCTGTCTGGCACCTTCCCCGGTGGAGTTGTGCAGGGGGTGTTTTTGGAACATTTTGTCACCGGCCGACTCCAAAATTCAGCGTTTCCCCATCTCAGCCCAGAAAGCAGGTAGAACAACTTTTGTGGTGTCCTTTTGATGCCTACCGGAGCAATGTAAAAACTACCAGGAGAACTCCTGCCTGGCACCTTCCCCGGTGGAGTTGTGCAGGGGGTGTCTTTGGAACATTTTGTCACCAGCCGAGTCCAAAATTCAGCGGTTCCCCATCTCAGCCCAGAAAGCAGGTAGAACAACTTTTGTGGTGTCTTTTAGATGCCTACCAAGGTAGTGTAAAAACTACCAGGAGAACTCCTGCCTGGCACCTTCCCCGGTGGAGTTGTGCATGGGGTGTGTTTGGAACATTTTGTCACCAGCCGACTCCAAAATTCAGCGGTTCCCCATCTCAGCCCAGAAAGCAGGTAGAACAACTTTTGTGGTGTCTTTCAGATGCCTACCGGAGCAATGTAAAAACTACCAGGAGAACTCCTGCCTGGCACCTTCCCCGGTGGAGTTGTGCAGGGGGTGTGTTTGGAACATTTTGTCACCAGCCGACTCCAAAATTCAGCGTTTCCCCATCTCAGCCCAGAAAGCAGGTAGAACAACTTTTGTGGTGTCTTTTAGATGCCTACCAAGGTAGTGTAAAAACTACCAACAGAATTCGTTCCTGGCACCTTCCCCGGTGGAGTTGTGCATGGGGTGTGTTTGGAACATTTTGTCACCAGCCGACTCCAAAATTCAGCGGTTCCCCATCTCAGCCCAGAAAGCAGGAAGAACAACTTTTGTGGTGCCTTTCAGCTCCCTACCAAGGTAGTGTAAAAAATTTTAAGAGAACTCCTGTCTGGCACCTTCCCCGGTGGAGTTGTGCAGGGGGTGTGTTTGGAACAATTTGTCACCGGCCGACTCCAAAATTCAGCGGTTCCCCATCTCAGCCCAGAAAGCAGGTAGAACAACTTTTGTGGTGCCTTTCAGCTGCCTACCAAGGTAGTGTAAAAACTACTAAGAGAACTCCTGTCTGGCACCTTCCCCGGTGGAGTTGTGCAGGGGGTGTGTTTGGAACTTTTTGTCACCGGCCGACTCCAAAATTCAGCGTTTCCCCATCTCAGCCCAGAAAGCAGGAAGAACAACTTTTGTGGTGCCTTTCAGCTGCCTACCAAGGTAGTGTAAAAACTACTAAGAGAACTCCTGTCTGGCACCTTCCCCGGTGGAGTTGTGCATGGGGTGTTTTTGGAACATTTTGTCACCGGCCAACTCCAAAATTCAGCGGTTCCCCATCTCAGCCCAGAAAGCAGGTAGAACAACTTTTGTGGTGTCTTTCAGATGCCTACCGGAGCAATGTAAAAACTACCAGGAGAACTCCTGTCTGGCACCTTCCCCGGTGGAGTTGTGCATGGGGTGTCTTTGGAACATTTTTTCACCAGCCGAGTCCAAAATTCAGCGGTTCCCCATCTCAGCCCAGAAAGCAGGTAGAACAACTTTTGTGGTGCCTTTCAAATGCCTACCAAGGTAGTGTAAAAACTACCAAGAGAACTCCTGTCTGGCACCTTCCCCGGTGGAGTTGTGCATGGGGTGTTTTTGGAACATTTTGTCACCGGCCGACTCCAAAATTCAGCGTTTCCCCATCTCAGCCCAGAAAGCAGGTAGAACAACTTTTGTGGTGTCCTTTTGATGCCTACCGGAGCAATGTAAAAACTACCAGGAGAACTCCTGCCTGGCACCTTCCCCGGTGGAGTTGTGCATGGGGTGTGTTTGGAACATTTTGTCACCAGCCGAGTCCAAAATTCAGCGGTTCCCCATCTCAGCCCAGAAAGCAGGTAGAACAACTTTTGTGGTGTCTTTTAGATGCCTACCAAGGTAGTGTAAAAACTACCAGGAGAACTCCTGCCTGGCACCTTCCCCGGTGGAGTTGTGCATGGGGTGTGTTTGGAACATTTTGTCACCAGCCGACTCCAAAATTCAGCGGTTCCCCATCTCAGCCCAGAAAGCAGGTAGAACAACTTTTGTGGTGTCTTTCAGATGCCTACCGGAGCAATGTAAAAACTACCAGGAGAACTCCTGTCTGGCACCTTCCCCGGTGGAGTTGTGCAGGGGGTGTGTTTGGAACATTTTGTCACCAGCCGACTCCAAAATTCAGCGTTTCCCCATCTCAGCCCAGAAAGCAGGTAGAACAACTTTTGTGGTGTCTTTTAGATGCCTACCAAGGTAGTGTAAAAACTACCAAGAGAACTCCTGTCTGGCACCTTCCCCGGTGGAGTTGTGCATGGGGTGTGTTTGGAACATTTTGTCACCAGCCGACTCCAAAATTCAGCGGTTCCCCATCTCAGCCCAGAAAGCAGGAAGAACAACTTTTGTGGTGCCTTTCAGCTCCCTACCAAGGTAGTGTAAAAACTATTAAGAGAACTCCTGTCTGGCACCTTCCCCGGTGGAGTTGTGCAGGGGGTGTGTTTGGAACAATTTGTCACCGGCCGACTCCAAAATTCAGCGGTTCCCCATCTCAGCCCAGAAAGCAGGTAGAACAACTTTTGTGGTGCCTTTCAGCTGCCTACCAAGGTAGTGTAAAAACTACTAAGAGAACTCCTGTCTGGCACCTTCCCCGGTGGAGTTGTGCAGGGGGTGTGTTTGGAACTTTTTGTCACCGGCCGACTCCAAAATTCAGCGTTTCCCCATCTCAGCCCAGAAAGCAGGAAGAACAACTTTTGTGGTGCCTTTCAGCTGCCTACCAAGGTAGTGTAAAAACTACTAAGAGAACTCCTGTCTGGCACCTTCCCCGGTGGAGTTGTGCATGGGGTGTTTTTGGAACATTTTGTCACCGGCCAACTCCAAAATTCAGCGGTTCCCCATCTCAGCCCAGAAAGCAGGTAGAACAACTTTTGTGGTGTCTTTCAGATGCCTACCGGAGCAATGTAAAAACTACCAGGAGAACTCCTGTCTGGCACCTTCCCCGGTGGAGTTGTGCATGGGGTGTCTTTGGAACATTTTGTCACCAGCCGAGTCCAAAATTCAGCGGTTCCCCATCTCAGCCCAGAAAGCAGGTAGAACAACTTTTGTGGTGCCTTTCAAATGCCTACCAAGGTAGTGTAAAAACTACCAAGAGAACTCCTGTCTGGCACCTTCCCCGGTGGAGTTGTGCATGGGGTGTTTTTGGAACATTTTGTCACCGGCCGACTCCAAAATTCAGCGTTTCCCCATCTCAGCCCAGAAAGCAGGTAGAACAACTTTTGTGGTGTCCTTTAGATGCCTACCAGAGCAATGTAAAAACTACCAGGAGAACTCCTGCCTGGCACCTTCCCCGGTGGAGTTGTGCAGGGGGTGTGTTTGGAACATTTTGTCACCAGCCGAGTCCAAAATTCAGCGGTTCCCCATCTCAGCCCAGAAAGCAGGTAGAACAACTTTTGTGGTGTCTTTCAGATGCCTACCAAGGTAGTGTAAAAACTACCAGGAGAACTCCTGCCTGGCACCTTCCCCGGTGGAGTTGTGCATGGGGTGTGTTTGGAACATTTTGTCACCGGCCGACTCCAAAATTCAGCGGTTCCCCATCTCAGCCCAGAAAGCAGGTAGAACAACTTTTGTGGTGTCTTTCAGATGCCTACCAGAGCAATGTAAAAACTACCAGGAGAACTCCTGTCTGGCACCTTCCCCGGTGGAGTTGTGCAGGGGGTGTGTTTGGAACATTTTGTCACCAGCCGACTCCAAAATTCAGCGTTTCCCCATCTCAGCCCAGAAAGCAGGTAGAACAACTTTTGTGGTGTCTTTTAGATGCCTACAAAGGTAGTGTAAAAACTACCAAGAGAACTCCTGTCTGGCACCTTCCCCGGTGGAGTTGTGCATGGGGTGTGTTTGGAACATTTTTTCACCAGCCGACTCGAAAATTCAGCGTTTCCCCATCTCAGCCCAGAAAGCAGGTAGAACAACTTTTGTGGTGTCTTTCACATGCCTACCAAGGTAGTGTAAAAACTACTAAGAGAACTCCTGCCTGGCACCTTCCCCGGTGGAGTTGTGCATGGGGTGTGTTTGGAACATTTTGTCACCGGCCGACTCCAAAATTCAGCGGTTCCCCATCTCAGCCCAGAAAGCAGATAGAACAACTTTTGTGGTGTCTTTTAGATGCCTACCGGAGCAATGTAAAAACTACCAGAAGAACTCCTGTCTGGCACCTTCCCCGGTGGAGTTGTGCAGGGGGTGTGTTTGGAACATTTGTCACCGGCCGACTCCAAAATTCAGCGTTTCCCCATCTCAGCCCAGAAAGCAGGTAGAACAACTTTTGTGGTGTCTTTTAGATGCCTACCAAGGTAGTGTAAAAACTACCAAGAGAACTCCTGCCTGGCACCTTCCCCGGTGGAGTTGTGCAGGGGGTGTGTTTGGAACATTTTGTCACCAGCCGAGTCCAAAATTCAGCGGTTCCCCATCTCAGCCCAGAAAGCAGGTAGAACAACTTTTGTTGGACCTTTCAGCTGCCTACCAAGGTAGTGTAGAAACTACTAAGAGAACTCCTGTCTGGCACCTTCCCCGGTGGAGTTGTGCAGGGGGTGTGTTTGGAACATTTCGTCACCAGCCGACTCCAAAATTCAGCGATTCCCCATCTCAGCCCAGAAAGCAGGTAGAACAACTTTTGTGGTGTCTTTTAGATGCCTACCAAGGTAGTGTAAAAACTATCAAGAGAACGCTTGTCTGGCACCTTCCCCGGTGGAGTTGTGCATGGGGTGTCTTTGGAACATTTTGTCACCGGCCGAGTCCAAAATTCAGCGATTCGCCATCTCAGCCCAGAAAGCAGATAGAACAACTTTTGTGGTGTCTTTCAGATGCCTACCGGAGCAATGTAAAAACTACCAGGAGAACTCCTGCCTGGCACCTTCCCCGGTGGAGTTGTGCAGGGGGTGTGTTTGGAACATTTCGTCACCAGCCGACTCCAAAATTCAGCGATTCCCCATCTCAGCCCAGAAAGCAGGTAGAACAACTTTTGTGGTGTCTTTTAGATGCCTACCAAGGTAGTGTAAAAACTACCAAGAGAACTCCTGTCTGGCACCTTCCCCGGTGGAGTTGTGCATGGGGTGTGTTTGGAACATTTTGTCATGAGCCGACTCCAAAATTCAGCGGTTCCCCATCTCAGCCCAGAAAGCAGGAAGAACAACTTTTGTGGTGCCTTTCAGCTGCCTACCAAGGTAGTGTAAAAACTATCAAGAGAACTCTTGTCTGGCACCTTCCCCGGTGGAGTTGTGCAGGGGGTGTGTTTGGAACATTTTGTCACCAGCCGACTCCAAAATTCAGCGGTTCCCCATCTCAGCCCAGAAAGCAGGTAGAACATCTTTTGTGGTGTCTTTTAGATGCCTACCAAGGTAGTGTAAAAACTATCAAGAGAACTCTTGTCTGGCACCTTCCCCGGTGGAGTTGTGCAGGGGGTGTGTTTGGAACATTTTGTCACCAGCCGAGTCCAAAATTCAGCTGTTCCCCATCTCAGCCCAGAAAGCAGGAAGAACAACTTTTGTGGTGTCTTTTAGATGCCTACCAATGTAGTGTAAAAACTATCAAGAGAACGCTTGTCTGGCGCCTTCCCCGGTGGAGTTGTGCATGGGGTGTCTTTGGAACATTTTGTCACCGGCCGACTCCAAAATTCAGCGATTCCCCATCTCAGCCCAGAAAGCAGGTAGAACAACTTTTGTGGTGTCTTTCAGATGCCTACCAAGGTAGTGTAAAAACTACTAAGAGAACTCCTGTCTGGCACCTTCCCCGGTGGAGTTGTGCAGGGGGTGTGTTTGGTACATTTTGTCACCAGCCGACTCCAAAATTCAGCGGTTCCCCATCTCAGCCCAGAAAGCAGGTAGAACAACTATTGTGGTGTCTTTTAGATGCCTACCAAGGTAGTGTAGAAACTACTAAGAGAACTCCTGTCTGGCACCTTCCCCGGTGGAGTTGTGCATGGGGTGTGTTTGGTACATTTTGTCACCGGCCGACTCCAAAATTCAGCGGTTCCCCATCTCAGCCCAGAAAGCAGGTAGAACAACTTTTCTTGTGCCTTTCAGCTGCCTACCAAGGTAGTGTAAAAACTACTAAGAGAACTCCTGTCTGGCACCTTCCCCGGTGGAGTTGTGCAGGGGGTGTGTTTGGAACATTTTGTCACCAGCCGAGAACAAAATTCAGCGTTTCCCCATCTCAGCCCAGAAAGCAGGTAGAACAACTTTTGTGGTGTCTTTTAGATGCCTACCAAGGTAGTGTAAAAACTACCAAGAGAACTCCTGCCTGGCACCTTCCCCGGTGGAGTTGTGCAGGGGGTGTGTTTGGAACATTTTGTCACCAGCCGACTCCAAAATTCAGCGGTTCCCAATCTCAGCCCAGAAAGCAGGTAGAACAACTTTTGTGGTGCCTTTCAGATGCCTACCAAGGTAGTGTAGAAACTACCAGGAGAACTCCTGTCTGGCACCTTCCCCGGTGGAGTTGTGCAGGGGGTGTGTTTGGAACATTTTGTCACCAGCCGATTCCAAAATTCAGCGGTTCCCCATCTCAGCCCAGAAAGCAGATAGAACAACTTTTGTGGTGTCTTTCAGATGCCGACGAAGGTAGTGTAAAAACTATTAAGAGAACTCCTGTCTGGCACCTTCCCCGGTGGAGTTGTGCAGGGGGTGTGTTTGGAACATTTTGTCACCAGCCGACTCCAAAATTCAGCGGTTCCCCATCTCAGCCCAGAAAGCAGGTAGAACAACTTTTGTGGTGTCTTTCAGATGCCTACCGGAGCAATGTAAATACTACCAGGAGAACTCCTGTCTGGCACCTTCCCCGGTGGAGTTGTGCAGGGGGTGTGTTTGGAACATTTTGTCACCAGCCGAGTCCAAAACTCAGCGTTTCCCCATCTCAGCCCAGAAAGCAGGTAGAACAACTTTTGTGGTGTCTTTTAGATGCCTACCAAGGTAGTGTAAAAACTATCAAGAGAACGCTTGTCTGGCACCTTCCCCGGTGGAGTTGTGCATGGGGTGTCTTTGGAACATTTTGTCAGCGGCCGACTCCAAAATTCAGCGATTCCCCATCTCAGCCCAGAAAACAGGAAGAACAACTTTTGTGGTGCCTTTCAGCTGCCTACCAAGGTAGTGTAAAAACTACCAACAGAATTCGTTCCTGGCACCTTCCGTGGTGGAGTTGTGCATGGGGTGTGTTTGGAACATTTTGTCACCAGCCGAGTCCAAAATTCAGCTGTTCCCCATCTCAGCCCAGAAAGCAGGAAGAACAACTTTTGTGGTGTCTTTTAGATGCCTACCAATGTAGTGTAAAAACTATCAAGGGAACGCTTGTCTGGCACCTTCCCCGGTGGAGTTGTGCATGGGGTGTCTTTGGAACATTTTGTCACCGGCCGACTCCAAAATTCAGCGGTTCCCCATCTCAGCCCAGAAAGCAGGTAGAACAACTTTTGTGGTGTCTTTTAGATGCCTACCAAGGTAGTGTAAAAACTACCAAGAGAACTCCTGTCTGGCACCTTCCCCGGTGGAGTTGTGCATGGGGTGTGTTTGGTACATTTTGTCACCGGCCGACTCCAAAATTCAGCTGTTCCCCATCTCAGCCCAGAAAGCAGGTAGAACAACTTTTGTGGTGTCTTTTAGATTCCTACCAAGGTAGTGTGAAAACTATCAAGAGAACGCTTGTCTGGCACCTTCCCCGGTGGAGTTGTGCAGGGGGTGTGTTTGGAACATTTTGTCACCAGCCGAGTCCAAAATTCAGCGGTTCCCCATCTCAGCCCAGAAAGCAGGTAGAACAACTTTTGTGGTGCCTTTCAGATGCCTACCAAGGTAGTGTAGAAACTACCAGGAGAACTCCTGTCTGGCACCTTCCCCGGTGGAGTTGTGCATGGGGTGTGTTTGGAACATTTTGTCACCAGCCGAGTCCAAAATTCAGCGGTTCCCCATCTCAGCCCAGAAAGCAGGTAGAACAACTTTTGTGGTGTCTTTCAGATGCCGACGAAGGTAGTGTAAAAACTATTAAGAGAACTCCTGTCTGGCACCTTCCCCGGTGGAGTTGTGCATGGGGTGTGTTTGGAACATTTTGTCACCGGCCGACTCCAAAATTCAGCTGTTCCCCATCTCAGCCCAGAAAGCAGGTAGAACAACTTTTGTGGTGTCTTTCAGATGCCTACCAAGGTAGTGTAAAAACTACTAAGAGAACTCCTGCCTGGCACCTTCCCCGGTGGAGTTGTGCAGGGGGTGTGTTTGGAACATTTTGTCACCGGCCGAGTCCAAAATTCAGCGGTTCCCCATCTCAGCCCAGAAAGCAGGTAGAACAACTTTTGTGGTGTCTTTCAGATGCCTACCGGAGAAATGTAAATACTACCAGGAGAACTCCTGTCTGGCACCTTCCCCGGTGGAGTTGTGCAGGGGGTGTGTTTGGAACATTTTGTCACCAGCCGAGTCCAAAACTCAGCGTTACCCCATCTCAGCCCAGAAAGCAGGTAGAACAACTTTTGTGGTGTCTTTTAGATGCCTACCAAGGTAGTGTAAAAACTACCAAGAGAACTCCTGTCTGGCACCTTCCCCGGTGGAGTTGTGCATGGGGTGTCTTTGGAACATTTTGTCACCGGCCGACTCCAAAATTCAGCGATTCCCCATCTCAGCCCAGAAAACAGGAAGAACAACTTTTGTGGTGCCTTTCAGCTGCCTACCAAGGTAGTGTAAAAACTACCAACAGAATTCGTTCCTGGCACCTTCCCCGGTGGAGTTGTGCAGGGGGTGTGTTTGGAACATTTTGTCACCAGACGAGTCCAAAATTCAGCTGTTCCCCATCTCAGCCCAGAAAGCAGGAAGAACAACTTTTGTGGTGTCTTTTAGATGCCTACCAATGTAGTGTAAAAGCTATCAAGAGAACGCTTGTCTGGCACCTTCCCCGGTGGAGTTGTGCATGGGGTGTCTTTGGAACATTTTGTCACCGGCCGAGTCCAAAATTCAGCGATTCCCCATCTCAGCCCAGAAAGCAGATAGAACAACTTTTGTGCTGTCTTTCAGATGCCTACCGGAGCAATGTAAAAACTACCAGGAGAACTCCTGCCTGGCACCTTCCCCGGTGGAGTTGTGCAGGGGGTGTGTTTGGAACATTTTGTCACCGGCCGACTCCAAAATTCAGCGGTTCCCCATCTCAGCCCAGAAAGCAGGTAGAACAACTTTTGTGGTGTCTTTCAGATGCCTACCAAGGTAGTGTAAAAACTACTAAGAGAACTCCTGCCTGGCACCTTCCCCGGTGGAGTTGTGCAGGGGGTGTGTTTGGAACATTTTGTCACCGGCCGAGTCCAAAATTCAGCGTTTCCCCATCTCAGCCCAGAAAGCAGGTAGAACAACTTTTGTGGTGTCTTTCAGATGCCTACCGGAGAAATGTAAATACTACCAGGAGAACTCCTGTCTGGCACCTTCCCCGGTGGAGTTGTGCAGGGGGTGTGTTTGGAACATTTTGTCACCAGCCGAGTCCAAAACTCAGCGTTACCCCATCTCAGCCCAGAAAGCAGGTAGAACAACTTTTGTGGTGTCTTTTAGATGCCTACCAAGGTAGTGTAAAAACTACCAAGAGAACTCCTGTCTGGCACCTTCCCCGGTGGAGTTGTGCATGGGGTGTCTTTGGAACATTTTGTCACCGGCCGACTCCAAAATTCAGCGATTCCCCATCTCAGCCCAGAAAACAGGAAGAACAACTTTTGTGGTGCCTTTCAGCTGCCTACCAAGGTAGTGTAAAAACTACCAACAGAATTCGTTCCTGGCACCTTCCCCGGTGGAATTGTGCAGGGGGTGTGTTTGGAACATTTTGTCACCTGCCGAGTCCAAAATTCAGCGATTCCCCATCTCAGCCCAGAAAGCAGGTAGAACAACATTTGTGGTGCCTTTCTGATGCCTACCAAGGTAGTGTAAAATCTACCAAGAGAACTCCTGTCTGGCACCTTCCCCGGTGGAGTTGTGCAGGGGGTGTGTTTGGAACATTTTGTCACCGGCCGAGTCCAAAATTCAGCGATTCCCCATCTCAGCCCAGAAAGCAGGTAGAACAACTTTTGTGGTGCCTTTCAGCTGCCTACCAAGGTAGTGTAAAAACTACTAAGAGAACTCCTGTCTGGCACCTTCCCCGGTGGAGTTGTGCATGGGGTGTCTTTACAACATTTTGTCACCGGCCGAGTCCAAAATTCAGCGATTCCCCATCTCAGCCCAGAAAGCAGGAAGAACAACTTTTGTGGTGTCTTTTAGATGCCTACCAAGGTAGTGTAAAAACTACCAAGAGAACTCCTGCCTGGCACCTTCCCCGGTGGAGTTGTGCAGGGGGTGTGTTTGGAACATTTTGTCACCAGCCGACTCCAAAATTCAGCGGTTCCCAATCTCAGCCCAGAAAGCAGGTAGAACAACTTTTGTGGTGCCTTTCAGATGCCTACCAAGGTAGTGTAGAAACTACCAGGAGAACTCCTGTCTGGCACCTTCCCCGGTGGAGTTGTGCAGGGGGTGTGTTTGGAACATTTTGTCACCAGCCGACTCCAAAATTCAGCGGTTCCCCATCTCAGCCCAGAAAGCAGATAGAACAACTTTTGTGGTGTCTTTCAGATGCCGACGAAGGTAGTGTAAAAACTATTAAGAGAACTCCTGTCTGGCACCTTCCCCGGTGGAGTTGTGCAGGGGGTGTGTTTGGAACATTTTGTCACCAGCCGACTCCAAAATTCAGCGGTTCCCCATCTCAGCCCAGAAAGCAGGTAGAACAACTTTTGTGGTGTCTTTCAGATGCCTACCGGAGCAATGTAAATACTACCAGGAGAACTCCTGTCTGGCACCTTCCCCGGTGGAGTTGTGCATGGGGTGTCTTTGGAACATTTTGTCACCAGCCGAGTCCAAAACTCAGCGGTTCCCCATCTCAGCCCAGAAAGCAGGTAGAACAACTTTTGTGGTGTCTTTTAGATGCCTACCAAGGTAGTGTAAAAACTATCAAGAGAACGCTTGTCTGGCACCTTCCCCGGTGGAGTTGTGCATGGGGTGTCTTTGGAACATTTTGTCACCGGCCGACTCCAAAATTCAGCGATTCCCCATCTCAGCCCAGAAAACAGGAAGAACAACTTTTGTGGTGCCTTTCAGCTGCCTACCAAGGTAGTGTAAAAACTACCAACAGAATTCGTTCCTGGCACCTTCCGTGGTGGAGTTGTGCATGGGGTGTGTTTGGAACATTTTGTCACCAGCCGAGTCCAAAATTCAGCTGTTCCCCATCTCAGCCCAGAAAGCAGGAAGAACAACTTTTGTGGTGTCTTTTAGATGCCTACCAATGTAGTGTAAAAACTATCAAGGGAACGCTTGTCTGGCACCTTCCCCGGTGGAGTTGTGCATGGGGTGTCTTTGGAACATTTTGTCACCGGCCGAGTCCAAAATTCAGCGATTCCCCATCTCAGCCCAGAAAGCAGATAGAACAACTTTTGTGGTGTCTTTCAGATGCCTACCGGAGCAATGTAAAAACTACCAGGAGAACTCCTGTCTGGCACCTTCCCCGGTGGAGTTGTGCAGGGGGTGTGTTTGGAACATTTTGTCACCAGCCGACTCCAAAATTCAGCGTTTCCCCATCTCAGCCCAGAAAGCAGGTAGAACAACTTTTGTGGTGTCTTTCAGATGCCTACCAAGGTAGTGTAAAAACTACTAAGAGAACTCCTGTCTGGCACCTTCCCTGGTGGAGTTGTGCAGGGGGTGTGTTTGGAACATTTTGTCACCGGCCGACTCCAAAATTCAGCGGTTCCCCATCTCAGCCCAGAAAGCAGGTAGAACAACTTTTGTGGTGTCTTTTAGATGCCTACCAAGGTAGTGTAAAAACTACCAAGAGAACTCCTGTCTGGCACCTTCCCCGGTGGAGTTGTGCATGGGGTGTGTTTGGTACATTTTGTCACCGGCCGAGTCCAAAATTCAGCTGTTCCCCATCTCAGCCCAGAAAGCAGGTAGAACAACTTTTGTGGTGTCTTTTAGATGCCTACCAAGGTAGTGTGAAAACTATCAAGAGAACGCTTGTCTGGCACCTTCCCCGGTGGAGTTGTGCAGGGGGTGTCTTTGGAACATTTTGTCACCGGCCGAGTCCAAAATTCAGCGATTCCCCATCTCAGCCCAGAAAGCAGGTACAACAACTTTTCTTGTGCCTTTCAGCTGCCTACCGGAGCAATGTAAAAACTACTAAGAGAACTCCTGTCTGGCACCTTCCCCGGTGGAGTTGTGCAGGGGGTGTGTTTGGAACATTTTGTCACCAGCCGAGTCCAAAATTCAGCGGTTCCCCATCTCAGCCCAGAAAGCAGGTAGAACAACTTTTGTGGTGCCTTTCAGATGCCTACCAAGGTAGTGTAGAAACTACCAGGAGAACTCCTGTCTGGCACCTTCCCCGGTGGAGTTGTGCAGGGGGTGTGTTTGGAACATATTGTCACCAGCCGAGTCCAAAATTCAGCGGTTCCCCATCTCAGCCCAGAAAGCAGGTAGAACAACTTTTGTGGTGTCTTTCAGATGCCGACGAAGGTAGTGTAAAAACTATTAAGAGAACTCCTGTCTGGCACCTTCCCCGGTGGAGTTGTGCATGGGGTGTGTTTGGAACATTTTGTCACCGGCCGACTCCAAAATTCAGCTGTTCCCCATCTCAGCCCAGAAAGCAGGTAGAACAACTTTTGTGGTGTCTTTCAGATGCCTACCAAGGTAGTGTAGAAACTACCAAGAGAACTCCTGTCTGGCACCTTCCCCGGTGGAGTTGTGCAGGGGGTGTGTTTGGAACATTTTGTCACCGGCCGAGTCCAAAATTCAGCGTTTCCCCATCTCAGCCCAGAAAGCAGGTAGAACAACTTTTGTGGTGTCTTTCAGATGCCTACCGGAGAAATGTAAATACTACCAGGAGAACTCCTGTCTGGCACCTTCCCCGGTGGAGTTGTGCAGGGGGTGTGTTTGGAACATTTTGTCACCAGCCGAGTCCAAAACTCAGCGTTACCCCATCTCAGCCCAGAAAGCAGGTAGAACAACTTTTGTGGTGTCTTTTAGATGCCTACCAAGGTAGTGTAAAAACTACCAAGAGAACTCCTGTCTGGCACCTTCCCCGGTGGAGTTGTGCATGGGGTGTCTTTGGAACATTTTGTCACCGGCCGACTCCAAAATTCAGCGATTCCCCATCTCAGCCCAGAAAACAGGAAGAACAACTTTTGTGGTGCCTTTCAGCTGCCTACCAAGGTAGTGTAAAAACTACCAACAGAATTCGTTCCTGGCACCTTCCCCGGTGGAGTTGTGCAGGGGGTGTGTTTGGAACATTTTGTCACCAGCCGAGTCCAAAATTCAGCTGTTCCCCATCTCAGCCCAGAAAGCAGGAAGAACAACTTTTGTGGTGTCTTTTAGATGCCTACCAATGTAGTGTAAAAGCTATCAAGAGAACGCTTGTCTGGCACCTTCCCCGGTGGAGTTGTGCATGGGGTGTCTTTGGAACATTTTGTCACCGGCCGAGTCCAAAATTCAGCGATTCCCCATCTCAGCCCAGAAAGCAGATAGAACAACTTTTGTGCTGTCTTTCAGATGCCTACCGGAGCAATGTAAAAACTACCAGGAGAACTCCTGTCTGGCACCTTCCCCGGTGGAGTTGTGCAGGGGGTGTGGTTGGAACATTTTGTCACCAGCCGAGTCCAAAATTCAGCGTTTCCCCATCTCAGCCCAGAAAGCAGGTAGAACAACTATTGTGGTGTCTTTCAGATGCCTACCAAGGTAGTGTAAAAACTACTAAGAGAATTCCTGTCTGGCACCTTCCCCGGTGGAGTTGTGCAGGGGGTGTGTTTGGAACATTTTGTCACCGGCCGACTCCAAAATTCAGCGGTTCCCCATCTCAGCCCAGAAAGCAGGTAGAACAACTTTTGTGGTGTCTTTTAGTTGCCTACCAATGTAGTGTAAAAACTATCAAGAGAACGCTTGTCTGGCACCTTCCCCGGTGGAGTTGTGCGTGGGGTGTGTTTGGAACATTTTGTCACCGGCCGAGTCCAAAATTCATCTGTTCCCCATCTCAGCCCAGAAAGCAGGTAGAACAACTTTTGTGGTGTCTTTCAGATGCCTACCAAGGTAGTGTAAAAACTACTAAGAGAACTCCTGTCTGGCACCTTCCCCGGTGGAGTTGTGCAGGGGGTGTGTTTGGAACATTTTGTCACCGGCCGAGTCCAAAATTCAGCGTTTCCCCATCTCAGCCCAGAAAGCAGGTAGAACAACTTTTGTGGTGTCTTTCAGATGCCTACCGGAGAAATGTAAATACTACCAGGAGAACTCCTGTCTGGCACCTTCCCCGGTGGAGTTGTGCAGGGGGTGTGTTTGGAACATTTTGTCACCAGCCGAGTCCAAAACTCAGCGTTACCCCATCTCAGCCCAGAAAGCAGGTAGAACAACTTTTGTGGTGTCTTTTAGATGCCTACCAAGGTAGTGTAAAAACTACCAAGAGAACTCCTGTCTGGCACCTTCCCCGGTGGAGTTGTGCATGGGGTGTCTTTGGAACATTTTGTCACCGGCCGACTCCAAAATTCAGCGATTCCCCATCTCAGCCCAGAAAACAGGAAGAACAACTTTTGTGGTGCCTTTCAGCTGCCTACCAAGGTAGTGTAAAAACTACCAACAGAATTCGTTCCTGGCACCTTCCCCGGTGGAATTGTGCAGGGGGTGTGTTTGGAACATTTTGTCACCTGCCGAGTCCAAAATTCAGCGATTCCCCATCTCAGCCCAGAAAGCAGGTAGAACAACTTTTGTGGTGCCTTTCTGATGCCTACCAAGGTAGTGTAAAATCTACCAAGAGAACTCCTGTCTGGCACCTTCCGTGGTGGAGTTGTGCATGGGGTGTTTTTGGAACATTTTGTCACCGGCCGAGTCCAAAATTCAGCGATTCCCCATCTCAGCCCAGAAAGCAGGTAGAACAACTTTTGTGGTGTCTTTTAGATGCCTACCAAGGTAGTGTAAAAACTACCAAGAGAACTCCTGTCTGGCACCTTCCCCGGTGGAGTTGTGCATGGGGTGTGTTTGGAACATTTTGTCACCAGCCGAGTCCAAAATTCAGCGGTTCCCCATCTCAGCCCAGAAAGCAGGTAGAACAACTTTTGTGGTGTCTTTTAGATGCCTACCAAGGTAGTGTGAAAACTATCAAGAGAACGCTTGTCTGGCACCTTCCCCGGTGGAGTTGTGCATGGGGTGTCTTTACAACATTTTGTCACCGGCCGAGTCCAAAATTCAGCGATTCCCCATCTCAGCCCAGAAAGCAGGTACAACAACTTTTCTTGTGCCTTTTAGCTGCCTACCGGAGCAATGTAAAAACTACTAAGAGAACTCCTGTCTGGCACCTTCCCCGGTGGAGTTGTGCATGGGGTGTGTTTGGAACATTTTGTCACCGGCCGACTCCAAAATTCAGCGGTTCCCCATCTCAGCCCAGAAAGCAGGTAGAACAACTTTTGTGGTGTCCTTTTGATGCCTACCGGAGCAATGTAAAAACTACCAGGAGAACTCCTGTCTGGCACCTTCCCCGGTGGAGTTGTGCATGGGGTGTGTTTGGAACATTTTGTCACCAGCCGAGTCCAAAATTCAGCGTTTCCCCATCTCAGCCCAGAAAGCAGGTAGAACAACTTTTGTGGTGCCTTTCAGATGCCTACCAAGGTAGTGTAAAAACTACCAGGAGAACTCCTGTCTGGCACCTTCCCCGGTGGAGTTGTGCATGGGGTGTGTTTGGAACATTTTGTCACCGGCCGACTCCAAAATTCAGCGTTTCCCCATCTCAGCCCAGAAAGCAGATAGAACAACTTTTGTGGTGTCTTTCAGATGCCTACCGGAGCAATGTAAAAACTACCAGGAGAACTCCTGTCTGGCACCTTCCCCGGTGGAGTTGTGCAGGGGGTGTGTTTGGAACATTTTGTCACCGGCCGAGTCCAAAATTCAGCGATTCCCCATCTCAGCCCAGAAAGCAGGTAGAACAACTTTTGTGCTGCCTTTCAGCTCCCTACCAAGGCAGTGTAAAATCTACCAAGAGAACTCCTGTCTGGCACCTTCCCCGGTGGAGTTGTGCAGGGGGTGTGTTTGGAACATTTTGTCACCAGCCGACTCCAAAATTCAGCGGTTCCCCATCTCAGCCCAGAAAGCAGGTAGAACATCTTTTGTGGTGTCTTTTAGATGCCTACCAAGGTAGTGTAAAAACTATCAAGAGAACTCCTGTCTGGCACCTTCCCCGGTGGAGTTGTGCAGGGGGTGTGTTTGGAACATTTTGTCACCGGCCGACTCCAAAATTCAGCGGTTCCCCATCTCAGCCCAGAAAGTAGGTAGAACAACTTTTGTGGTGTCTTTCAGATGCCTACCGGAGCAATGTAAAAACTACCAGGAGAACTCCTGTCTGGCACCTTCCCCGGTGGAGTTGTGCAGGGGGTGTCTTTGGAACATTTTGTCACCAGCCGAGTCCAAAATTCAGCGATTCCCCATCTCAGCCCAGAAAGCAGGTAGAACAACTTTTGTGGTGTCTTTCAGATGCCTACCAAGGTAGTGTAAAAACTACCAAGAGAACTCCTGTCTGGCACCTTCCCCGGTGGAGTTGTGCATGGGGTGTGTTTGGTACATTTTGTCACCGGCCGACTCCAAAATTCAGTGTTTCCCCATCTCAGCCCAGAAAGCAGGTAGAACAACTTTTGTGGTGTCTTTTAGATTCCTACCAAGGTAGTGTGAAAACTACCAGGAGAACTCCTGTCTGGCACCTTCCCCGGTGGAGTTGTGCAGGGGGTGTGTTTGGAACATTTTGTCACCGGCCGAGTCCAAAATTCAGCGATTCCCCATCTCAGCCCAGAAAGCAGGTACAACAACTTTTCTTGTGCCTTTCAGCTGCCTACCGGAGCAATGTAAAAACTACTAAGAGAACTCCTGTCTGGCACCTTCCCCGGTGGAGTTGTGCAGGGGGTGTGTTTGGAACATTTTGTCACCGGCCGAGTCCAAAATTCAGCGGTTCCCCATCTCAGCCCAGAAAGCAGGTAGAACAACTTTTGTGGTGCCTTTCAGATGCCTACCAAGGTAGTGTAGAAACTACCAGGAGAACTCCTGTCTGGCACCTTCCCCGGTGGAGTTGTGCAGGGGGTGTGTTTGGAACATTTTGTCACCAGCCGAGTCCAAAATTCAGCGGTTCCCCATCTCAGCCCAGAAAGCAGGTAGAACAACTTTTGTGGTGTCTTTCAAATGCCTACCAAGGTAGTGTAAAAACTATTAAGAGAACTCCTGTCTGGCACCTTCCCCGGTGGAGTTGTGCATGGGGTGTGTTTGGAACATTTTGTCACCGGCCGACTCCAAAATTCAGCTGTTCCCCATCTCAGCCCAGAAAGCAGGTAGAACAACTTTTGTGGTGTCTTTCAGATGCCTACCAAGGTAGTGTAAAAACTACTAAGAGAACTCCTGCCTGGCACCTTCCCCGGTGGAGTTGTGCAGGGGGTGTGTTTGGAACATTTTGTCACCGGCCGAGTCCAAAATTCAGCGTTTCCCCATCTCAGCCCAGAAAGCAGGTAGAACAACTTTTGTGGTGTCTTTCAGATGCCTAGCGGAGAAATGTAAATACTACCAGGAGAACTCCTGTCTGGCACCTTCCCCGGTGGAGTTGTGCAGGGGGTGTGTTTGGAACATTTTGTCACCAGCCGAGTCCAAAACTCAGCGTTACCCCATCTCAGCCCAGAAAGCAGGTAGAACAACTTTTGTGGTGTCTTTTAGATGCCTACCAAGGTAGTGTAAAAACTACCAAGAGAACTCCTGTCTGGCACCTTCCCCGGTGGAGTTGTGCATGGGGTGTCTTTGGAACATTTTGTCACCGGCCGACTCCAAAATTCAGCGATTCCCCATCTCAGCCCAGAAAACAGGAAGAACAACTTTTGTGGTGCCTTTCAGCTGCCTACCAAGGTAGTGTAAAAACTACCAACAGAATTCGTTCCTGGCACCTTCCCCGGTGGAGTTGTGCAGGGGGTGTGTTTGGAACATTTTGTCACCAGCCGAGTCCAAAATTCAGCTGTTCCCCATCTCAGCCCAGAAAGCAGGAAGAACAACTTTTGTGGTGTCTTTTAGATGCCTACCAATGTAGTGTAAAAGCTATCAAGAGAACGCTTGTCTGGCACCTTCCCCGGTGGAGTTGTGCATGGGGTGTCTTTGGAACATTTTGTCACCGGCCGAGTCCAAAATTCAGCGATTCCCCATCTCAGCCCAGAAAGCAGATAGAACAACTTTTGTGCTGTCTTTCAGATGCCTACCGGAGCAATGTAAAAACTACCAGGAGAACTCCTGTCTGGCACCTTCCCCGGTGGAGTTGTGCAGGGGGTGTGGTTGGAACATTTTGTCACCAGCCGAGTCCAAAATTCAGCGTTTCCCCATCTCAGCCCAGAAAGCAGGTAGAACAACTTTTGTGGTGTCTTTCAGATGCCTACCAAGGTAGTGTAAAAACTACTAAGAGAATTCCTGTCTGGCACCTTCCCCGGTGGAGTTGTGCAGGGGGTGTGTTTGGAACATTTTGTCACCGGCCGACTCCAAAATTCAGCGGTTCCCCATCTCAGCCCAGAAAGCAGGTACAACAACTTTTCTTGTGCCTTTCAGCTGCCTACCGGAGCAATGTAAAAACTACTAAGAGAACTCCTGTCTGGCACCTTCCCCGGTGGAGTTGTGCAGGGGGTGTGTTTGGAACATTTTGTCACCGGCCGACTCCAAAATTCAGCGGTTCCCCATCTCAGCCCAGAAAGCAGGTAGAACAACTTTTGTGGTGTCTTTCAGATGCCTACCAAGGTAGTGTAAAAACTACTAAGAGAACTCCTGCCTGGCACCTTCCCCGGTGGAGTTGTGCAGGGGGTGTGTTTGGAACATTTTGTCACCGGCCGAGTCCAAAATTCAGCGTTTCCCCATCTCAGCCCAGAAAGCAGGTAGAACAACTTTTGTGGTGTCTTTCAGATGCCTACCGGAGAAATGTAAATACTACCAGGAGAACTCCTGTCTGGCACCTTCCCCGGTGGAGTTGTGCAGGGGGTGTGTTTGGAACATTTTGTCACCAGCCGAGTCCAAAACTCAGCGTTACCCCATCTCAGCCCAGAAAGCAGGTAGAACAACTTTTGTGGTGTCTTTTAGATGCCTACCAAGGTAGTGTAAAAACTACCAAGAGAACTCCTGTCTGGCACCTTCCCCGGTGGAGTTGTGCATGGGGTGTCTTTGGAACATTTTGTCACCGGCCGACTCCAAAATTCAGCGATTCCCCATCTCAGCCCAGAAAACAGGAAGAACAACTTTTGTGGTGCCTTTCAGCTGCCTACCAAGGTAGTGTAAAAACTACCAACAGAATTCGTTCCTGGCACCTTCCCCGGTGGAATTGTGCAGGGGGTGTGTTTGGAACATTTTGTCACCTGCCGAGTCCAAAATTCAGCGATTCCCCATCTCAGCCCAGAAAGCAGGTAGAACAACTTTTGTGGTGCCTTTCTGATGCCTACCAAGGTAGTGTAAAATCTACCAAGAGAACTCCTGTCTGGCACCTTCCCCGGTGGAGTTGTGCATGGGGTGTTTTTGGAACATTTTGTCACCGGCCGAGTCCAAAATTCAGCGATTCCCCATCTCAGCCCAGAAAGCAGGTAGAACAACTTTTGTGGTGCCTTTCAGCTGCCTACCAAGGTAGTGTAAAAACTACTAAGAGAACTCCTGTCTGGCACCTTCCCCGGTGGAGTTGTGCAGGGGGTGTGTTTGGAACATTTTGTCACCAGCCGAGTCCAAAATTCAGTGGTTCCCCATCTCAGCCCAGAAAGCAGGTAGAACAACTTTTGTGGTGTCTTTTAGATGCCTACCAAGGTAGTGTGAAAACTATCAAGAGAACGCTTGTCTGGCACCTTCCCCGGTGGAGTTGTGCATGGGGTGTCTTTACAACATTTTGTCACCGGCCGAGTCCAAAATTCAGCGATTCCCCATCTCAGCCCAGAAAGCAGGTACAACAACTTTTCTTGTGCCTTTCAGCTGCCTACCGGAGCAATGTAAAAACTACTAAGAGAACTCCTGTCTGGCACCTTCCCCGGTGGAGTTGTGCATGGGGTGTGTTTGGAACATTTTGTCACCGGCCGACTCCAAAATTCAGCGGTTCCCCATCTCAGCCCAGAAAGCAGGTAGAACAACTTTTGTGGTGTCCTTTTGATGCCTACCGGAGCAATGTAAAAACTACCAGGAGAACTCCTGTCTGGCACCTTCCCCGGTGGAGTTGTGCATGGGGTGTGTTTGGAACATTTTGTCACCAGCCGAGTCCAAAATTCAGCGTTTCCCCATCTCAGCCCAGAAAGCAGGTAGAACAACTTTTGTGGTGTCTTTCAAATGCCTACCAAGGTAGTGTAAAAACTACCAGGAGAACTCCTGCCTGGCACCTTCCCCGGTGGAGTTGTGCATGGGGTGTGTTTGGAACATTTTGTCACCGGCCGACTCCAAAATTCAGCGTTTCCCCATCTCAGCCCAGAAAGCAGATAGAACAACTTTTGTGGTGTCTTTCAGATGCCTACCGGAGCAATGTAAAAACTACCAGGAGAACTCCTGTCTGGCACCTTCCCCGGTGGAGTTGTGCAGGGGGTGTGTTTGGAACATTTTGTCACCGGCCGAGTCCAAAATTCAGCGATTCCCCATCTCAGCCCAGAAAGCAGGTAGAACAACTTTTGTGCTGCCTTTCAGCTCCCTACCAAGGCAGTGTAAAATCTACCAAGAGAACTCCTGTCTGGCACCTTCCCCGGTGGAGTTGTGCAGGGGGTGTGTTTGGAACATTTTGTCACCAGCCGACTCCAAAATTCAGCGGTTCCCCATCTCAGCCCAGAAAGCAGGTAGAACATCTTTTGTGGTGTCTTTTAGATGCCTACCAAGGTAGTGTAAAAACTATCAAGAGAACTCTTGTCTGGCACCTTCCCCGGTGGAGTTGTGCAGGGGGTGTGTTTGGAACATTTTGTCACCGGCCGACTCCAAAATTCAGCGGTTCCCCATCTCAGCCCAGAAAGCAGGTAGAACAACTTTTGTGGTGTCTTTCAGATGCCTACCGGAGCAATGTAAAAACTACCAGGAGAACTCCTGTCTGGCACCTTCCCCGGTGGAGTTGTGCAGGGGGTGTCTTTGGAACATTTTGTCACCAGCCGAGTCCAAAATTCAGCGATTCCCCATCTCAGCCCAGAAAGCAGGTAGAACAACTTTTGTGGTGTCTTTCAGATGCCTACCAAGGTAGTGTAAAAACTACCAAGAGAACTCCTGTCTGGCACCTTCCCCGGTGGAGTTGTGCAGGGGGTGTGTTTGGAACATTTTGTCACCGGCCGACTCCAAAATTCAGCTGTTCCCCATCTCAGCCCAGAAAGCAGGTAGAACAGCTTTTGTGGTGTCTTTCAGATGCCTACCAAGGTAGTGTAAAAACTACCAGGAGAACTCCTGTCTGGCACCTTCCCCGGTGGAGTTGTGCAGGGGGTGTGTTTGGAACATTTTGTCACCGGCCGACTCCAAAATTCAGCGGTTCCCCATCTCAGCCCAGAAATCAGATAGAACAACTTTTGTGGTGTCTTTCAGATGCCTACCGGAGCAATGTAAAAACTACCAGGAGAACTCCTGTCTGGCACCTTCCCCGGTGGAGTTGTGCAGGGGGTGTGTTTGGAACATTTTGTCACCAGCCGACTCCAAAATTCAGCGGTTCCCCATCTCAGCCCAGAAAGCAGGTAGAACATCTTTTGTGGTGTCTTTTAGATGCCTACCAAGGTAGTGTAAAAACTATCAAGAGAACGCTTGTCTGGCACCTTTCCCGGTGGAGTTTTGCAGGGGGTGTGTTTGGAACATTTTGTCACCAGCCGAGTCCAAAATTCAGCGGTTCCCCATCTCAGCCCAGAAAGCAGGTAGAACAACTTTTGTGGTGTCTTTCAGATGCCTACCGGAGCAATGTAAAAACTACCAGGAGAACTCCTGTCTGGCGCCTTCCCCGGTGGAGTTGTGCAGGGGGTGTCTTTGGAACATTTTGTCACCAGCCGAGTCCAAAATTCAGCTGTTCCCCATCTCAGCCCAGAAAGCAGGTAGAACAACTTTTGTGGTGTCTTTTAGATGCCTACCAAGGTAGTGTAAAAACTATCAAGAGAACGCTTGTCTGGCACCTTCCCCGGTGGAGTTGTGCATGGGGTGTCTTTGGAACATTTTGTCACCGGCCGACTCCAAAATTCAGCGATTCCCCATCTCAGCCCAGAAAGCAGGTAGAACAACTTTTGTGGTGTCTTTCAAATGCCTACCAAGGTAGTGTAAAAACTACTAAGAGAACTCCTGTCTGGCACCTTCCCCGGTGGAGTTGTGCAGGGGGTGTGTTTGGAACATTTTGTCACCAGCCGAGTCCAAAATTCAGCTGTTCCCCATCTCAGCCCAGAAAGCAGGTAGAACAACTTTTGTGGTGTCTTTCAGATGCCTACCAAGGTAGTGTAAAAACTACTAAGAGAACTCCTGTCTGGCACCTTCCCCGGTGGAGTTGTGCAGGGGGTGTGTTTGGAACATTTTGTCACCGGCCGACTCCAAAATTCAGCGTTTCCCCATCTCAGCCCAGAAAGCAGATAGAACAACTTTTGTGGTGTCTTTCAGATGCCTACCGGAGCAATGTAAAAACTACCAGGAGAACTCCTGTCTGGCACCTTCCCCGGTGGAGTTGTGCAGGGGGTGTGTTTGGAACATTTTGTCACCGGCCGAGTCCAAAATTCAGCGATTCCCCATCTCAGCCCAGAAAGCAGGTAGAACAACTTTTGTGCTGCCTTTCAGCTCCCTACCAAGGCAGTGTAAAATCTACCAAGAGAACTCCTGTCTGGCACCTTCCCCGGTGGAGTTGTGCAGGGGGTGTGTTTGGAACATTTTGTCACCAGCCGACTCCAAAATTCAGCGGTTCCCCATCTCAGCCCAGAAAGCAGGTAGAACATCTTTTGTGGTGTCTTTTAGATGCCTACCAAGGTAGTGTAAAAACTATCAAGAGAACTCTTGTCTGGCACCTTCCCCGGTGGAGTTGTGCAGGGGGTGTGTTTGGAACATTTTGTCACCGGCCGACTCCAAAATTCAGCGGTTCCCCATCTCAGCCCAGAAAGCAGGTAGAACAACTTTTGTGGTGTCTTTCAGATGCCTACCGGAGCAATGTAAAAACTACCAGGAGAACTCCTGTCTGGCACCTTCCCCGGTGGAGTTGTGCAGGGGGTGTCTTTGGAACATTTTGTCACCAGCCGAGTCCAAAATTCAGCGATTCCCCATCTCAGCCCAGAAAGCAGGTAGAACAACTTTTGTGGTGTCTTTCAGATGCCTATCAAGGTAGTGTAAAAACTACCAGGAGAACTCCTGCCTGGCACCTTCCCCGGTGGAGTTGTGCATGGGGTGTGTTTGGAACATTTTGTCACCAGCCGAGTCCAAAATTCAGCTGTTCCCCATCTCAGCCCAGAAAGCAGGTAGAACAACTTTTGTGGTGTCTTTCAGATGCCTACCAAGGTAGTGTAAAAACTACTAAGAGAACTCCTGTCTGGCACCTTCCCCGGTGGAGTTGTGCAGGGGGTGTGTTTGGAACATTTTGTCACCGGCCGACTCCAAAATTCAGCGGTTCCCCATCTCAGCCCAGAAAGCAGGTAGAACAACTTTTGTGGTGCCTTTCAGCTGCCTACCAAGGTAGTGTAAAAACTACCAAGAGAACTCCTGTCTGGCACCTTCCCCGGTGGAGTTGTGCATGGGGTGTTTTTGGAACATTTTGTCACCGGCCGACTCCAAAATTCAGCGGTTCCCCATCTCAGCCCAGAAAGCAGGTAGAACAACTTTTCTTGTGCCTTTCAGCTGCCTACCGGAGCAATGTAAAAACTACTAAGAGAACTCCTGTCTGGCACCTTCCCCGGTGGAGTTGTGCATGGGGTGTGTTTGGAACATTTTGTCACCGGCCGACTCCAAAATTCATCGGTTCCCCATCTCAGCCCAGAAAGCAGGTAGAACAACTTTTGTGGTGTCTTTCAGATGCCTACCGGAGCAATGTAAAAACTACCAGGAGAACTCCTGTCTGGCACCTTCCCCGGTGGAGTTGTGCAGGGGGTGTGTTTGGAACATTTTGTCACCAGCCGAGTCCAAAATTCAGCGATTCCCCATCTCAGCCCAGAAAGCAGGTAGAACAACTTTTGTGGTGCCTTTCTGATGCCTACCAAGGTAGTGTAAAATCTACCAAGAGAACTCCTGTCTGGCACCTTCCCCGGTGGAGTTGTGCATGGGGTGTGTTTGGAACATTTTGTCACCAGCCGAGTCCAAAATTCAGCGGTTCCCCATCTCAGCCCAGAAAGCAGGTAGAACATCTTTTGTGGTGTCTTTTAGATGCCTACCAAGGTAGTGTAAAAACTACCAGGAGAACTCCTGTCTGGCACCTTCCCCGGTGGAGTTGTGCAGGGGGTGTGTTTGGAACATTTTGTCACCAGCCGAGTCCGAAACACAGCGTTTCCCCATCTCAGCCCAGAAAGCAGGTAGAACAACTTTTGTGGTGTCTTTTAGATGCCTACCAAGGTAGTGTAAAAACTATCAAGAGAACGCTTGTCTGGCACCTTCCCCGGTGGAGTTGTGCATGGGGTGTCTTTGGAACATTTTGTCACCGGCCGACTCCAAAATTCAGCGATTCCCCATCTCAGCCCAGAAAGCAGGAAGAACAACTTTTGTGGTGTCTTTCAGATGCCTACCAAGGTAGTGTAAAAACTACTAAGAGAACTCCTGTCTGGCACCTTCCCCGGTGGAGTTGTGCAGGGGGTGTGTTTGGAACATTTTGTCACCAGCCGACTCCAAAATTCAGCGTTTCCCCATCTCAGCCCAGAAAGCAGGTAGAACAACTTTTGTGGTGTCTTTTAGATGCCTACCAAGGTAGTGTAAAAACTACCAAGAGAACTCCTGTCTGGCACCTTCCCCGGTGGAGTATTGCAGGGGGTGTCTTTGGAACATTTTGTCACCAGCCGAGTCCAAAATTCAGCTGTTCCCCATCTCAGCCCAGAAAGCAGGAAGAACAACTTTTGTGGTGTCTTTTAAATGCCTACCAATGTAGTGTAAAAACTATCAAGAGAACGCTTGTCTGGCACCTTCCCCGGTGGAGTTGTGCATGGGGTGTCTTTGGAACATTTTGTCACCAGCCGAGTCCAAAATTCAGCGATTCCCCATCTCAGCCCAGAAAGCAGATAGAACAACTTTTGTGGTGTCTTTCAGATGCCTACCGGAGCAATGTAAAAACTACCAGGAGAACTCCTGTCTGGCACCTTCCCCGGTGGAGTTGTGCAGGGGGTGTGTTTGGAACATTTTGTCACCAGCCGAGTCCAAAATTCAGCGGTTCCCCATCTCAGCCCAGAAAGCAGGTAGAACAACTTTTGTGGTGCCTTTCAGCTGCCTACCAAGGTAGTGTAAAAACTACTAAGAGAACTCCTGCCTGGCACCTTCCCCGGTGGAGTTGTGCATGGGGTGTGTTTGGAACATTTTGTCACCAGCCGAGTCCAAAATTCAGCGGTTCCCCATCTCAGCCCAGAAAGCAGGTAGAACAACTTTTGTGGTGTCTTTTAGATGCCTACCAAGGTAGTGTGAAAACTATCAAGAGAACGCTTGTCTGGCACCTTCCCCGGTGGAGTTGTGCATGGGGTGTCTTTGGAACATTTTGTCACCGGCCGAGTCCAAAATTCAGCGATTCCCCATCTCAGCCCAGAAAGCAGGTACAACAACTTTTCTTGTGCCTTTCAGCTGCCTACCGGAGCAATGTAAAAACTACTAAGAGAACTCCTGTCTGGCACCTTCCCCGGTGGAGTTGTGCAGGGGGTGTGTTTGGAACATTTTGTCACCAGCCGACTCCAAAATTCAGCGGTTCCCCATCTCAGCCCAGAAAGCAGGTAGAACAACTTTTGTGGTGTCTTTCAGATGCCTACCAAGGTAGTGTAAAAACTACCAAGAGAACTCCTGTCTGGCACCTTCCCCGGTGGAGTTGTGCAGGGGGTGTGTTTGGAACATTTTGTCACCAGCCGACTCCAAAATTCAGCGGTTCCCCATCTCAGCCCAGAAAGCAGGTAGAACAACTTTTGTGGTGCCTTTCTGATGCCTACCAAGGTAGTGTAAAATCTACCAAGAGAACTCCTGTCTGGCACCTTCCCCGGTGGAGTTGTGCAGGGGGTGTGTTTGGAACATTTTGTCACCAGCCGACTCCAAAATTCAGCGGTTCCCCATCTCAGCCCAGAAAGCAGGTAGAACAACTTTTGTGGTGTCTTTCAGATGCCTACCAAGGTAGTGTAAAAACTACCAGGAGAACTCCTGTCTGGCACCTTCCCCGGTGGAGTTGTGCAGGGGGTGTGTTTGGAACATTTTGTCACCAGCCGAGTCCAAAACTCAGCGTTTCCCCATCTCAGCCCAGAAAGCAGGTAGAACAACTTTTGTGGTGTCTTTTAGATGCCTACCAAGGTAGTGTAAAAACTATCAAGAGAACGCTTGCCTGGCACCTTCCCCGGTGGAGTTGTGCATGGGGTGTCTTTGGAACATTTTGTCACCGGCCGACTCCAAAATTCAGCGATTCCCCATCTCAGCCCAGAAAGCAGGAAGAACAACTTTTGTGGTGTCTTTCAGATGCCTACCGGAGCAATGTAAAAACTACCAGGAGAACTCCTGTCTGGCACCTTCCCCGGTGGAGTTGTGCATGGGGTGTGTTTGGAACATTTTGTCACCGGCCGACTCCAAAATTCAGCGTTTCCCCATCTCAGCCCAGAAAGCAGGTAGAACAACTTTTGTGGTGTCTTTTAGATGCCTACCAAGGTAGTGTAAAAACTACCAAGAGAACTCCTGCCTGGCACCTTCCCCGGTGGAGTTGTGCAGGGGGTGTGTTTGGAACATTTTGTCACCAGCCGAGTCCAAAATTCAGCGGTTCCCCATCTCAGCCCAGAAAGCAGGTAGAACAACTTTTGTGGTGCCTTTCAGCTGCCTACCAAGGTAGTATAGAAACTACTAAGAGAACTCCTGTCTGGCACCTTCCCCGGTGGAGTTGTGCAGGGGGTGTCTTTGGAACATTTTGTCACCAGCCGAATCCAAAATTCAGCGTTTCCCCATCTCAGCCCAGAAAGCAGGTAGAACAACTTTTGTGGTGTCTTTCAGATGCCTACCAAGGTAGTGTAAAAACTACTAAGAGAACTCCTGTCTGGCACCTTCCCCGGTGGAGTTGTGCATGGGGTGTGTTTGGAACATTTTGTCACCGGCCGACTCCAAAATTCAGCGGTTCCCCATCTCAGCCCAGAAAGCAGGTAGAACAACTTTTGTGGTGCCTTTCAGCTCCCTACCAAGGTAGTGTAAAAACTACCAAGAGAACTCCTGTCTGGCACCTTCCCCGGTGGAGTTGTGCATGGGGTGTTTTTGGAACATTTTGTCACCAGCCGACTCCAAAATTCAGCGGTTCCCCATCTCAGCCCAGAAAGCAGGTACAACAACTTTTCTTGTGCCTTTCAGCTGCCTACCGGAGCAATGTAAAAACTACTAAGAGAACTCCTGTCTGGCACCTTCCGTGGTGGAGTTGTGCAGGGGGTGTGTTTGGAACATTTTGTCACCAGCCGACTCCAAAATTCAGCGGTTCCCCATCTCAGCCCAGAAAGCAGGTAGAACATCTTTTGTGGTGTCTTTTAGATGCCTACCAAGGTAGTGTAAAAACTACCAGGAGAACTCCTGTCTGGCACCTTCCCCGGTGGAGTTGTGCAGGGGGTGTGTTTGGAACATTTTGTCACCAGCCGAGTCCAAAACTCAGCGTTTCCCCATCTCAGCCCAGAAAGCAGGTAGAACAACTTTTGTGGTGTCTTTTAGATGCCTACGAAGGTAGTGTAAAAACTATCAAGAGAACGCTTGTCTGGCACCTTCCCCGGTGGAGTTGTGCATGGGGTGTCTTTGGAACATTTTGTCACCAGCCGAGTCCAAAATTCAGCGATTCCCCATCTCAGCCCAGAAAGCAGATAGAACAACTTTTGTGGTGTCTTTCAGATGCCTACCGGAGCAATGTAAAAACTACCAGGAGAACTCCTGTCTGGCACCTTCCCCGGTGGAGTTGTGCAGGGGGTGTGTTTGGAACATTTTGTCACCAGCCGAGTCCAAAATTCAGCGGTTCCCCATCTCAGCCCAGAAAGCAGGTAGAACATCTTTTGTGGTGTCTTTTAGATGCCTACCAAGGTAGTGTAAAAACTATCAAGAGAACGCTTGTCTGGCACCTTCCCCGGTGGAGTTGTGCATGGGGTGTCTTTGGAACATTTTGTCACCAGCCGAGTCCAAAATTCAGCGGTTCCCCATCTCAGCCCAGAAAGCAGGAAGAACAACTTTTGTGGTGCCTTTCAGCTGCCTACCAAGGTAGTGTAAAAACTATCAAGAGAACTCTTGTCTGGCACCTTCCCCGGTGGAATTGTGCAGGGGGTGTGTTTGGAACATTTTGTCACCGGCCGAGTCCAAAATTCAGCGATTCCCCATCTCAGCCCAGAAAGCAGGTAGAACAACTTTTGTGGTGCCTTTCAGCTGCCTACCAAGGTAGTGTAAAAACTATTAAGAGAACTCCTGTCTGGCACCTTCCCCGGTGGAGTTGTGCAGGGGGTGTGTTTGGAACATTTTGTCACCAGCCGAGTCCAAAATTCAGCGGTTCCCCATCTCAGCCCAGAAAGCAGGTAGAACAACTTTTGTGGTGTCTTTTAGATGCCTACCAAGGTAGTGTGAAAACTATCAAGAGAACGCTTGTCTGGCACCTTCCCCGGTGGAGTTGTGCAGGGTGTGTCTTTGGAACATTTTGTCACCGGCCGAGTCCAAAATTCAGCGATTCCCCATCTCAGCCCAGAAAGCAGGTACAACAACTTTTCTTGTGCCTTTCAGCTGCCTACCGGAGCAATGTAAAAACTACTAAGAGAACTCCTGTCTGGCACCTTCCCCGGTGGAGTTGTGCATGGGGTGTGTTTGGAACATTTTGTCACCAGCCGAGTCCAAAATTCAGCGGTTCCCCATCTCAGCCCAGAAAGCAGGTAGAACAACTTTTGTGCTGCCTTTCAGCTGCCTACCAAGGTAGTGTAAAAACTACCAAGAGAACTCCTGTCTGGCACCTTCCCCGGTGGAGTTGTGCATGGGGTGTGTTTGGAACATTTTGTCACCGGCCGACTCCAAAATTCAGCGGTTCCCCATCTCAGCCCAGAAAGCAGGTACAACAACTTTTCTTGTGCCTTTCAGCTGCCTACCGGAGCAATGTAAAAACTACTAAGAGAACTCCTGTCTGGCACCTTCCCCGGTGGAGTTGTGCAGGGGGTGTCTTTGGAACATTTTGTCACCGGCCGACTCCAAAATTCAGCGGTTCCCCATCTCAGCCCAGAAAGCAGGTAGAACAACTTTTGTGGTGTCTTTCAGATGCCTACCGGAGCAATGTAAAAACTACCAAGAGAACTCCTTTCTGGCACCTTCCCCGGTGGAGTTGTGCATGGGGTGTGTTTGGAACATTTTTTCACCAGCCGAGTCCAAAATTCAGCGGTTCCCCATCTCAGCCCAGAAAGCAGGTAGAACAACTTTTGTGGTGCCTTTCTGATGCCTACCAAGGTAGTGTAAAATCTACCAAGAGAACTCCTGTCTGGCACCTTCCCCGGTGGAGTTGTGCAGGGGGTGTGTTTGGAACATTTTGTCACCAGCCGACTCCAAAATTCAGCGGTTCCCCATCTCAGCCCAGAAAGCAGGTAGAACATCTTCTGTGGTGTCTTTTAGATGCCTACCAAGGTAGTGTAAAAACTACCAGGAGAACTCCTGTCTGGCACCTTCCCCGATGGAGTTGTGCAGGGGGTGTGTTTGGAACATTTTGTCACCAGCCGACTCCAAAACTCAGCGTTTCCCCATCTCAGCCCAGAAAGCAGGTAGAACAACTTTTGTGGTGTCTTTTAGATGCCTACCAAGGTAGTGTAAAAACTATCAAGAGAACGCTTGTCTGGCACCTTCCCCGGTGGAGTTGTGCATGGGGTGTCTTTGGAACATTTTGTCACCGGCCGACTCCAAAATTCAGCGATTCCCCATCTCAGCCCAGAAAGCAGGAAGAACAACTTTTGTGGTGTCTTTCAGATGCCTACCGGAGCAATGTAAAAACTACCAGGAGAACTCCTGTCTGGCACCTTCCCCGGTGGAGTTGTGCATGGGGTGTGTTTGGAACATTTTTTCACCAGCCGACTCCAAAATTCAGCGGTTCCCCATCTCAGCCCAGAAAGCAGGTAGAACAACTTTTGTGGTGTCTTTTAGATGCCTACCAAGGTAGTGTAAAAACTACCAGGAGAACTCCTGCCTGGCACCTTCCCCGGTGGAGTTGTGCATGGGGTGTGTTTGGAACATTTTGTCACCAGCCGAGTCCAAAATTCAGCGGTTCCCCATCTCAGCCCAGAAAGCAGGTAGAACAACTTTTGTGGTGCCTTTCAGCTGCCTACCAAGGTAGTATAGAAACTACTAAGAGAACTCCTGTCTGGCACCTTCCCCGGTGGAGTTGTGCAGGGGGTGTGTTTGGAACATTTTGTCACCAGCCGACTCCAAAATTCAGCGTTTCCCCATCTCAGCCCAGAAAGCAGGTAGAACAACTTTTGTGGTGTCTTTCAGATGCCTACCAAGGTAGTGTAAAAACTACTAAGAGAACTCCTGTCTGGCACCTTCCCCGGTGGAGTTGTGCAGGGGGTGTGTTTGGAACATTTTGTCACCGGCCGACTCCAAAATTCAGCGGTTCCCCATCTCAGCCCAGAAAGCAGGTAGAACAACTTTTGTGGTGCCTTTCAGCTCCCTACCAAGGCAGTGTAAAAACTACCAAGAGAACTCCTTTCTGGCACCTTCCCCGGTGGAGTTGTGCAGGGGGTGTTTTTGGAACATTTTGTCACCGGCCGACTCCAAAATTCAGCGGTTCCCCATCTCAGCCCAGAAAGCAGGTACAACAACTTTTCTTGTGCCTTTCAGCTGCCTACCGGAGCAATGTAAAAACTACCAGGAGAACTCCTGTCTGGCACCTTCCCCGGTGGAGTTGTGCAGGGGGTGTGTTTGGAACATTTTGTCACCGGCCGACTCCAAAATTCAGCGGTTCCCCATCTCAGCCCAGAAAGCAGGTAGAACAACTTTTGTGGTGTCTTTCAGATGCCTACCGGAGCAATGTAAAAACTACCAAGAGAACTCCTTTCTGGCACCTTCCCCGGTGGAGTTGTGCATGGGGTGTGTTTGGAACATTTTGTCACCAGCTGAGTCCAAAATTCAGCGATTCCCCATCTCAGCCCAGAAAGCAGGTAGAACAACTTTTGTGGTGCCTTTCTGATGCCTACCAAGGTAGTGTAAAATCTACCAAGAGAACTCCTGTCTGGCACCTTCCCCGGTGGAGTTGTGCAGGGGGTGTGTTTGGAACATTTTGTCACCAGCCGACTCCAAAATTCAGCGGTTCCCCATCTCAGCCCAGAAAGCAGGTAGAACATCTTTTGTGGTGTCTTTTAGATGCCTACCAAGGTAGTGTAAAAACTACCAGGAGAACTCCTGTCTGGCACCTTCCCCGGTGGAGTTGTGCAGGGGGTGTGTTTGGAACATTTTGTCACCAGCCGACTCCAAAACTCAGCGTTTCCCCATCTCAGCCCAGAAAGCAGGTAGAACAACTTTTGTGGTGTCTTTTAGATGCCTACCAAGGTAGTGTAAAAACTATCAAGAGAACGCTTGTCTGGCACCTTCCCCGGTGGAGTTGTGCATGGGGTGTCTTTGGAACATTTTGTCACCGGCCGACTCCAAAATTCAGCGATTCCCCATCTCAGCCCAGAAAGCAGGAAGAACAACTTTTGTGGTGTCTTTTAGATGCCTACCAAGGTAGTGTAAAAACTACCAAGAGAACTCCTGCCTGGCACCTTCCCCGGTGGAGTTGTGCAGGGGGTGTGTTTGGAACATTTTGTCACCAGCCGACTCCAAAATTCAGCGGTTCCCCATCTCAGCCCAGAAAGCAGGTAGAACAACTTTTGTGGTGTCTTTCAGATGCCTACCGGAGCAATGTAAAAACTACCAGGAGAACTCCTGTCTGGCACCTTCCCCGGTGGAGTTGTGCATGGGGTGTGTTTGGAACATTTTGTCACCAGCCGACTCCAAAATTCAGCGATTCCCCATCTCAGCCCAGAAAGCAGGTAGAACAACTTTTGTGGTGTCTTTTAGATGCCTACCAAGGTAGTGTAAAAACTACTAAGAGAACTCCTGTCTGGCACCTTCCCCGGTGGAGTTGTGCAGGGGGTGTGTTTGGAACATTTTGTCACCGGCCGACTCCAAAATTCAGCGGTTCCCCATCTCAGCCCAGAAAGCAGGTAGAACAACTTTTGTGGTGCCTTTCAGCTGCCTACCAAGGTAGTGTAAAAACTACCAAGAGAACTCCTGTCTGGCACCTTCCCCGGTGGAGTTGTGGAGGGGGTGTTTTTGGAACATTTTGTCACCGGCCGACTCCAAAATTCAGCGGTTCCCCATCTCAGCCCAGAAAGCAGGTACAACAACTTTTCTTGTGCCTTTCAGCTGCCTACCGGAGCAATGTAAAAACTACCAGGAGAACTCCTGTCTGGCACCTTCCCCGGTGGAGTTGTGCAGGGGGTGTGTTTGGAACATTTTGTCACCGGCCGACTCCAAAATTCAGCGGTTCCCCATCTCAGCCCAGAAAGCAGGTAGAACAACTTTTGTGGTGTCTTTCAGATGCCTACCGGAGCAATGTAAAAACTATCAAGAGAACTCCTTTCTGGCACCTTCCCCGGTGGAGTTGTGCATGGGGTGTGTTTGGAACATTTTGTCACCAGCTGAGTCCAAAATTCAGCGATTCCCCATCTCAGCCCAGAAAGCAGGTAGAACAACTTTTGTGGTGCCTTTCTGATGCCTACCAAGGTAGTGTAAAATCTACCAAGAGAACTCCTGTCTGGCACCTTCCCCGGTGGAGTTGTGCAGGGGGTGTGTTTGGAACATTTTGTCACCAGCCGACTCCAAAATTCAGCGGTTCCCCATCTCAGCCCAGAAAGCAGGTAGAACATCTTTTGTGGTGTCTTTTAGATGCCTACCAAGGTAGTGTAAAAACTACCAGGAGAACTCCTGTCTGGCACCTTCCCCGGTGGAGTTGTGCAGGGGGTGTGTTTGGAACATTTTGTCACCAGCCGACTCCAAAACTCAGCGTTTCCCCATCTCAGCCCAGAAAGCAGGTAGAACAACTTTTGTGGTGTCTTTTAGATGCCTACCAAGGTAGTGTAAAAACTATCAAGAGAACGCTTGTCTGGCACCTTCCCCGGTGGAGTTGTGCATGGGGTGTCTTTGGAACATTTTGTCACCGGCCGACTCCAAAATTCAGCGATTCCCCATCTCAGCCCAGAAAGCAGGAAGAACAACTTTTGTGGTGTCTTTTAGATGCCTACCAAGGTAGTGTAAAAACTACCAAGAGAACTCCTGTCTGGCACCTTCCCCGGTGGAGTTGTGCAGGGGGTGTGTTTGGAACATTTTGTCACCAGCCGACTCCAAAATTCAGCGGTTCCCCATCTCAGCCCAGAAAGCAGGTAGAACAACTTTTGTGGTGCCTTTCAGCTGCCTACCAAGGTAGTATAGAAACTACTAAGAGAACTCCTGTCTGGCACCTTCCCCGGTGGAGTATTGCAGGGGGTGTCTTTGGAACATTTTGTCACCAGCCGACTCCAAAATTCAGCGGTTCCCCATCTCAGCCCAGAAAGCAGGTAGAACAACTTTTGTGGTGTCTTTTAGATGCCTACCGGAGCAATGTAAAAACTACCAGGAGAACTCCTGTCTGGCACCTTCCCCGGTGGAGTTGTGCAGGGGGTGTGTTTGGAACATTTTGTCACCAGACGAGTCCAAAATTCAGCTGTTCCCCATCTCAGCCCAGAAAGCAGGAAGAACAACTTTTGTGGTGTCTTTTAAATGCCTACCAATGTAGTGTAAAAACTATCAAGAGAACGCTTGTCTGGCACCTTCCCCGGTGGAGTTGTGCAGGGGGTGTGTTTGGAACATTTTGTCACCGGCCGAGTCCAAAATTCAGCGGTTCCCCATCTCAGCCCAGAAAGCAGATAGAACAACTTTTGTGGTGTCTTTCAGATGCCTACCGGAGCAATGTAAAAACTACCAGGAGAACTCCTGTCTGGCACCTTCCCCGGTGGAGTTGTGCATGGGGTGTGTTTGGAACATTTTGTCACCAGCCGACTCCAAAATTCAGCGATTCCCCATCTCAGCCCAGAAAGCAGGTAGAACAACTTTTGTGGTGTCTTTTAGATGCCTACCAAGGTAGTGTAAAAACTACCAAGAGAACTCCTGCCTGGCACCTTCCCCGGTGGAGTTGTGCAGGGGGTGTGTTTGGAACATTTTGTCACCAGCCGAGTCCAAAATTCATAGTTTCCCCATCTCAGCCCAGAAAGCAGGTAGAACAACTTTTGTGGTGCCTTTCAGCTGCCTACCAAGGTAGTATAGAAACTACTAAGAGAACTCCTGTCTGGCACCTTCCCCGGTGGAGTTGTGCAGGGGGTGTGTTTGGAACATTTCGTCACCAGCCGACTCCAAAATTCAGCGGTTCCCCATCTCAGCCCAGAAAGCAGGTAGAACAACTTTTGTGGTGTCTTTTAGATGCCTACCAAGGTAGTGTAAAAACTACCAGGAGAACTCCTGTCTGGCACCTTCCCCGGTGGAGTATTGCAGGGGGTGTCTTTGGAACATTTTGTCACCGGCCGACTCCAAAATTCAGCGGTTCCCCATCTCAGCCCAGAAAGCAGGTAGAACAACTTTTGTGGTGTCTTTTAGATGCCTACCGGAGCAATGTAAAAACTACCAGGAGAACTCCTGTCTGGCACCTTCCCCGGTGGAGTTGTGCAGGGGGTGTGTTTGGAACATTTTGTCACCAGACGAGTCCGAAATTCAGCTGTTCCCCATCTCAGCCCAGAAAGCAGGAAGAACAACTTTTGTGGTGTCTTTTAAATGCCTACCAATGTAGTGTAAAAACTATCAAGAGAACGCTTGTCTGGCACCTTCCCCGGTGGAGTTGTGCATGGGGTGTCTTTGGAACATTTTGTCACCGGCCGAGTCCAAAATTCAGCGATTCCCCATCTCAGCCCAGAAAGCAGGTAGAACAACTTTTGTGGTGTCTTTCAGATGCCTACCGGAGCAATGTAAAAACTACCAGGAGAACTCCTGTCTGGCACCTTCCCCGGTGGAGTTGTGCAGGGGGTGTGTTTGGAACATTTTGTCACCAGCCGAGTCCAAAATTCAGCGGTTCCCCATCTCAGCCCAGAAAGCAGGTAGAACATCTTTTGTGGTGTCTTTTAGATGCCTACCAAGGTAGTGTAAAAACTATCAAGAGAACGCTTGTCTGGCACCTTCCCCGGTGGAGTTGTGCATGGGGTGTGTTTGGAACATTTTGTCACCAGCCGACTCCAAAATTCAGCGTTTCCCCATCTCAGCCCAGAAAGCAGGTAGAACAACTTTTGTGGTGTCTTTTAGATGCCTACCAAGGTAGTGTAAAAACTACCAAGAGAACTCCTGCCTGGCACCTTCCCCGGTGGAGTTGTGCAGGGGGTGTGTTTGGAACATTTTGTCACCAGCCGAGTCCAAAATTCAGCGGTTCCCCATCTCAGCCCAGAAAGCAGGTAGAACAACTTTTGTGGTGCCTTTCAGCTGCCTACCAAGGTAGTATAGAAACTACTAAGAGAACTCCTGTCTGGCACCTTCCCCGGTGGAGTTGTGCAGGGGGTGTGTTTGGAACATTTCGTCACCAGCCGACTCCAAAATTCAGCGGTTCCCCATCTCAGCCCAGAAAACAGGTAGAACAACTTTTGTGGTGTCTTTTAGATGCCTACCAAGGTAGTGTAAAAACTACCAGGAGAACTCCTGTCTGGCACCTTCCCCGGTGGACTATTGCAGGGGGTGTCTTTGGAACATTTTGTCACCAGCCGACTCCAAAATTCAGCGGTTCCCCATCTCAGCCCAGAAAGCAGGTAGAACAACTTTTGTGCTGCCTTTCAGCTCCCTACCAAGGCAGTGTAAAATCTACCAAGAGAACTCCTGTCTGGCACCTTCCCCGGTGGAGTTGTGCAGGGGGTGTGTTTGGAACATTTTGTCACCAGCCGAGTCCAAAATTCAGCTGTTCCCCATCTCAGCCCAGAAAGCAGGAAGAACAACTTTTGTGGTGTCTTTTAAATGCCTACCAATGTAGTGTAAAAACTATCAAGAGAACGCTTGTCTGGCACCTTCCCCGGTGGAGTTGTGCATGGGGTGTCTTTGGAACATTTTGTCACCGGCCGAGTCCAAAATTCAGCGATTCCCCATCTCAGCCCAGAAAGCAGATAGAACAACTTTTGTGGTGTCTTTCAGATGCCTACCGGAGCAATGTAAAAACTACCAGGAGAACTCCTGTCTGGCACCTTCCCCGGTGGAGTTGTGCAGGGGGTGTGTTTGGAACATTTTGTCACCAGCCGAGTCCAAAATTCAGCGGTTCCCCATCTCAGCCCAGAAAGCAGGTAGAACATCTTTTGTGGTGTCTTTTAGATGCCTACCAAGGTAGTGTAAAAACTACCAGGAGAACTCCTGTCTGGCACCTTCCCCGGTGGAGTTGTGCATGGGGTGTCTTTGGAACATTTTGTCACCAGCCGAGTCCAAAATTCAGCGTTTCCCCATCTCAGCCCAGAAAGCAGGTAGAACAACTTCTGTGGTGCCTTTCTGATGCCTACCAAGGTAGTGTAAAAACTACCAACAGAATTCGTTCCTGGCACCTTCCCCGGTGGAGTTGTGCAGGGGCTGTGTTTGGAACATTTTGTCACCAGCCGACTCCAAAATTCAGCGGTTCCCCATCTCAGCCCAGAAAGCAGGTAGAACATCTTTTGTGGTGTCTTTTAGATGCCTACCAAGGTAGTGTAAAAACTACCAGGAGAACTCCTGTCTGGCACCTTCCCCGGTGGAGTTGTGCAGGGGGTGTGTTTGGAACATTTTGTCACCAGCCGAGTCCAAAACTCAGCGGTTCCCCATCTCAGCCCAGAAAGCAGGTAGAACAACTTTTGTGGTGTCTTTTAGATGCCTACCAAGGTAGTGTAAAAACTATCAAGAGAACGCTTGTCTGGCACCTTCCCCGGTGGAGTTGTGCATGGGGTGTCTTTGGAACATTTTGTCACCGGCCGACTCCAAAATTCAGCGATTCCCCATCTCAGCCCAGAAAGCAGGAAGAACAACTTTTGTGGTGTCTTTCAGATGCCTACCGGAGCAATGTAAAAACTACCAGGAGAACTCCTGTCTGGCACCTTCCCCGGTGGAGTTGTGCATGGGGTGTGTTTGGAACATTTTGTCACCAGCCGAGTCCAAAATTCAGCGTTTCCCCATCTCAGCCCAGAAAGCAGGTAGAACAACTTTTGTGGTGCCTTTCTGATGCCTACCAAGGTAGTGTAAAAACTACCAACAGAATTCGTTCCTGGCACCTTCCCCGGTGGAGTTGTGCAGGGGGTGTGTTTGGAACATTTTGTCACCAGCCGACTCCAAAATTCAGCGGTTCCCCATCTCAGCCCAGAAAGCAGGTAGAACATCTTTTGTGGTGTCTTTTAGATGCCTACCAAGGTAGTGTAAAAACTACCAGGAGAACTCCTGTCTGGCACCTTCCCCGGTGGAGTTGTGCAGGGGGTGTGTTTGGAACATTTTGTCACCAGCCGAGTCCAAAACTCAGCGTTTCCCCATCTCAGCCCAGAAAGCAGGTAGAACAACTTTTGTGGTGTCTTTTAGATGCCTACCAAGGTAGTGTAAAAACTATCAAGAGAACGCTTGTCTGGCACCTTCCCCGGTGGAGTTGTGCATGGGGTGTCTTTGGAACATTTTGTCACCGGCCGACTCCAAAATTCAGCGATTCCCCATCTCAGCCCAGAAAGCAGGAAGAACAACTTTTGTGGTGTCTTTCAGATGCCTACCGGAGCAATGTAAAAACTATCAAGAGAACTCCTGTCTGGCACCTTCCCCGGTGGAGTTGTGCATGGGGTGTCTTTGGAACATTTTGTCACCAGCCGAGTCCAAAATTCAGCGTTTCCCCATCTCAGCCCAGAAAGCAGGTAGAACAACTTTTGTGGTGCCTTTCAGCTGCCTACCAAGGTAGTGTAAAAACTACCAACAGAATTCGTTCCTGGCACCTTCCCCGGTGGAATTGTGCAGGGGGTGTGTTTGGAACATTTTGTCACCGGCCGACTCCAAAATTCAGCGGTTCCCCATCTCAGCCCAGAAAGCAGGTAGAACATCTTTTGTGGTGTCTTTTAGATGCCTACCGGAGCAATGTAAAAACTACCAGGAGAACTCCTGTCTGGCACCTTCCCCGGTGGAGTTGTGCAGGGGGTGTGTTTGGAACATTTTGTCACCAGCCGACTCCAAAACTCAGCGTTTCCCCATCTCAGCCCAGAAAGCAGGTAGAACAACTTTTGTGGTGTCTTTTAGATGCCTACCAAGGTAGTGTAAAAACTATCAAGAGAACGCTTGTCTGGCACCTTCCCCGGTGGAGTTGTGCATGGGGTGTTTTTGGAACATTTTGTCACCGGCCGAGTCCAAAATTCAGCTGTTCCCCATCTCAGCCCACAAAGCAGGTACAACAACTTTTCTTGTGCCTTTCAGCTGCCTACCGGAGCAATGTAAAAACTACTAAGAGAACTCCTGTCTGGCACCTTCCCCGGTGGAGTTGTGCAGGGGGTGTCTTTGGAACATTTTGTCACCGGCCGACTCCAAAATTCAGCGGTTCCCCATCTCAGCCCAGAAAGCAGGTAGAACAACTTTTGTGGTGTCTTTCAGATGCCTACCGGAGCAATGTAAAAACTACCAAGAGAACTCCTTTCTGGCACCTTCCCCGGTGGAGTTGTGCATGGGGTGTGTTTGGAACATTTTGTCACCAGCCGAGTCCAAAATTCAGCGATTCCCCATCTCAGCCCAGAAAGCAGGTAGAACAACTTTTGTGGTGCCTTTCTGATGCCTACCAAGGTAGTGTAAAATCTACCAAGAGAACTCCTGTCTGGCACCTTCCCCGGTGGAGTTGTGCAGGGGGTGTGTTTGGAACATTTTGTCACCAGCCGACTCCAAAATTCAGCGGTTCCCCATCTCAGCCCAGAAAGCAGGTAGAACATCTTTTGTGGTGTCTTTTAGATGCCTACCAAGGTAGTGTAAAAACTACCAGGAGAACTCCTGTCTGGCACCTTCCCCGGTGGAGTTGTGCAGGGGGTGTGTTTGGAACATTTTGTCACCAGCCGAGTCCAAAACTCAGCGTTTCCCCATCTCAGCCCAGAAAGCAGGTAGAACAACTTTTGTGGTGTCTTTTAGATGCCTACCAAGGTAGTGTAAAAACTACCAAGAGAACTCCTGTCTGGCACCTTCCCCGGTGGAGTTGTGCATGGGGTGTCTTTGGAACATTTTGTCACCGGCCGACTCCAAAATTCAGCGATTCCCCATCTCAGCCCAGAAAGCAGGAAGAACAACTTTTGTGGTGTCTTTCAGATGCCTACCGGAGCAATGTAAAAACTACCAGGAGAACTCCTGTCTGGCACCTTCCCCGGTGGAGTTGTGCATGGGGTGTGTTTGGAACATTTTGTCACCAGCCGAGTCCAAAATTCAGCGTTTCCCCATCTCAGCCCAGAAAGCAGGTAGAACAACTTTTGTGGTGCCTTTCAGCTGCCTACCAAGGTAGTGTAAAAACTACCAACAGAATTCGTTCCTGGCACCTTCCCCGGTGGAGTTGTGCAGGGGGTGTGTTTGGAACATTTTGTCACCAGCCGACTCCAAAATTCAGCGGTTCCCCATCTCAGCCCAGAAAGCAGGTAGAACATCTTTTGTGGTGTCTTTTAGATGCCTACCAAGGTAGTGTAAAAACTACCAGGAGAACTCCTGTCTGGCACCTTCCCCGGTGGAGTTGTGCAGGGGGTGTGTTTGGAACATTTTGTCACCAGCCGAGTCCAAAACTCAGCGTTTCCCCATCTCAGCCCAGAAAGCAGGTAGAACAACTTTTGTGGTGTCTTTTAGATGCCTACCAAGGTAGTGTAAAAACTATCAAGAGAACGCTTGTCTGGCACCTTCCCCGGTGGAGTTGTGCATGGGGTGTCTTTGGAACATTTTGTCACCGGCCGACTCCAAAATTCAGCGATTCCCCATCTCAGCCCAGAAAGCAGGAAGAACAACTTTTGTGGTGTCTTTCAGATGCCTACCGGAGCAATGTAAAAACTACTAAGAGAACTCCTGTCTGGCACCTTCCCCGGTGGAGTTGTGCATGGGGTGTCTTTGGAACATTTTGTCACCAGCCGAGTCCAAAATTCAGCGTTTCCCCATCTCAGCCCAGAAAGCAGGTAGAACAACTTTTGTGGTGCCTTTCAGCTGCCTACCAAGGTAGTGTAAAAACTACCAACAGAATTCGTTCCTGGCACCTTCCCCGGTGGAATTGTGCAGGGGGTGTGTTTGGAACATTTTGTCACCGGCCGACTCCAAAATTCAGCGGTTCCCCATCTCAGCCCAGAAAGCAGGTAGAACATCTTTTGTGGTGTCTTTTAGATGCCTACCGGAGCAATGTAAAAACTACCAGGAGAACTCCTGTCTGGCACCTTCCCCGGTGGAGTTGTGCAGGGGGTGTGTTTGGAACATTTTGTCACCAGCCGACTCCAAAACTCAGCGTTTCCCCATCTCAGCCCAGAAAGCAGGTAGAACAACTTTTGTGGTGTCTTTTAGATGCCTACCAAGGTAGTGTAAAAACTATCAAGAGAACGCTTGTCTGGCACCTTCCCCGGTGGAGTTGTGCATGGGGTGTTTTTGGAACATTTTGTCACCGGCCGAGTCCAAAATTCAGCGGTTCCCCATCTCAGCCCACAAAGCAGGTACAACAACTTTTCTTGTGCCTTTCAGCTGCCTACCGGAGCAATGTAAAAACTACTAAGAGAACTCCTGTCTGGCACCTTCCCCGGTGGAGTTGTGCAGGGGGTGTGTTTGGAACATTTTGTCACCGGCCGACTCCAAAATTCAGCGGTTCCCCATCTCAGCCCAGAAAGCAGGTAGAACAACTTTTGTGGTGTCTTTCAGATGCCTACCGGAGCAATGTAAAAACTACCAAGAGAACTCCTTTCTGGCACCTTCCCCGGTGGAGTTGTGCATGGGGTGTGTTTGGAACATTTTGTCACCAGCCGAGTCCAAAATTCAGCGATTCCCCATCTCAGCCCAGAAAGCAGGTAGAACAACTTTTGTGGTGCCTTTCTGATGCCTACCAAGGTAGTGTAAAATCTACCAAGAGAACTCCTGTCTGGCACCTTCCCCGGTGGAGTTGTGCAGGGGGTGTGTTTGGAACATTTTGTCACCAGCCGACTCCAAAATTCAGCGGTTCCCCATCTCAGCCCAGAAAGCAGGTAGAACATCTTTTGTGGTGTCTTTTAGATGCCTACCAAGGTAGTGTAAAAACTACCAGGAGAACTCCTGTCTGGCACCTTCCCCGGTGGAGTTGTGCAGGGGGTGTGTTTGGAACATTTTGTCACCAGCCGAGTCCAAAACTCAGCGTTTCCCCATCTCAGCCCAGAAAGCAGGTAGAACAACTTTTGTGGTGTCTTTTAGATGCCTACCAAGGTAGTGTAAAAACTATCAAGAGAACGCTTGTCTGGCACCTTCCCCGGTGGAGTTGTGCATGGGGTGTCTTTGGAACATTTTGTCACCGGCCGACTCCAAAATTCAGCGATTCCCCATCTCAGCCCAGAAAGCAGGAAGAACAACTTTTGTGGTGTCTTTCAGATGCCTACCGGAGCAATGTAAAAACTACCAGGAGAACTCCTGTCTGGCACCTTCCCCGGTGGAGTTGTGCATGGGGTGTGTTTGGAACATTTTGTCACCAGCCGACTCCAAAATTCAGCGTTTCCCCATCTCAGCCCAGAAAGCAGGTAGAACAACTTTTGTGGTGTCTTTTAGATGCCTACCAAGGTAGTGTAAAAACTACCAAGAGAACTCCTGTCTGGCACCTTCCCCGGTGGAGTTGTGCAGGGGGTGTGTTTGGAACATTTTGTCACCAGCCGACTCCAAAATTCAGCGGTTCCCCATCTCAGCCCAGAAAGCAGGTAGAACATCTTTTGTGGTGTCTTTTAGATGCCTACCAAGGTAGTGTAAAAACTACCAGGAGAACTCCTGTCTGGCACCTTCCCCGGTGGAGTTGTGCAGGGGGTGTGTTTGGAACATTTTGTCACCAGCCGAGTCCAAAACTCAGCGTTTCCCCATCTCAGCCCAGAAAGCAGGTAGAACAACTTTTGTGGTGTCTTTTAGATGCCTACCAAGGTAGTGTAAAAACTATCAAGAGAACGCTTGTCTGGCACCTTCCCCGGTGGAGTTGTGCATGGGGTGTCTTTGGAACATTTTGTCACCGGCCGAGTCCAAAATTCAGCGATTCCCCATCTCAGCCCAGAAAGCAGGAAGAACAACTTTTGTGGTGTCTTTCAGATGCCTACCGGAGCAATGTAAAAACTACCAGGAGAACTCCTGTCTGGCACCTTCCCCGGTGGAGTTGTGCATGGGGTGTGTTTGGAACATTTTGTCACCAGCCGACTCCAAAATTCAGCGGTTCCCCATCTCAGCCCAGAAAGCAGGTAGAACAACTTTTGTGGTGTCTTTTAGATGCCTACCAAGGTAGTGTAAAAACTATCAAGAGAACGCTTGTCTGGCACCTTCCCCGGTGGAGTTGTGCATGGGGTGTCTTTGGAACATTTTGTCACCAGCCGAGTCCAAAATTCAGCGTTTCCCCATCTCAGCCCAGAAAGCAGGTAGAACAACTTTTGTGCTGCCTTTCAGCTGCCTACCAAGGTAGTGTAAAAACTACCAACAGAATTCGTTCCTGGCACCTTCCCCGGTGGAATTGTGCAGGGGGTGTGTTTGGAACATTTTGTCACCGGCCGACTCCAAAATTCAGCGGTTCCCCATCTCAGCCCACAAAGCAGGTAGAACAACTTTTGTGGTGTCTTTCAGATGCCTACCGGAGCAATGTAAAAACTACCAAGAGAACTCCTTTCTGGCACCTTCCCCGGTGGAGTTGTGCATGGAGTGTGTTTGGAACATTTTGTCACCAGCCGACTCCAAAATTCAGCGATTCCCCATCTCAGCCCAGAAAGCAGGTAGAACAACTTTTGTGGTGCCTTTCTGATGCCTACCAAGGTAGTGTAAAATCTACCAAGAGAACTCCTGTCTGGCACCTTCCCCGGTGGAGTTGTGCAGGGGGTGTGTTTGGAACATTTTGTCACCAGCCGACTCCAAAATTCAGCGGTTCCCCATCTCAGCCCAGAAAGCAGGTAGAACAACTTTTGTGGTGTCTTTCAGATGCCTACCGGAGCAATGTAAAAACTACCAGGAGAACTCCTGTCTGGCACCTTCCCCGGTGGAGTTGTGCAGGGGGTGTGTTTGGAACATTTTGTCACCAGCTGAGTCCAAAACTCAGCGTTTCCCCATCTCAGCCCAGAAAGCAGGTAGAACAACTTTTGTGGTGTCTTTTAGATGCCTACCAAGGTAGTGTAAAAACTATCAAGAGAACGCTTGTCTGGCACCTTCCCCGGTGGAGTTGTGCATGGGGTGTCTTTGGAACATTTTGTCACCGGCCGACTCCAAAATTCAGCGGTTCCCCATCTCAGCCCAGAAAGCAGGTACAACAACTTTTCTTGTGCCTTTCAGCTGCCTACCAAGGTAGTGTAAAATCTACCAAGAGAACTCCTGTCTGGCACCTTCCCCGGTGGAGTTGTGCAGGGGGTGTGTTTGGAACATTTTGTCACCAGCCGACTCCAAAATTCAGCGGTTCCCCATCTCAGCCCAGAAAGCAGGTAGAACAACTTTTGTGGTGCCTTTCAAATGCCTACCAAGGTAGTGTAAAAACTACCAGGAGAACTCCTGTCTGGCACCTTCCCCGGTGGAGTTGTGCAGGGGGTGTGTTTGGAACATTTTGTCACCAGCCGAGTCCAAAACTCAGCGTTTCCCCATCTCAGCCCAGAAAGCAGGTAGAACAACTTTTGTGGTGTCTTTTAGATGCCTACCAAGGTAGTGTAAAAACTATCAAGAGAACGCTTGTCTGGCACCTTCCCCGGTGGAGTTGTGCAGGGGGTGTCTTTGGAACATTTTGTCACCGGCCGACTCCAAAATTCAGCGATTCCCCATCTCAGCCCAGAAAGCAGGAAGAACAACTTTTGTGGTGTCTTTTAGATGCCTACCGGAGCAATGTAAAAACTACCAGGAGAACTCCTGTCTGGCACCTTCCCCGGTGGAGTTGTGCAGGGGGTGTGTTTGGAACATTTTGTCACCAGCCGACTCCAAAATTCAGCGGTTCCCCATCTCAGCCCAGAAAGCAGGTAGAACAACTTTTGTGGTGTCTTTCAGCTGCCTACCAAGGTAGTATAGAAACTACTAAGAGAACTCCTGTCTGGCACCTTCCCCGGTGGAGTTGTGCAGGGGGTGTGTTTGGAACATTTCGTCACCAGCCGACTCCAAAATTCAGCGATTCCCCATCTCAGCCCAGAAAGCAGATAGAACAACTTTTGTGGTGCCTTTCAGCTGCCTACCAAGGTAGTGTAAAAACTACTAAGAGAACTCCTGTCTGGCACCTTCCGTGGTGGAGTTGTGCAGGGGGTGTCTTTGGAACATTTTGTCACCAGCCGACTCCAAAATTCAGCGGTTCCCCATCTCAGCCCAGAAAGCAGGTGGAACAACTTTTGTGGTGCCTTTCAGCTGCCTACCAAGGTAGTGTAAAAACTACCAGGAGAACTCCTGCCTGGCACCTTCCCCGGTGGAGTTGTGCATGGGGTGTCTTTGGAACATTTTGTCACCAGCCGACTCCAAAATTCAGCGATTCCCCATCTCAGCCCAGAAAGCAGGTAGAACAACTTTTGTGGTGCCTTTCAGCTGCCTACCAAGGTAGTGTAAAAACTACTAAGAGAACTCCTGTCTGGCACCTTCCCCGGTGGAGTTGTGCAGGGGGTGTGTTTGGAACATTTTGTCACCAGCCGAGTCCAAAATTCAGCGGTTCCCCATCTCAGCCCAGAAAGCAGGTAGAACAACTTTTGTGGTGTCTTTTAGATGCCTACCAAGGTAGTGTGAAAACTATCAAGAGAACGCTTGTCTGGCACCTTCCCCGGTGGAGTTGTGCATGGGGTGTCTTTGGAACATTTTGTCACCGGCCGAGTCCAAAATTCAGCGATTCCCCATCTCAGCCCAGAAAGCAGGTACAACAACTTTTCTTGTGCCTTTCAGCTGCCTACCGGAGCAATGTAAAAACTACTAAGAGAACTCCTGTCTGGCACCTTCCCCGGTGGAGTTGTGCAGGGGGTGTGTTTGGAACATTTTGTCACCAGCCGAGTCCAAAATTCAGCGGTTCCCCATCTCAGCCCAGAAAGCAGGTAGAACAACTTTTGTGGTGCCTTTCAAATGCCTACCAAGGTAGTGTAGAAACTACCAAGAGAACTCCTGTCTGGCACCTTCCCCGGTGGAGTTGTGCATGGGGTGTGTTTGGAACATTTTGTCACCGGCCGACTCCAAAATTCAGCGGTTCCCCATCTCAGCCCAGAAAGCAGGTAGAACAACTTTTGTGGTGTCCTTTTGATGCCTACCGGAGCAATGTAAAAACTACCAGGAGAACTCCTGCCTGGCACCTTCCCCGGTGGAGTTGTGCATGGGGTGTGTTTGGAACATTTTGTCACCAGCCGAGTCCAAAATTCAGCGTTTCCCCATCTCAGCCCAGAGCGCAGGTAGAACAACTTTTGTGGTGTCTTTCAAATGCCTACCAAGGTAGTGTAAAAACTACCAGGAGAACTCCTGCCTGGCACCTTCCCCGGTGGAGTTGTGCAGGGGGTGTGTTTGGAACATTTTGTCACCGGCCGACTCCAAAATTCAGCGTTTCCCCATCTCAGCCCAGAAAGCAGATAGAACAACTTTTGTGGTGTCTTTCAGATGCCTACCGGAGCAATGTAAAAACTACCAGGAGAACTCCTGTCTGGCACCTTCCCCGGTGGAGTTGTGCAGGGGGTGTCTTTGGAACATTTTGTCACCGGCCGAGTCCAAAATTCAGCGATTCCCCATCTCAGCCCAGAAAGCAGGTAGAACAACTTTTGTGCTGCCTTTCAGCTCCCTACCAAGGCAGTGTAAAATCTACCAAGAGAACTCCTGTCTGGCACCTTCCCCGGTGGAGTTGTGCAGGGGGTGTGTTTGGAACATTTTGTCACCAGCCGACTCCAAAATTCAGCGGTTCCCCATCTCAGCCCAGAAATCAGATAGAACAACTTTTGTGGTGTCCTTTTGATGCCTACCGGAGCAATGTAAAAACTACCAGGAGAACTCCTGCCTGGCACCTTCCCCGGTGGAGTTGTGCATGGGGTGTCTTTGGAACATTTTGTCACCGGCCGACTCCAAAATTCAGCGATTCCCCATCTCAGCCCAGAAAGCAGGTAGAACAACTTTTGTGGTGTCTTTCAGATGCCTACCAAGGTAGTGTAAAAACTACTAAGAGAACTCCTGTCTGGCACCTTCCCCGGTGGAGTTGTGCAGGGGGTGTGTTTGGAACATTTTGTCACCGGCCGACTCCAAAATTCAGCGATTCCCCATCTCAGCCCAGAAAGCAGGTAGAACAACTTTTGTGGTGTCTTTCAAATGCCTACCAAGGTAGTGTAAAAACTACTAAGAGAACTCCTGTCTGGCACCTTCCCCGGTGGAGTTGTGCAGGGGGTGTGTTTGGAACATTTTGTCACCAGCCGACTCCAAAATTCAGCTGTTCCCCATCTCAGCCCAGAAAGCAGGTAGAACAACTTTTGTGGTGTCTTTCAGATGCCTTCCAAGGTAGTGTAAAAACTACCAAGAGAACTCCTTTCTGGCACCTTCCCCGGTGGAGTTGTGCATGGGGTGTGTTTGGAACATTTTGTCACCAGCCGAGTCCAAAATTCAGCGATTCCCCATCTCAGCCCAGAAAGCAGGTAGAACAACTTTTGTGCTGCCTTTCTGATGCCTACCAAGGTAGTGTAAAATCTACCAAGAGAACTCCTGTCTGGCACCTTCCCCGGTGGAGTTGTGCAGGGGGTGTGTTTGGAACATTTTGTCACCAGCCGACTCCAAAATTCAGCGGTTCCCCATCTCAGCCCAGAAAGCAGGTAGAACATCTTTTGTGGTGTCTTTTAGATGCCTACCAAGGTAGTGTAAAAACTACCAGGAGAACTCCTGTCTGGCACCTTCCCCGGTGGAGTTGTGCAGGGGGTGTGTTTGGAACATTTTGTCACCAGCCGAGTCCAAAACTCAGCGTTTCCCCATCTCAGCCCAGAAAGCAGGTAGAACAACTTTTGTGGTGTCTTTTAGATGCCTACCAAGGTAGTGTAAAAACTATCAAGAGAACGCTTGTCTGGCACCTTCCCCGGTGGAGTTGTGCATGGGGTGTGTTTGGAACATTTTGTCACCGGCCGACTCCAAAATTCAGCGATTCCCCATCTCAGCCCAGAAAGCAGGAAGAACAACTTTTGTGGTGTCTTTCAGATGCCTACCGGAGCAATGTAAAAACTACCAGGAGAACTCCTGTCTGGCACCTTCCCCGGTGGAGTTGTGCATGGGGTGTGTTTGGAACATTTTGTCACCAGCCGACTCCAAAATTCAGCGTTTCCCCATCTCAGCCCAGAAAGCAGGTAGAACAACTTTTGTGGTGTCTTTTAGATGCCTACCAAGGTAGTGTAAAAACTATCAAGAGAACGCTTGTCTGGCACCTTCCCCGGTGGAGTTGTGCATGGGGTGTCTTTGGAACATTTTGTCACCGGCCGACTCCAAAATTCAGCGGTTCCCCATCTCAGCCCAGAAAGCAGGTAGAACAACTTTTGTGCTGCCTTTCAGCTGCCTACCAAGGTAGTGTAAAAACTACTAAGAGAATTCCTGTCTGGCACCTTCCCCGGTGGAGTTGTGCAGGGGGTGTGTTTGGAACATTTTGTCACCGGCCGACTCCAAAATTCAGCGTTTCCCCATCTCAGCCCAGAAAGCAGGTAGAACAACTTTTGTGGTGTCTTTTAGATGCCTACCAAGGTAGTGTAAAAACTACCAAGAGAACTCCTGTCTGGCACCTTCCCCGGTGGAGTTGTGCAGGGGGTGTCTTTGGAACATTTTGTCACCAGCCGAGTCCAAAATTCAGCTGTTCCCCATCTCAGCCCAGGAAGCAGGAAGAACAACTTTTGTGGTGTCTTTTAAATGCCTACCAATGTAGTGTAAAAACTATCAAGAGAACGCTTGTCTGGCACCTTCCCCGGTGGAGTTGTGCATGGGGTGTGTTTGGAACATTTTGTCACCGGCCGACTCCAAAATTCAGCGATTCCCCATCTCAGCCCAGAAAGCAGGTAGAACAACTTTTGTGGTGTCTTTCAGATGCCTACCGGAGCAATGTAAAAACTACCAGGAGAACTCCTGTCTGGCACCTTCCCCGGTGGAGTTGTGCAGGGGGTGTGTTTGGAACATTTTGTCACCAGCCGACTCCAAAATTCAGCGGTTCCCCATCTCAGCCCAGAAAGCAGGTAGAACAACTTTTGTGGTGTCTTTCAGATGCCTACCGGAGCAATGTAAAAACTACCAGGAGAACTCCTGTCTGGCACCTTCCCCGGTGGAGTTGTGCAGGGGGTGTCTTTGGAACATTTTGTCACCGGCCGAGTCCAAAATTCAGCGATTCCCCATCTCAGCCCAGAAAGCAGATAGAACAACTTTTGTGGTGCCTTTCAGCTGCCTACCAAGGTAGTGTAAAAACTACTAAGAGAACTCCTGTCTGGCACCTTCCGTGGTGGAGTTGTGCAGGGGGTGTCTTTGGAACATTTTGTCACCAGCCGACTCCAAAATTCAGCGGTTCCCCATCTCAGCCCAGAAAGCAGGTGGAACAACTTTTGTGGTGCCTTTCAGCTGCCTACCAAGGTAGTGTAAAAACTACCAGGAGAACTCCTGCCTGGCACCTTCCCCGGTGGAGTTGTGCATGGGGTGTCTTTGGAACATTTTGTCACCAGCCGACTCCAAAATTCAGCGATTCCCCATCTCAGCCCAGAAAGCAGGTAGAACAACTTTTGTGGTGCCTTTCAGCTGCCTACCAAGGTAGTGTAAAAACTACCAAGAGAACTCCTGTCTGGCACCTTCCCCGGTGGAGTTGTGCAGGGGGTGTGTTTGGAACATTTTGTCACCAGCCGAGTCCAAAACTCAGCGTTTCCCCATCTCAGCCCAGAAAGCAGGTAGAACAACTTTTGTGGTGCCTTTCAAATGCCTACCAAGGTAGTGTAGAAACTACCAAGAGAACTCCTGTCTGGCACCTTCCCCGGTGGAGTTGTGCATGGGGTGTGTTTGGAACATTTTGTCACCGGCCGACTCCAAAATTCAGCGGTTCCCCATCTCAGCCCAGAAAGCAGGTAGAACAACTTTTGTGGTGTCCTTTTGATGCCTACCGGAGCAATGTAAAAACTACCAGGAGAACTCCTGCCTGGCACCTTCCCCGGTGGAGTTGTGCATGGGGTGTGTTTGGAACATTTTGTCACCAGCCGAGTCCAAAATTCAGCGTTTCCCCATCTCAGCCCAGAAAGCAGGTAGAACAACTTTTGTGGTGTCTTTCAAATGCCTACCAAGGTAGTGTAAAAACTACCAGGAGAACTCCTGCCTGGCACCTTCCCCGGTGGAGTTGTGCAGGGGGTGTGTTTGGAACATTTTGTCACCGGCCGACTCCAAAATTCAGCGTTTCCCCATCTCAGCCCAGAAAGCAGGAAGAACAACTTTTGTGGTGTCTTTCAGATGCCTACCGGAGCAATGTAAAAACTACCAGGAGAACTCCTGTCTGGCACCTTCCCCGGTGGAGTTGTGCAGGGGGTGTCTTTGGAACATTTTGTCACCAGCCGAGTCCAAAATTCAGCTGTTCCCCATCTCAGCCCAGAAAGCAGGTAGAACAACTTTTGTGGTGTCTTTCAAATGCCTACCAAGGTCGTGTAAAAACTATCAAGAGAACGCTTGTCTGGCACCTTCCCCGGTGGAGTTGTGCATGGGGTGTCTTTGGAACATTTTGTCACCGGCCGACTCCAAAATTCAGCGATTCCCCATCTCAGCCCAGAAAGCAGGTAGAACAACTTTTGTGGTGTCTTTCAGATGCCTACCAAGGTAGTGTAAAAACTACTAAGAGAACTCCTGTCTGGCACCTTCCCCGGTGGAGTTGTGCAGGGGGTGTGTTTGGAACATTTTGTCACCAGCCGAGTCCAAAACTCAGCGTTTCCCCATCTCAGCCCAGAAAGCAGGTAGAACAGCTTTTGTGGTGTCTTTCAGATGCCTACCAAGGTAGTGTAAAAACTACTAAGAGAACTCCTGTCTGGCACCTTCCCCGGTGGAGTTGTGCATGGGGTGTGTTTGGAACATTTTGTCACCGGCCGACTCCAAAATTCAGCGTTTCCCCATCTCAGCCCAGAAAGCAGGTAGAACAACTTTTGTGGTGTCTTTCAAATGCCTACCAAGGTAGTGTAAAAACTACCAGGAGAACTCCTGCCTGGCACCTTCCCCGGTGGAGTTGTGCATGGGGTGTGTTTGGAACATTTTGTCACCGGCCGACTCCAATATTCAGCGGTTCCCCATCTCAGCCCAGAAATCAGATAGAACAACTTTTGTGGTGTCTTTCAGATGCCTACCGGAGCAATGTAAAAACTACCAAGAGAACTCCTGTCTGGCACCTTCCCCGGTGGAGTTGTGCAGGGGGTGTGTTTGGACCATTTTGTCACCAGCCGAGTCCAAAATTCAGCGTTTCCCCATCTCAGCCCAGAAAGCAGGTAGAACAACTTTTGTGGTGCCTTTCAGCTCCCTACCAAGGCAGTGTAAAATCTACCAAGAGAACTCCTGTCTGGCACCTTCCCCGGTGGAATTGTGCAGGGGGTGTCTTTGGAACATTTTGTCACCAGCCGAGTCCAAAATTCAGCTGTTCCCCATCTCAGCCCAGAAAGCAGGTAGAACAACTTTTGTGGTGTCTTTTAGATGCCTACCAAGGTAGTGTAAAAACTATCAAGAGAACGCTTGTCTGGCACCTTCCCCGGTGGAGTTGTGCAGGGGGTGTCTTTGGAACATTTTGTCACCGGCCGACTCCAAAATTCAGCGATTCCCCATCTCAGCCCAGAAAGCAGGTAGAACAACTTTTGTGGTGTCTTTCAAATGCCTACCAAGGTAGTGTAAAAACTACTAAGAGAACTCCTGTCTGGCACCTTCCCCGGTGGAGTTGTGCAGGGGGTGTGTTTGGAACATTTTGTCACCAGCCGACTCCAAAATTCAGCGGTTCCCCATCTCAGCCCAGAAAGCAGGTAGAACAACTTTTGTGGTGCCTTTCAGCTGCCTACCAAGGTAGTGTAGAAACTACTAAGAGAACTCCTGTCTGGCACCTTCCCCGGTGGAGTTGTGCAGGGGGTGTGTTTGGAACATTTTGTCACCGGCCGACTCCAAAATTCAGCGTTTCCCCATCTCAGCCCAGAAAGCAGGTAGAACAACTTTTGTGGTGTCTTTTAGATGCCTACCAAGGTAGTGTAAAAACTACCAAGAGAACTCCTGTCTGGCACCTTCCCCGGTGGAGTTGTGCAGGGGGTGTCTTTGGAACATTTTGTCACCAGCCGAGTCCAAAATTCAGCTGTTCCCCATCTCAGCCCAGGAAGCAGGAAGAACAACTTTTGTGGTGTCTTTTAAATGCCTACCAATGTAGTGTAAAAACTATCAAGAGAACGCTTGTCTGGCACCTTCCCCGGTGGAGTTGTGCATGGGGTGTGTTTGGAACATTTTGTCACCGGCCGACTCCAAAATTCAGCGATTCCCCATCTCAGCCCAGAAAGCAGGTAGAACAACTTTTGTGGTGTCTTTCAGATGCCTACCGGAGCAATGTAAAAACTACCAGGAGAACTCCTGTCTGGCACCTTCCCCGGTGGAGTTGTGCAGGGGGTGTGTTTGGAACATTTTGTCACCAGCCGACTCCAAAATTCAGCGGTTCCCCATCTCAGCCCAGAAAGCAGGTAGAACAACTTTTGTGGTGTCTTTCAGATGCCTACCGGAGCAATGTAAAAACTACCAGGAGAACTCCTGTCTGGCACCTTCCCCGGTGGAGTTGTGCAGGGGGTGTCTTTGGAACATTTTGTCACCGGCCGAGTCCAAAATTCAGCGATTCCCCATCTCAGCCCAGAAAGCAGATAGAACAACTTTTGTGGTGCCTTTCAGCTGCCTACCAAGGTAGTGTAAAAACTACTAAGAGAACTCCTGTCTGGCACCTTCCGTGGTGGAGTTGTGCAGGGGGTGTCTTTGGAACATTTTGTCACCAGCCGACTCCAAAATTCAGCGGTTCCCCATCTCAGCCCAGAAAGCAGGTGGAACAACTTTTGTGGTGCCTTTCAGCTGCCTACCAAGGTAGTGTAAAAACTACCAGGAGAACTCCTGCCTGGCACCTTCCCCGGTGGAGTTGTGCATGGGGTGTCTTTGGAACATTTTGTCACCAGCCGACTCCAAAATTCAGCGATTCCCCATCTCAGCCCAGAAAGCAGGTAGAACAACTTTTGTGGTGCCTTTCAGCTGCCTACCAAGGTAGTGTAAAAACTACCAAGAGAACTCCTGTCTGGCACCTTCCCCGGTGGAGTTGTGCAGGGGGTGTGTTTGGAACATTTTGTCACCAGCCGAGTCCAAAACTCAGCGTTTCCCCATCTCAGCCCAGAAAGCAGGTAGAACAACTTTTGTGGTGCCTTTCAAATGCCTACCAAGGTAGTGTAGAAACTACCAAGAGAACTCCTGTCTGGCACCTTCCCCGGTGGAGTTGTGCATGGGGTGTGTTTGGAACATTTTGTCACCGGCCGACTCCAAAATTCAGCGGTTCCCCATCTCAGCCCAGAAAGCAGGTAGAACAACTTTTGTGGTGTCCTTTTGATGCCTACCGGAGCAATGTAAAAACTACCAGGAGAACTCCTGCCTGGCACCTTCCCCGGTGGAGTTGTGCATGGGGTGTGTTTGGAACATTTTGTCACCAGCCGAGTCCAAAATTCAGCGTTTCCCCATCTCAGCCCAGAAAGCAGGTAGAACAACTTTTGTGGTGTCTTTCAAATGCCTACCAAGGTAGTGTAAAAACTACCAGGAGAACTCCTGCCTGGCACCTTCCCCGGTGGAGTTGTGCAGGGGGTGTGTTTGGAACATTTTGTCACCGGCCGACTCCAAAATTCAGCGTTTCCCCATCTCAGCCCAGAAAGCAGGAAGAACAACTTTTGTGGTGTCTTTCAGATGCCTACCGGAGCAATGTAAAAACTACCAGGAGAACTCCTGTCTGGCACCTTCCCCGGTGGAGTTGTGCAGGGGGTGTCTTTGGAACATTTTGTCACCAGCCGAGTCCAAAATTCAGCTGTTCCCCATCTCAGCCCAGAAAGCAGGTAGAACAACTTTTGTGGTGTCTTTCAAATGCCTACCAAGGTCGTGTAAAAACTATCAAGAGAACGCTTGTCTGGCACCTTCCCCGGTGGAGTTGTGCATGGGGTGTCTTTGGAACATTTTGTCACCGGCCGACTCCAAAATTCAGCGATTCCCCATCTCAGCCCAGAAAGCAGGTAGAACAACTTTTGTGGTGTCTTTCAGATGCCTACCAAGGTAGTGTAAAAACTACTAAGAGAACTCCTGTCTGGCACCTTCCCCGGTGGAGTTGTGCAGGGGGTGTGTTTGGAACATTTTGTCACCAGCCGAGTCCAAAACTCAGCGTTTCCCCATCTCAGCCCAGAAAGCAGGTAGAACAGCTTTTGTGGTGTCTTTCAGATGCCTACCAAGGTAGTGTAAAAACTACTAAGAGAACTCCTGTCTGGCACCTTCCCCGGTGGAGTTGTGCATGGGGTGTGTTTGGAACATTTTGTCACCGGCCGACTCCAAAATTCAGCGTTTCCCCATCTCAGCCCAGAAAGCAGGTAGAACAACTTTTGTGGTGTCTTTCAAATGCCTACCAAGGTAGTGTAAAAACTACCAGGAGAACTCCTGCCTGGCACCTTCCCCGGTGGAGTTGTGCATGGGGTGTGTTTGGAACATTTTGTCACCGGCCGACTCCAATATTCAGCGGTTCCCCATCTCAGCCCAGAAATCAGATAGAACAACTTTTGTGGTGTCTTTCAGATGCCTACCGGAGCAATGTAAAAACTACCAAGAGAACTCCTGTCTGGCACCTTCCCCGGTGGAGTTGTGCAGGGGGTGTGTTTGGACCATTTTGTCACCAGCCGAGTCCAAAATTCAGCGTTTCCCCATCTCAGCCCAGAAAGCAGGTAGAACAACTTTTGTGGTGCCTTTCAGCTCCCTACCAAGGCAGTGTAAAATCTACCAAGAGAACTCCTGTCTGGCACCTTCCCCGGTGGAATTGTGCAGGGGGTGTCTTTGGAACATTTTGTCACCAGCCGAGTCCAAAATTCAGCTGTTCCCCATCTCAGCCCAGAAAGCAGGTAGAACAACTTTTGTGGTGTCTTTTAGATGCCTACCAAGGTAGTGTAAAAACTATCAAGAGAACGCTTGTCTGGCACCTTCCCCGGTGGAGTTGTGCAGGGGGTGTCTTTGGAACATTTTGTCACCGGCCGACTCCAAAATTCAGCGATTCCCCATCTCAGCCCAGAAAGCAGGTAGAACAACTTTTGTGGTGTCTTTCAAATGCCTACCAAGGTAGTGTAAAAACTACTAAGAGAACTCCTGTCTGGCACCTTCCCCGGTGGAGTTGTGCAGGGGGTGTGTTTGGAACATTTTGTCACCAGCCGACTCCAAAATTCAGCGGTTCCCCATCTCAGCCCAGAAAGCAGGTAGAACAACTTTTGTGGTGCCTTTCAGCTGCCTACCAAGGTAGTGTAGAAACTACTAAGAGAACTCCTGTCTGGCACCTTCCCCGGTGGAGTTGTGCAGGGGGTGTGTTTGGAACATTTCGTCACCAGCCGACTCCAAAATTCAGCGGTTCCCCATCTCAGCCCAGAAAACAGGAAGAACAACTTTTGTGGTGCCTTTCAGCTGCCTACCAGAGCAATGTAAAAACTACCAGGAGAACTCCTGTCTGGCACCTTCCCCGGTGGAGTTGTGCAGGGGGTGTGTTTGGAACATTTTGTCACCGGCCGAGTCCAAAATTCAGCGTTTCCCCATCTCAGCCCAGAAATCAGATAGAACAACTTTTGTGGTGTCTTTCAGATGCCTACCGGAGCAATGTAAAAACTACCAGGAGAACTCCTGTCTGGCACCTTCCCCGGTGGAGTTGTGCAGGGGGTGTGTTTGGAACATTTTGTCACCGGCCGAGTCCAAAATTCAGCGATTCCCCATCTCAGCCCAGAGAGCAGGTAGAACAACTTTTGTGCTGCCTTTCAGCTCCCTACCAAGGCAGTGTAAAATCTACCAAGAGAACTCCTGTCTGGCACCTTCCCCGGTGGAGTTGTGCAGGGGGTGTGTTTGGAACATTTTGTCACCAGCCGACTCCAAAATTCAGCGGTTCCCCATCTCAGCCCAGAAAGCAGGTAGAACAACTTTTGTGGTGTCTTTTTGATGCCTACCAAGGTAGTGTAAAAACTACCAGGAGAACTCCTGTCTGGCACCTTCCCCAGTGGAGTTGTGCATGGGGTGTGTTTGGAACATTTTGTCACCGGCCGACTCCAAAATTCAGCGGTTCCCCATCTCAGCCCAGAAATCAGATAGAACAACTTTTGTGGTGTCTTTCAGATGCCTACCGGAGCAATGTAAAAACTACCAGGAGAACTCCTGTCTGGCACCTTCCCCGGTGGAGTTGTGCAGGGGGTGTGTTTGGAACATTTTGTCACCGGCCGAGTCCAAAATTCAGCGATTCCCCATCTCAGCCCAGAAAGCAGGTAGAACAACTTTTGTGCTGCCTTTCAGCTCCCTACCAAGGCAGTGTAAAATCTACCAAGAGAACTCCTGTCTGGCACCTTCCCCGGTGGAGTTGTGCAGGGGGTGTGTTTGGAACATTTTGTCACCGGCCGACTCCAAAATTCAGCGGTTCCCCATCTCAGCCCAGAAAGCAGGTAGAACAACTTTTGTGGTGTCCTTTTGATGCCTACCGGAGCAATGTAAAAACTACCAGGAGAACTCCTGCCTGGCACCTTCCCCGGTGGAGTTGTGCATGGGGTGTGTTTGGAACATTTTGTCACCAGCCGAGTCCAAAATTCAGCGTTTCCCCATCTCAGCCCAGAAAGCAGGTAGAACAACTTTTGTGGTGTCTTTCAAATGCCTACCAAGGTAGTGTAAAAACTACCAGGAGAACTCCTGCCTGGCACCTTCCCCGGTGGAGTTGTGCAGGGGGTGTGTTTGGAACATTTTGTCACCGGCCGACTCCAAAATTCAGCGTTTCCCCATCTCAGCCCAGAAAGCAGATAGAACAACTTTTGTGGTGTCTTTCAGATGCCTACCGGAGCAATGTAAAAACTACCAGGAGAACTCCTGTCTGGCACCTTCCCCGGTGGAGTTGTGCAGGGGGTGTCTTTGGAACATTTTGTCACCGGCCGAGTCCAAAATTCAGCGATTCCCCATCTCAGCCCAGAAAGCAGGTAGAACAACTTTTGTGCTGCCTTTCAGCTCCCTACCAAGGCAGTGTAAAATCTACCAAGAGAACTCCTGTCTGGCACCTTCCCCGGTGGAGTTGTGCATGGGGTGTGTTTGGAACATTTTGTCACCAGCCGACTCCAAAATTCAGCGGTTCCCCATCTCAGCCCAGAAAGCAGGTAGAACATCTTTTGTGGTGTCTTTTAGATGCCTACCAAGGTAGTGTAAAAACTATCAAGAGAACTCTTGTCTGGCACCTTCCCCGGTGGAGTTGTGCAGGGGCTGTGTTTGGAACATTTTGTCACCAGCCGAGTCCAAAATTCAGCTGTTCCCCATCTCAGCCCAGAAAGCAGGTAGAACAACTTTTGTGGTGTCTTTCAGATGCCTACCGGAGCAATGTAAAAACTACCAGGAGAACTCCTGTCTGGCACCTTCCCCGGTGGAGTTGTGCAGGGGGTGTCTTTGGAACATTTTGTCACCAGCCGACTCCAAAATTCAGCTGTTCCCCATCTCAGCCCAGAAAGCAGGTAGAACAACTTTTGTGGTGTCTTTTAGATGCCTACCAAGGTAGTGTAAAAACTATCAAGAGAACGCTTGTCTGGCACCTTCCCCGGTGGAGTTGTGCATGGGGTGTCTTTGGAACATTTTGTCACCGGCCGACTCCAAAATTCAGCGATTCCCCATCTCAGCCCAGAAAGCAGGTAGAACAACTTTTGTGGTGTCTTTCAGATGCCTACCAAGGTAGTGTAAAAACTACTAAGAGAACTCCTGTCTGGCACCTTCCCCGGTGGAGTTGTGCAGGGGGTGTGTTTGGAACATTTTGTCACCGGCCGACTCCAAAATTCAGCTGTTCCCCATCTCAGCCCAGAAAGCAGGTAGAACAGCTTTTGTGGTGTCTTTCAGATGCCTACCAAGGTAGTGTAAAAACTACTAAGAGAACTCCTGTCTGGCACCTTCCCCGGTGGAGTTGTGCAGGGGGTGTGTTTGGAACATTTTGTCACCGGCCGACTCCAAAATTCAGCGTTTCCCCATCTCAGCCCAGAAAGCAGGTAGAACAACTTTTGTGGTGTCTTTCAAATGCCTACCAAGGTAGTGTAAAAACTACCAGGAGAACTCCTGCCTGGCACCTTCCCCGGTGGAGTTGTGCATGGGGTGTGTTTGGAACATTTTGTCACCGGCCGACTCCAAAATTCAGCGGTTCCCCATCTCAGCCCAGAAATCAGATAGAACAACTTTTGTGGTGTCTTTCAGATGCCTACCGGAGCAATGTAAAAACTACCAGGAGAACTCCTGTCTGGCACCTTCCCCGGTGGAGTTGTGCAGGGGGTGTGTTTGGACCATTTTGTCACCGGCCGAGTCCAAAATTCAGCGATTCCCCATCTCAGCCCAGAAAGCAGGTAGAACAACTTTTGTGCTGCCTTTCAGCTCCCTACCAAGGCAGTGTAAAATCTACCAAGAGAACTCCTGTCTGGCACCTTCCCCGGTGGAGTTGTGCAGGGGGTGTCTTTGGAACATTTTGTCACCAGCCGAGTCCAAAATTCAGCTGTTCCCCATCTCAGCCCAGAAAGCAGGTAGAACAACTTTTGTGGTGTCTTTTAGATGCCTACCAAGGTAGTGTAAAAACTATCAAGAGAACGCTTGTCTGGCACCTTCCCCGGTGGAGTTGTGCAGGGGGTGTCTTTGGAACATTTTGTCACCGGCCAACTCCAAAATTCAGCGTTTCCCCATCTCAGCCCAGAAAGCAGGTAGAACAACTTTTGTGGTGTCTTTTAGATGCCTACCAAGGTAGTGTAAAAACTACTAAGAGAACTCCTGTCTGGCACCTTCCCCGGTGGAGTTGTGCAGGGGGTGTGTTTGGAACATTTTGTCACCAGCAGACTCCAAAATTCAGCTGTTCCCCATCTCAGCCCAGAAAGCAGGTAGAACAACTTTTGTGGTGTCTTTCAGATGCCTACCAAGGTAGTGTAAAAACTACTAAGAGAACTCCTGTCGAGCACCTTCCCCGGTGGAGTTGTGCAGGGGGTGTGTTTGGAACATTTTGTCACCGGCCGACTCCAAAATTCAGCGTTTCCCCATCTCAGCCCAGAAAGCAGGTAGAACAACTTTTGTGGTGTCTTTTAGATGCCTACCAAGGTAGTGTAAGAACTATCAAGAGAACGCTTGTCTGGCACCTTCCCTGGTGGAGTTGTGCATGGGGTGTCTTTGGAACATTTTGTCACCGGCCGACTCCAAAATTCAGCGGTTCCCCATCTCAGCCCAGAAAGCAGATAGAACAACTTTTGTGGTGTCTTTCAGATGCCTACCAGAGCAATGTAAAAACTACCAGGAGAACTCCTGTCTGGCACCTTCCCCGGTGGAGTTGTGCATGGGGTGTGTTTGGAACATTTTGTCACCAGCCGACTCCAAAATTCAGCGTTTCCCCATCTCAGCCCAGAAAGCAGGTAGAACAACTTTTGTGCTGTCTTTTAGATGCCTACCAAGGTAGTGTAAAAACTACCAGGAGAACTCCTGTCTGGCACCTTCCCCGGTGGAGTTGTGCATGGGGTGTGTTTGGAACATTTTGTCACCAGCCGAGTCCAAAATTCAGCGGTTCCCCATCTCAGCCCAGAAATCAGATAGAACAACTTTTGTGGTGTCCTTTTGATGCCTACCGGAGCAATGTAAAAACTACCAGGAGAACTCCTGCCTGGCACCTTCCCCGGTGGAGTTGTGCATGGGGTGTCTTTGGAACATTTTGTCACCGGCCGACTCCAAAATTCAGCGATTCCCCATCTCAGCCCAGAAAGCAGGTAGAACAACTTTTGTGGTGTCTTTCAGATGCCTACCAAGGTAGTGTAAAAACTACTAAGAGAACTCCTGTCTGGCACCTTCCCCGGTGGAGTTGTGCAGGGGGTGTGTTTGGAACATTTTGTCACCGGCCGACTCCAAAATTCAGCGATTCCCCATCTCAGCCCAGAAAGCAGGTAGAACAACTTTTGTGGTGTCTTTCAAATGCCTACCAAGGTAGTGTAAAAACTACTAAGAGAACTCCTGTCTGGCACCTTCCCCGGTGGAGTTGTGCAGGGGGTGTGTTTGGAACATTTTGTCACCAGCCGACTCCAAAATTCAGCTGTTCCCCATCTCAGCCCAGAAAGCAGGTAGAACAACTTTTGTGGTGTCTTTCAGATGCCTACCGGAGCAATGTAAAAACTACCAGGAGAACTCCTGTCTGGCACCTTCCCCGGTGGAGTTGTGCATGGGGTGTGTTTGGAACATTTTGTCACCAGCCGACTCCAAAATTCAGCGTTTCCCCATCTCAGCCCAGAAAGCAGGTAGAACAACTTTTGTGGTGTCTTTTAGATGCCTACCAAGGTAGTGTAAAAACTATCAAGAGAACGCTTGTCTGGCACCTTCCCCGGTGGAGTTGTGCATGGGGTGTCTTTGGAACATTTTGTCACCGGCCGACTCCAAAATTCAGCGGTTCCCCATCTCAGCCCAGAAAGCAGGTAGAACAACTTTTGTGCTGCCTTTCAGCTGCCTACCAAGGTAGTGTAAAAACTACTAAGAGAATTCCTGTCTGGCACCTTCCCCGGTGGAGTTGTGCAGGGGGTGTGTTTGGAACATTTTGTCACCGGCCGACTCCAAAATTCAGCGTTTCCCCATCTCAGCCCAGAAAGCAGGTAGAACAACTTTTGTGGTGTCTTTTAGATGCCTACCAAGGTAGTGTAAAAACTACCAAGAGAACTCCTGTCTGGCACCTTCCCCGGTGGAGTTGTGCAGGGGGTGTCTTTGGAACATTTTGTCACCGGCCGAGTCCAAAATTCAGCTGTTCCCCATCTCAGCCCAGGAAGCAGGAAGAACAACTTTTGTGGTGTCTTTTAAATGCCTACCAATGTAGTGTAAAAACTATCAAGAGAACACTTGTCTGGCACCTTCCCCGGTGGAGTTGTGCATGGGGTGTCTTTGGAACATTTTGTCACCGGCCGAGTCCAAAATTCAGCGATTCCCCATCTCAGCCCAGAAAGCAGGTAGAACAACTTTTGTGGTGTCTTTCAGATGCCTACCGGAGCAATGTAAAAACTACCAGGAGAACTCCTGTCTGGCACCTTCCCCGGTGGAGTTGTGCAGGGGGTGTGTTTGGAACATTTTGTCACCAGCCGACTCCAAAATTCAGCGGTTCCCCATCTCAGCCCAGAAAGCAGGTAGAACAACTTTTGTGGTGTCTTTCAGATGCCTACCGGAGCAATGTAAAAACTACCAGGAGAACTCCTGTCTGGCACCTTCCCCGGTGGAGTTGTGCAGGGGGTGTCTTTGGAACATTTTGTCACCGGCCGAGTCCAAAATTCAGCGATTCCCCATCTCAGCCCAGAAAGCAGATAGAACAACTTTTGTGGTGCCTTTCAGCTGCCTACCAAGGTAGTGTAAAAACTACTAAGAGAACTCCTGTCTGGCACCTTCCGTGGTGGAGTTGTGCATGGGGTGTGTTTGGAACATTTTGTCACCGGCCGACTCCAAAATTCAGCGTTTCCCCATCTCAGCCCAGAAAGCAGGTAGAACAACTTTTGTGGTGTCTTTCAAATGCCTACCAAGGTAGTGTAAAAACTACCAGGAGAACTCCTGCCTGGCACCTTCCCCGGTGGAGTTGTGCATGGGGTGTGTTTGGAACATTTTGTCACCGGCCGACTCCAATATTCAGCGGTTCCCCATCTCAGCCCAGAAATCAGATAGAACAACTTTTGTGGTGTCTTTCAGATGCCTACCGGAGCAATGTAAAAACTACCAGGAGAACTCCTGTCTGGCACCTTCCCCGGTGGAGTTGTGCAGGGGGTGTGTTTGGACCATTTTGTCACCAGCCGAGTCCAAAATTCAGCGTTTCCCCATCTCAGCCCAGAAAGCAGGTAGAACAACTTTTGTGGTGCCTTTCAGCTCCCTACCAAGGCAGTGTAAAATCTACCAAGAGAACTCCTGTCTGGCACCTTCCCCGGTGGAATTGTGCAGGGGGTGTCTTTGGAACATTTTGTCACCAGCCGAGTCCAAAATTCAGCTGTTCCCCATCTCAGCCCAGAAAGCAGGTAGAACAACTTTTGTGGTGTCTTTTAGATGCCTACCAAGGTAGTGTAAAAACTATCAAGAGAACGCTTGTCTGGCACCTTCCCCGGTGGAGTTGTGCAGGGGGTGTCTTTGGAACATTTTGTCACCGGCCGACTCCAAAATTCAGCGATTCCCCATCTCAGCCCAGAAAGCAGGTAGAACAACTTTTGTGGTGTCTTTCAGATGCCTACCGGAGCAATGTAAAAACTACCAGGAGAACTCCTGTCTGGCACCTTCCCCGGTGGAGTTGTGCAGGGGGTGTGTTTGGAACATTTTGTCACCAGCCGACTCCAAAATTCAGCGGTTCCCCATCTCAGCCCAGAAAGCAGGTAGAACAACTTTTGTGGTGTCTTTCAGATGCCTACCGGAGCAATGTAAAAACTACCAGGAGAACTCCTGTCTGGCACCTTCCCCGGTGGAGTTGTGCAGGGGGTGTGTTTGGAACATTTTGTCACCAGCCGACTCCAAAATTCAGCGGTTCCCTATCTCAGCCCAGAAAGCAGGTAGAACAACTTTTGTGGTGCCTTTCAGCTGCCTACCAAGGTAGTGTAGAAACTACTAAGAGAACTCCTGTCTGGCACCTTCCCCGGTGGAGTTGTGCAGGGGGTGTGTTTGGAACATTTCGTCACCAGCCGACTCCAAAATTCAGCGGTTCCCCATCTCAGCCCAGAAAACAGGAAGAACAACTTTTGTGGTGCCTTTCAGCTGCCTACCAGAGCAATGTAAAAACTACCAGGAGAACTCCTGTCTGGCACCTTCCCCGGTGGAGTTGTGCAGGGGGTGTGTTTGGAACATTTTGTCACCGGCCGAGTCCAAAATTCAGCGATTCCCCATCTCAGCCCAGAAAGCAGGTAGAACAACTTTTGTGCTGCCTTTCAGCTCCCTACCAAGGCAGTGTAAAATCTACCAAGAGAACTCCTGTCTGGCACCTTCCCCGGTGGAGTTGTGCAGGGGGTGTGTTTGGAACATTTTGTCACCGGCCGAGTCCAAAATTCAGCGATTCCCCATCTCAGCCCAGAAAGCAGGTAGAACAACTTTTGTGCTGCCTTTCAGCTCCCTACCAAGGCAGTGTAAAATCTACCAAGAGAACTCCTGTCTGGCACCTTCCCCGGTGGAGTTGTGCAGGGGGTGTGTTTGGAACATTTTGTCACCAGCCGAGTCCAAAATTCAGCGGTTCCCCATCTCAGCCCAGAAAGCAGGTAGAACAACTTTTGTGGTGTCTTTTAGATGCCTACCAAGGTAGTGTAAAAACTACCAGGAGAACTCCTGTCTGGCACCTTCCCCGGTGGAGTTGTGCATGGGGTGTGTTTGGAACATTTTGTCACCGGCCGACTCCAAAATTCAGCGGTTCCCCATCTCAGCCCAGAAATCAGATAGAACAACTTTTGTGGTGTCTTTCAGATGCCTACCGGAGCAATGTAAAAACTACCAGGAGAACTCCTGTCTGGCACCTTCCCCGGTGGAGTTGTGCAGGGGGTGTGTTTGGAACATTTTGTCACCGGCCGAGTCCAAAATTCAGCGATTCCCCATCTCAGCCCAGAAAGCAGGTAGAACAACTTTTGTGCTGCCTTTCAGCTCCCTACCAAGGCAGTGTAAAATCTACCAAGAGAACTCCTGTCTGGCACCTTCCCCGGTGGAGTTGTGCAGGGGGTGTGTTTGGAACATTTTGTCACCGGCCGACTCCAAAATTCAGCGGTTCCCCATCTCAGCCCAGAAAGCAGGTAGAACAACTTTTGTGGTGTCCTTTTGATGCCTACCGGAGCAATGTAAAAACTACCAGGAGAACTCCTGCCTGGCACCTTCCCCGGTGGAGTTGTGCATGGGGTGTGTTTGGAACATTTTGTCACCAGCCGAGTCCAAAATTCAGCGATTCCCCATCTCAGCCCAGAAAGCAGGTAGAACAACTTTTGTGGTGTCTTTCAGATGCCTACCGGAGCAATGTAAAAACTACCAGGAGAACTCCTGCCTGGCACCTTCCCCGGTGGAGTTGTGCAGGGGGTGTGTTTGGAACATTTTGTCACCGGCCGACTCCAAAATTCAGCGTTTCCCCATCTCAGCCCAGAAAGCAGATAGAACAACTTTTGTGGTGTCTTTCAGATGCCTACCGGAGCAATGTAAAAACTACCAGGAGAACTCCTGTCTGGCACCTTCCCCGGTGGAGTTGTGCAGGGGGTGTCTTTGGAACATTTTGTCACCGGCCGAGTCCAAAATTCAGCGATTCCCCATCTCAGCCCAGAAAGCAGGTAGAACAACTTTTGTGCTGCCTTTCAGCTCCCTACCAAGGCAGTGTAAAATCTACCAAGAGAACTCCTGTCTGGCACCTTCCCCGGTGGAGTTGTGCATGGGGTGTGTTTGGAACATTTTGTCACCAGCCGACTCCAAAATTCAGCGGTTCCCCATCTCAGCCCAGAAAGCAGGTAGAACATCTTTTGTGGTGTCTTTTAGATGCCTACCAAGGTAGTGTAAAAACTATCAAGAGAACTCTTGTCTGGCACCTTCCCCGGTGGAGTTGTGCAGGGGCTGTGTTTGGAACATTTTGTCACCAGCCGAGTCCAAAATTCAGCTGTTCCCCATCTCAGCCCAGAAAGCAGGTAGAACAACTTTTGTGGTGTCTTTCAGATGCCTACCGGAGCAATGTAAAAACTACCAGGAGAACTCCTGTCTGGCACCTTCCCCGGTGGAGTTGTGCAGGGGGTGTCTTTGGAACATTTTGTCACCAGCCGACTCCAAAATTCAGCTGTTCCCCATCTCAGCCCAGAAAGCAGGTAGAACAACTTTTGTGGTGTCTTTTAGATGCCTACCAAGGTAGTGTAAAAACTATCAAGAGAACGCTTGTCTGGCACCTTCCCCGGTGGAGTTGTGCATGGGGTGTCTTTGGAACATTTTGTCACCGGCCGACTCCAAAATTCAGCGATTCCCCATCTCAGCCCAGAAAGCAGGTAGAACAACTTTTGTGGTGTCTTTCAGATGCCTACCAAGGTAGTGTAAAAACTACTAAGAGAACTCCTGTCTGGCACCTTCCCCGGTGGAGTTGTGCAGGGGGTGTGTTTGGAACATTTTGTCACCGGCCGACTCCAAAATTCAGCTGTTCCCCATCTCAGCCCAGAAAGCAGGTAGAACAGCTTTTGTGGTGTCTTTCAGATGCCTACCAAGGTAGTGTAAAAACTACTAAGAGAACTCCTGTCTGGCACCTTCCCCGGTGGAGTTGTGCAGGGGGTGTGTTTGGAACATTTTGTCACCGGCCGACTCCAAAATTCAGCGTTTCCCCATCTCAGCCCAGAAAGCAGGTAGAACAACTTTTGTGGTGTCTTTCAAATGCCTACCAAGGTAGTGTAAAAACTACCAGGAGAACTCCTGCCTGGCACCTTCCCCGGTGGAGTTGTGCATGGGGTGTGTTTGGAACATTTTGTCACCGGCCGACTCCAAAATTCAGCGGTTCCCCATCTCAGCCCAGAAATCAGATAGAACAACTTTTGTGGTGTCTTTCAGATGCCTACCGGAGCAATGTAAAAACTACCAGGAGAACTCCTGTCTGGCACCTTCCCCGGTGGAGTTGTGCAGGGGGTGTGTTTGGACCATTTTGTCACCGGCCGAGTCCAAAATTCAGCGATTCCCCATCTCAGCCCAGAAAGCAGGTAGAACAACTTTTGTGCTGCCTTTCAGCTCCCTACCAAGGCAGTGTAAAATCTACCAAGAGAACTCCTGTCTGGCACCTTCCCCGGTGGAGTTGTGCAGGGGGTGTCTTTGGAACATTTTGTCACCAGCCGAGTCCAAAATTCAGCTGTTCCCCATCTCAGCCCAGAAAGCAGGTAGAACAACTTTTGTGGTGTCTTTTAGATGCCTACCAAGGTAGTGTAAAAACTATCAAGAGAACGCTTGTCTGGCACCTTCCCCGGTGGAGTTGTGCAGGGGGTGTCTTTGGAACATTTTGTCACCGGCCAACTCCAAAATTCAGCGTTTCCCCATCTCAGCCCAGAAAGCAGGTAGAACAACTTTTGTGGTGTCTTTTAGATGCCTACCAAGGTAGTGTAAAAACTACTAAGAGAACTCCTGTCTGGCACCTTCCCCGGTGGAGTTGTGCAGGGGGTGTGTTTGGAACATTTTGTCACCAGCAGACTCCAAAATTCAGCTGTTCCCCATCTCAGCCCAGAAAGCAGGTAGAACAACTTTTGTGGTGTCTTTCAGATGCCTACCAAGGTAGTGTAAAAACTACTAAGAGAACTCCTGTCGAGCACCTTCCCCGGTGGAGTTGTGCAGGGGGTGTGTTTGGAACATTTTGTCACCGGCCGAGTCCAAAATTCAGCGTTTCCCCATCTCAGCCCAGAAAGCAGGTAGAACAACTTTTGTGGTGTCTTTTAGATGCCTACCAAGGTAGTGTAAGAACTATCAAGAGAACGCTTGTCTGGCACCTTCCCTGGTGGAGTTGTGCATGGGGTGTCTTTGGAACATTTTGTCACCGGCCGACTCCAAAATTCAGCGGTTCCCCATCTCAGCCCAGAAAGCAGATAGAACAACTTTTGTGGTGTCTTTCAGATGCCTACCGGAGCAATGTAAAAACTACCAGGAGAACTCCTGTCTGGCACCTTCCCCGGTGGAGTTGTGCATGGGGTGTGTTTGGAACATTTTGTCACCAGCCGACTCCAAAATTCAGCGTTTCCCCATCTCAGCCCAGAAAGCAGGTAGAACAACTTTTGTGCTGTCTTTTAGATGCCTACCAAGGTAGTGTAAAAACTACCAGGAGAACTCCTGTCTGGCACCTTCCCCGGTGGAGTTGTGCATGGGGTGTGTTTGGAACATTTTGTCACCGGCCGACTCCAAAATTCAGCGGTTCCCCATCTCAGCCCAGAAATCAGATAGAACAACTTTTGTGGTGTCTTTCAGATGCCTACCGGAGCAATGTAAAAACTACCAGGAGAACTCCTGTCTGGCACCTTCCCCGGTGGAGTTGTGCAGGGGGTGTGTTTGGAACATTTTGTCACCGGCCGAGTCCAAAATTCAGCGATTCCCCATCTCAGCCCAGAAAGCAGGTAGAACAACTTTTGTGCTGCCTTTCAGCTCCCTACCAAGGCAGTGTAAAATCTACCAAGAGAACTCCTGTCTGGCACCTTCCCCGGTGGAGTTGTGCAGGGGGTGTGTTTGGAACATTTTGTCACCAGCCGACTCCAAAATTCAGCGGTTCCCCATCTCAGCCCAGAAAGCAGGTAGAACATCTTTTGTGGTGTCTTTTAGATGCCTACCAAGGTAGTGTAAAAACTATCAAGAGAACTCTTGTCTGGCACCTTCCCCGGTGGAGTTGTGCAGGGGGTGTGTTTGGAACATTTTGTTACCAGCCGACTCCAAAATTCAGCGGTTCCCCATCTCAGCCCAGAAAGAAGGTAGAACAACTTTTGTGGTGTCTTTCAGATGCCTACCGGAGCAATGTAAAAACTACCAGGAGAACTCCTGTCTGGCACCTTCCCCGGTGGAGTTGTGCAGGGGGTGTGTTTGGAACATTTTGTCACCGGCCGACTCCAAAATTCAGCGTTTCCCCATCTCAGCCCAGAAAGCAGGTAGAACAACTTTTGTGGTGTCTTTTAGATGCCTACCAAGGTAGTGTAAAAACTACCAAGAGAACTCCTGCCTGGCACCTTCCCCGGTGGAGTTGTGCAGGGGGTGTGTTTGGAACATTTTGTCACCGGCCGACTCCAAAATTCAGCGGTTCCCCATCTCAGCCCAGAAAGCAGGTAGAACAACTTTTGTGGTGTCTTTCAGATGCCTACCAAGGTAGTGTAAAAACTACCAAGAGAACTCCTGCCTGGCACCTTCCCCGGTGGAGTTGTGCAGGGGGTGTGTTTGGAACATTTTGTCACCAGCCGAGTCCAAAATTCAGCGGTTCCCCATCTCAGCCCAGAAAGCAGGTAGAACAACTTTTGTGGTGCCTTTCAGCTGCCTACCAAGGTAGTGTAGAAACTACTAAGAGAACTCCTGTCTGGCACCTTCCCCGGTGGAGTTGTGCATGGGGTGTGTTTGGAACATTTTGTCACCGGCCGACTCCAAAATTCAGCGGTTCCCCATCTCAGCCCAGAAAGCAGGTAGAACAACTTTTGTGGTGTCTTTTAGATGCCTACCAAGGTAGTGTAAAAACTACCAAGAGAACTCCTGTCTGGCACCTTCCCCGGTGGAGTTGTGCATGGGGTGTCTTTGGAACATTTTGTCACCAGCCGACTCCAAAATTCAGCGGTTCCCCATCTCAGCCCAGAAAGCAGGAAGAACAACTTTTGTGGTGCCTTTCAGCTGCCTACCAAGGTAGTGTAAAAACTATCAAGAGAACTCCTGTCTGGCACCTTCCCCGGTGGAGTTGTGCAGGGGGTGTGTTTGGAACATTTTGTCACCAGCCGAGTCCAAAATTCAGCGGTTCCCCATCTCAGCCCAGAAAGCAGGTAGAACAACTTTTGTGGTGTCTTTTAGATGCCTACCGGAGCAATGTAAAAACTACCAGGAGAACTCCTGTCTGGCACCTTCCCCGGTGGAGTTGTGCAGGGGGTGTGTTTGGAACATTTTGTCACCAGCCGAGTCCAAAATTCAGCTGTTCCCCATCTCAGCCCAGAAAGCAGGTAGAACAACTTTTGTGCTGCCTTTCAGATGCCTACCAAGGTAGTGTAAAAACTATCAAGAGAACGCTTGTCTGGCACCTTCCCCGGTGGAGTTGTGCATGGGGTGTCTTTGGAACATTTTGTCACCGGCCGACTCCAAAATTCAGCGGTTCCCCATCTCAGCCCACAAAGCAGATAGAACAACTTTTGTGGTGCCTTTCAGCTGCCTACCGGAGCAATGTAAAAACTACTAAGAGAACTCCTGTCTGGCACCTTCCCCGGTGGAGTTGTGCAGGGGGTGTGTTTGGAACATTTTGTCACCGGCCGACTCCAAAATTCAGCGGTTCCCCATCTCAGCCCAGAAAGCAGGTAGAACAACTTTTGTGGTGTCTTTCAGATGCCTACCAAGGTAGTGTAAAAACTATCAAGAGAACGCTTGTCTGGCACCTTCCCCGGTGGAGTTGTGCATGGGGTGTCTTTGGAACATTTTGTCACCGGCCGAGTCCAAAATTCAGCGATTCCCCATCTCAGCCCAGAAAGCAGGTAGAACAACTTTTGTGGTGTCTTTCAGATGCCTACCAAGGTAGTGTAAAAGCTATCAAGAGAACGCTTGTCTGGCACCTTCCCCGGTGGAGTTGTGCATGGGGTGTCTTTGGAACATTTTGTCACCGGCCGACTCCAAAATTCAGCGATTCCCCATCTCAGCCCAGAAAGCAGGTAGAACAACTTTTGTGGTGTCTTTCAGATGCCTACCAAGGTAGTGTAAAAATTACTAAGAGAACTCCTGTCTGGCACCTTCCCCGGTGGAGTTGTGCAGGGGGTGTGTTTGGAACATTTTGTCACCAGCCGACTCCAAAATTCAGCTGTTCCCCATCTCAGCCCAGAAAGCAGATAGAACAGCTTTTGTGGTGTCTTTCAGATGCCTACCAAGGTAGTGTAAAAAACTACTAAGAGAACTCCTGTCTGGCACCTTCCCCGGTGGAGTTGTGCAGGGGGTGTGTTTGGAACATTTTGTCACCAGCCGACTCCAAAATTCAGCGTTTCCCCATCTCAGCCCAGAAAGCAGGTAGAACAACTTTTGTGGTGTCTTTCAAATGCCTACCAAGGTAGTGTAAAAACTACCAGGAGAACTCCTGCCTGGCACCTTCCCCGGTGGAGTTGTGCAGGGGGTGTGTTTGGAACATTTTGTCACCGGCCGACTCCAAAATTCAGCGGTTCCCCATCTCAGCCCAGAAATCAGATAGAACAACTTTTGTGGTGTCTTTCAGATGCCTACCGGAGCAATGTAAAAACTACCAGGAGAACTCCTGTCTGGCACCTTCCCCGGTGGAGTTGTGCAGGGGGTGTCTTTGGAACATTTTGTCACCGGCCGAGTCCAAAATTCAGCGATTCCCCATCTCAGCCCAGAAAGCAGGGTAGAACAACTTTTGTGCTGCCTTTCAGCTCCCTACCAAGGCAGTGTAAAATCTACCAAGAGAACTCCTGTCTGGCACCTTCCCCGGTGGAGTTGTGCAGGGGGTGTGTTTGGAACATTTTGTCACCAGCCGACTCCAAAATTCAGCGTTTCCCCATCTCAGCCCAGAAAGCAGGTAGAACATCTTTTGTGGTGTCTTTTAGATGCCTACCAAGGTAGTGTGAAAACTATCAAGAGAACTCTTGTCTGGCACCTTCCCCGGTGGAGTTGTGCAGGGGGTGTCTTTGGAACATTTTGTCACCAGCCGAGTCCAAAATTCAGCGGTTCCCCATCTCAGCCCAGAAAGCAGGTAGAACAACTTTTGTGGTGTCTTTCAGATGCCTACCGGAGCAATGTAAAAACTACCAGGAGAACTCCTGTCTGGCACCTTCCCCGGTGGAGTTGTGCATGGGGTGTGTTTGGAACATTTTGTCACCAGCCGACTCCAAAATTCAGCGTTTCCCCATCTCAGCCCAGAAAGCAGGTAGAACAACTTTTGTGGTGCCTTTCAAATGCCTACCAAGGTAGTGTAAAAACTACTAAGAGAACTCCTGTCTGGCACCTTCCCCGGTGGAGTTGTGCAGGGGGTGTGTTTGGAACTTTTTGTCACCGGCCGACTCCAAAATTCAGCGGTTCCCCATCTCAGCCCAGAAAGCAGGTAGAACAACTTTTGTGGTGTCTTTTAGATGCCTACCAAGGTAGTGAAAAAGCTATCAAGAGAACGCTTGTCTGGCACCTTCCCCGGTGGAGTTGTGCATGGGGTGTCTTTGGAACATTTTGTCACCGGCCGACTCCAAAATTCAGCGATTCCCCATCTCAGCCCAGAAAGCAGGTAGAACAACTTTTGTGGTGTCTTTCAGATGCCTACCAAGGTAGTGTAAAAATTACTAAGAGAACTCCTGTCTGGCACCTTCCCCGGTGGAGTTGTGCAGGGGGTGTGTTTGGAACATTTTGTCACCAGCCGACTCCAAAATTCAGCTGTTCCCCATCTCAGCCCAGAAAGCAGATAGAACAGCTTTTGTGGTGTCTTTCAGATGCCTACCAAGGTAGTGTAAAAACTACTAAGAGAACTCCTGTCTGGCACCTTCCCCGGTGGAGTTGTGCAGGGGGTGTGTTTGGAACATTTTGTCACCAGCCGACTCCAAAATTCAGCGTTTCCCCATCTCAGCCCAGAAAGCAGGTAGAACAACTTTTGTGGTGTCTTTCAAATGCCTACCAAGGTAGTGTAAAAACTACCAGGAGAACTCCTGCCTGGCACCTTCCCCGGTGGAGTTGTGCAGGGGGTGTGTTTGGAACATTTTGTCACCGGCCGACTCCAAAATTCAGCGGTTCCCCATCTCAGCCCAGAAATCAGATAGAACAACTTTTGTGGTGTCTTTCAGATGCCTACCGGAGCAATGTAAAAACTACCAGGAGAACTCCTGTCTGGCACCTTCCCCGGTGGAGTTGTGCAGGGGGTGTCTTTGGAACATTTTGTCACCGGCCGAGTCCAAAATTCAGCGATTCCCCATCTCAGCCCAGAAAGCAGGTAGAACAACTTTTGTGCTGCCTTTCAGCTCCCTACCAAGGCAGTGTAAAATCTACCAAGAGAACTCCTGTCTGGCACCTTCCCCGGTGGAGTTGTGCATGGGGTGTGTTTGGAACATTTTGTCACCGGCCGACTCCAAAATTCAGCGGTTCCCCATCTCAGCCCAGAAAGCAGGTAGAACATCTTTTGTGGTGTCTTTTAGATGCCTACCAAGGTAGTGTAAAAACTATCAAGAGAACTCTTGTCTGGCACCTTCCCCGGTGGAGTTGTGCAGGGGGTGTGTTTGGAACATTTTGTCACCAGCCGAGTCCAAAATTCAGCTGTTCCCCATCTCAGCCCAGAAAGCAGGTAGAACAACTTTTGTGGTGTCTTTCAGATGCCTACCGGAGCAATGTAAAAACTACCAGGAGAACTCCTGTCTGGCACCTTCCCCGGTGGAGTTGTGCAGGGGGTGTCTTTGGAACATTTTGTCACCAGCCGAGTCCAAAATTCAGCTGTTCCCCATCTCAGCCCAGAAAGCAGGTAGAACAACTTTTGTGGTGTCTTTTAGATGCCTACCAAGGTAGTGTAAAAACTATCAAGAGAACGCTTGTCTGGCACCTTCCCCGGTGGAGTTGTGCATGGGGTGTCTTTGGAACATTTTGTCACCGGCCGACTCCAAAATTCAGCGGTTCCCCATCTCAGCCCAGAAAGCAGGTAGAACAACTTTTGTGGTGTCTTTCAGATGCCTACTGGAGCAATGTAAAAACTACTAAGAGAACTCCTGTCTGGCACCTTCCCCGGTGGAGTTGTGCAGGGGGTGTCTTTGGAACATTTTGTCACCGGCCGACTCCAAAATTCAGCGATTCCCCATCTCAGCCCAGAAAGCAGGTAGAACAACTTTTGTGGTGTCTTTCAGATGCCTACCAAGGTAGTGTAAAAACTACTAAGAGAACTCCTGTCTGGCTACTTCCCCGGTGGAGTTGTGCAGGGGGTGTGTTTGGAACATTTTGTCACCAGCCGACTCCAAAATTCAGCTGTTCCCCATCTCAGCCCAGAAAGCAGGTAGAACAGCTTTTGTGGTGTCTTTCAGATGCCTACCAAGGTAGTGTAAAAACTACTAAGAGAACTCCTGTCTGGCACCTTCCCCGGTGGAGTTGTGCATGGGGTGTGTTTGGAACATTTTGTCACCGGCCGACTCCAAAATTCAGCGTTTCCCCATCTCAGCCCAGAAAGCAGGTAGAACAACTTTTGTGGTGTCTTTCAAATGCCTACCAAGGTAGTGTAAAAACTACCAGGAGAACTCCTGCCTGGCACCTTCCCTGGTGGAGTTGTGCATGGGGTGTGTTTGGAACATTTTGTCACCGGCCGACTCCAAAATTCAGCGGTTCCCCATCTCAGCCCAGAAATCAGATAGAACAACTTTTGTGGTGTCTTTCAGATGCCTACCGGAGCAATGTAAAAACTACCAGGAGAACTCCTGTCTGGCACCTTCCCCGGTGGAGTTGTGCAGGGGGTGTGTTTGGACCATTTTGTCACCGGCCGAGTCCAAAATTCAGCGATTCCCCATCTCAGCCCAGAAAGCAGGTAGAACAACTTTTGTGCTGCCTTTCAGCTCCCTACCAAGGCAGTGTAAAATCTACCAAGAGAACTCCTGTCTGGCACCTTCCCCGGTGGAGTTGTGCAGGGGGTGTCTTTGGAACATTTTGTCACCAGCCGAGTCCAAAATTCAGCTGTTCCCCATCTCAGCCCAGAAAGCAGGTAGAACAACTTTTGTGGTGTCTTTTAGATGCCTACCAAGGTAGTGTAAAAACTATCAAGAGAACGCTTGTCTGGCACCTTCCCCGGTGGAGTTGTGCAGGGGGTGTCTTTGGAACATTTTGTCACCGGCCGACTCCAAAATTCAGCGATTCCCCATCTCAGCCCAGAAAGCAGGTAGAACAACTTTTGTGGTGTCTTTCAAATGCCTACCAAGGTAGTGTAAAAACTACTAAGAGAACTCCTGTCTGGCACCTTCCCCGGTGGAGTTGTGCAGGGGGTGTGTTTGGAACATTTTGTCACCAGCCGACTCCAAAATTCAGCGTTTCCCCATCTCAGCCCAGAAAGCAGGTAGAACATCTTTTGTGGTGTCTTTTAGATGCCTACCAAGGTAGTGTGAAAACTATCAAGAGAACTCTTGTCTGGCACCTTCCCCGGTGGAGTTGTGCAGGGGGTGTCTTTGGAACATTTTGTCACCAGCCGAGTCCAAAATTCAGCGGTTCCCCATCTCAGCCCAGAAAGCAGGTAGAACAACTTTTGTGGTGTCTTTCAGATGCCTACCGGAGCAATGTAAAAACTACCAGGAGAACTCCTGTCTGGCACCTTCCCCGGTGGAGTTGTGCATGGGGTGTGTTTGGAACATTTTGTCACCAGCCGAGTCCAAAATTCAGCGTTTCCCCATCTCAGCCCAGAAAGCAGGTAGAACAACTTTTGTGGTGCCTTTCAAATGCCTACCAAGGTAGTGTAAAAACTACCAGGAGAACTCCTGTCTGGCACCTTCCCCGGTGGAGTTGTGCAGGGGGTGTGTTTGGAACTTTTTGTCACCGGCCGACTCCAAAATTCAGCGGTTCCCCATCTCAGCCCAGAAAGCAGGTAGAACAACTTTTGTGGTGTCTTTTAGATGCCTACCAAGGTAGTGTAAAAACTACCAAGAGAACTCCTGCCTGGCACCTTCCCCGGTGGAGTTGTGCAGGGGGTGTGTTTGGAACATTTTGTCACCAGCCGAGTCCAAAATTCAGCGGTTCCCCATCTCAGCCCAGAAAGCAGGTAGAACAACTTTTGTGGTGCCTTTCAGCTGCCTACCAAGGTAGTGTAGAAACTACTAAGAGAACTCCTGTCTGGCACCTTCCCCGGTGGAGTTGTGCAGGGGGTGTGTTTGGAACATTTCGTCACCAGCCGACTCCAAAATTCAGTGGTTCCCCATCTCAGCCCAGAAAGCAGGTAGAACAACTTTTGTGGTGTCTTTTAGATGCCTACCAAGGTAGTGTAAAAACTACCAAGAGAACTCCTGTCTGGCACCTTCCCCGGTGGAGTTGTGCATGGGGTGTGTTTGGAACATTTTGTCACCAGCCGACTCCAAAATTCAGCGGTTCCCCATCTCAGCCCAGAAAGCAGGAAGAACAACTTTTGTGGTGCCTTTCAGCTGCCTACCAAGGTAGTGTAAAAACTATCAAGAGAACTCTTGTCTGGCACCTTCCCCGGTGGAGTTGTGCAGGGGGTGTGTTTGGAACATTTTGTCACCAGCCGAGTCCAAAATTCAGCGGTTCCCCATCTCAGCCCAGAAAGCAGGTAGAACAACTTTTGTGGTGTCTTTTAGATGCCTACCGGAGCAATGTAAAAACTACCAGGAGAACTCCTGCCTGGCACCTTCCCCGGTGGAGTTGTGCAGGGGGTGTGTTTGTAACATTTTGTCACCAGCCGAGTCCAAAATTCAGCTGTTCCCCATCTCAGCCCAGAAAGCAGGTAGAACAACTTTTGTGGTGTCTTTCAGATGCCTACCAAGGTAGTGTAAAAACTACTAAGAGAACTCCTGTCGAGCACCTTCCCCGGTGGAGTTGTGCAGGGGGTGTGTTTGGAACATTTTGTCACCGGCCGACTCCAAAATTCAGCGGTTCCCCATCTCAGCCCAGAAAGCAGGTAGAACAACTTTTGTGGTGTCTTTTAGATGCCTACCAAGGTAGTGTAAAAACTATCAAGAGAACGCTTGTCTGGCACCTTCCCTGGTGGAGTTGTGCATGGGGTGTCTTTGGAACATTTTGTCACCGGCCGACTCCAAAATTCAGCGGTTCCCCATCTCAGCCCAGAAAGCAGATAGAACAACTTTTGTGGTGTCTTTCAGATGCCTACCGGAGCAATGTAAAAACTACCAGGAGAACTCCTGTCTGGCACCTTCCCCGGTGGAGTTGTGCATGGGGTGTGTTTGGAACATTTTGTCACCAGCCGACTCCAAAATTCAGCGTTTCCCCATCTCAGCCCAGAAAGCAGGTAGAACAACTTTTGTGGTGTCTTTTAGATGCCTACCAAGGTAGTGTAAAAACTACCAGGAGAACTCCTGTCTGGCACCTTCCCCGGTGGAGTTGTGCATGGGGTGTGTTTGGAACATTTTGTCACCTGCCGACTCCAAAATTCAGCGGTTCCCCATCTCAGCCCAGAAATCAGATAGAACAACTTTTGTGGTGTCTTTCAGATGCCTACCGGAGCAATGTAAAAACTACCAGGAGAACTCCTGTCTGGCACCTTCCCCGGTGGAGTTGTGCAGGGGGTGTGTTTGGAACATTTTGTCACCGGCCGAGTCCAAAATTCAGCGATTCCCCATCTCAGCCCAGAAAGCAGGTAGAACAACTTTTGTGCTGCCTTTCAGCTCCCTACCAAGGCAGTGTAAAATCTACCAAGAGAACTCCTGTCTGGCACCTTCCCCGGTGGAGTTGTGCAGGGGGTGTGTTTGGAACATTTTGTCACCAGCCGACTCCAAAATTCAGCGGTTCCCCATCTCAGCCCAAAAAGCAGGTAGAACATCTTTTGTGGTGTCTTTTAGATGCCTACCAAGGTAGTGTAAAAACTATCAAGAGAACTCTTGTCTGGCACCTTCCCCGGTGGAGTTGTGCAGGGGGTGTCTTTGGAACATTTTGTCACCAGCCGAGTCCAAAATTCAGCGGTTCCCCATCTCAGCCCAGAAAGCAGGTAGAACAACTTTTGTGGTGTCTTTCAGATGCCTACCGGAGCAATGTAAAAACTACCAGGAGAACTCCTGTCTGGCACCTTCCCCGGTGGAGTTGTGCAGGGGGTGTGTTTGGAACATTTTGTCACCAGCCGACTCCAAAATTCAGCTGTTCCCCATCTCAGCCCAGAAAGCAGGTAGAACAACTTTTGTGGTGCCTTTCAAATGCCTACCAAGGTAGTGTAAAAACTACCAGGAGAACTCCTGTCTGGCACCTTCCCCGGTGGAGTTGTGCAGGGGGTGTGTTTGGAACATTTTGTCACCAGCCGAGTCCAAAATTCAGCGGTTCCCCATCTCAGCCCAGAAAGCAGGTAGAACAACTTTTGTGGTGCCTTTCAGCTGCCTACCAAGGTAGTGTAGAAACTACTAAGAGAACTCCTGTCTGGCACCTTCCCCGGTGGAGTTGTGCATGGGGTGTGTTTGGAACATTTTGTCACCAGCCGACTCCAAAATTCAGCGTTTCCCCATCTCAGCCCAGAAAGCAGGTAGAACAACTTTTGTGGTGTCTTTTAGATGCCTACCAAGGTAGTGTAAAAACTACCAGGAGAACTCCTGTCTGGCACCTTCCCCGGTGGAGTTGTGCAGGGGGTGTGTTTGGAACATTTTGTCACCGGCCGACTCCAAAATTCAGCGGTTCCCCATCTCAGCCCAGAAATCAGATAGAACAACTTTTGTGGTATTCTTTCAGATGCCTACCGGAGCAATGTAAAAACTACCAGGAGAACTCCTGTCTGGCACCTTCCCCGGTGGAGTTGTGCATGGGGTGTGTTTGGAACATTTTGTCACCAGCCGAGTCCAAAATTCAGCGATTCCCCATCTCAGCCCAGAAAGCAGGTAGAACAACTTTTGTGCTGCCTTTCAGCTCCCTACCAAGGCAGTGTAAAATCTACCAAGAGAACTCCTGTCTGGCACCTTCCCCGGTGGAGTTGTGCATGGGGTGTGTTTGGAACATTTTGTCACCAGCCGACTCCAAAATTCAGCGTTTCCCCATCTCAGCCCAGAAAGCAGGTAGAACAACTTTTGTGGTGTCTTTTAGATGCCTACCAAGGTAGTGTAAAAACTACCAGGAGAACTCCTGTCTGGCACCTTCCCCGGTGGAGTTGTGCAGGGGGTGTGTTTGGAACATTTTGTCACCGGCCGAGTCCAAAATTCAGCGATTCCCCATCTCAGCCCAGAAAGCAGGTAGAACAACTTTTGTGGTGCCTTTCAGCTGCCTACCAAGGTAGTGTAAAAACTATCAAGAGAACTCTTGTCTGGCACCTTCCCCGGTGGAGTTGTGCATGGGGTGTGTTTGGAACATTTTGTCACCAGCCGACTCCAAAATTCAGCGGTTCCCCATCTCAGCCCAGAAAGCAGGTAGAACAACTTTTGTGGTGTCTTTTAGATGCCTACCGGAGCAATGTAAAAACTACCAGGAGAACTCCTGTCTGGCACCTTCCCCGGTGGAGTTGTGCAGGGGGTGTGTTTGGAACATTTTGTCACCAGCCGAGTCCAAAATTCAGCTGTTCCCCATCTCAGCCCAGAAAGCAGGAAGAACAACTTTTGTGGTGTCTTTTAGATGCCTACCAATGTAGTGTAAAAACTATCAAGAGAACGCTTGTCTGGCACCTTCCCCGGTGGAGTTGTGCATGGGGTGTCTTTGGAACATTTTGTCACCGGCCGACTCCAAAATTCAGCGGTTCCCCATCTCAGCCCACAAAGCAGATAGAACAACTTTTGTGGTGCCTTTCAGCTGCCTACCGGAGCAATGTAAAAACTACTAAGAGAACTCCTGTCTGGCACCTTCCCCGGTGGAGTTGTGCATGGGGTGTGTTTGGAACATTTTGTCACCAGCCGACTCCAAAATTCAGCGGTTCCCCATCTCTAGCCCAGAAAGCAGGTAGAACAACTTTTGTGGTGTCTTTTAGATGCCTACCAAGGTAGTGTAAAAACTATCAAGAGAACGCTTGTCTGGCACCTTCCCCGGTGGAGTTGTGCATGGGGTGTCTTTGGAACATTTTGTCACCGGCCGAGTCCAAAATTCAGCGATTCCCCATCTCAGCCCAGAAAGCAGGTAGAACAACTTTTGTGGTGTCTTTTAGATGCCTACCAAGGTAGTGTAAAAACTATCAAGAGAACGCTTGTCTGGCACCTTCCCCGGTGGAGTTGTGCATGGGGTGTCTTTGGAACATTTTGTCACCGGCCGACTCCAAAATTCAGCGATTCCCCATCTCAGCCCAGAAAGCAGGTAGAACAACTTTTGTGGTGTCTTTCAGATGCCTACCAAGGTAGTGTAAAAACTACCAGGAGAACTCCTGTCTGGCACCTTCCCCGGTGGAGTTGTGCAGGGGGTGTGTTTGGAACATTTTGTCACCAGCCGACTCCAAAATTCAGCTGTTCCCCATCTCAGCCCAGAAAGCAGATAGAACAGCTTTTGTGGTGTCTTTCAGATGCCTACCAAGGTAGTGTAAAAACTACTAAGAGAACTCCTGTCTGGCACCTTCCCCGGTGGAGTTGTGCAGGGGGTGTGTTTGGAACATTTTGTCACCAGCCGACTCCAAAATTCAGCGTTTCCCCATCTCAGCCCACAAAGCAGGTAGAACAACTTTTGTGGTGCCTTTCAAATGCCTACCAAGGTAGTGTAAAAACTACCAGGAGAACTCCTGCCTGGCACCTTCCCCGGTGGAGTTGTGCATGGGGTGTGTTTGGAACATTTTGTCACCGGCCGACTCCAAAATTCAGCGGTTCCCCATCTCAGCCCAGAAAGCAGGTAGAACAACTTTTGTGGTGTCTTTCAGATGCCTACCGGAGCAATGTAAAAACTACCAGGAGAACTCCTGTCTGGCACCTTCCCCGGTGGAGTTGTGCATGGGGTGTCTTTGGAACATTTTGTCACCGGCCGAGTCCAAAATTCAGCGATTCCCCATCTCAGCCCAGAAAGCAGGTAGAACAACTTTTGTGCTGCCTTTCAGCTCCCTACCAAGGCAGTGTAAAATCTACCAAGAGAACTCCTGTCTGGCACCTTCCCCGGTGGAGTTGTGCAGGGGGTGTCTTTGGAACATTTTGTCACCAGCCGAGTCCAAAATTCAGCTGTTCCCCATCTCAGCCCAGAAAGCAGGTAGAACAACTTTTGTGGTGTCTTTTAGATGCCTACCAAGGTAGTGTAAAAACTATCAAGAGAACGCTTGTCTGGCACCTTCCCCGGTGGAGTTGTGCAGGGGGTGTCTTTGGAACATTTTGTCACCGGCCGACTCCAAAATTCAGCGATTCCCCATCTCAGCCCAGAAAGCAGGTAGAACAACTTTTGTGGTGTCTTTCAAATGCCTACCAAGGTAGTGTAAAAACTACTAAGAGAACTCCTGTCTGGCACCTTCCCCGGTGGAGTTGTGCAGGGGGTGTGTTTGGAACATTTTGTCACCAGCCGACTCCAAAATTCAGCGTTTCCCCATCTCAGCCCAGAAAGCAGGTAGAACATCTTTTGTGGTGTCTTTCAAATGCCTACCAAGGTAGTGTAAAAACTACCAAGAGAACTCTTGTCTGGCACCTTCCCCGGTGGAGTTGTGCATGGGGTGTGTTTGGAACATTTTGTCACCGGCCGACTCCAAAATTCAGCGGTTCCCCATCTCAGCCCAGAAAGCAGGTAGAACAACTTTTGTGGTGTCTTTCAGATGCCTACCGGAGCAATGTAAAAACTACCAGGAGAACTCCTGTCTGGCACCTTCCCCGGTGGAGTTGTGCATGGGGTGTCTTTGGAACATTTTGTCACCAGCCGAGTCCAAAATTCAGCGGTTCCCCATCTCAGCCCAGAAAGCAGGTAGAACAACTTTTGTGGTGTCTTTCAGATGCCTACCGGAGCAATGTAAAAACTACCAGGAGAACTCCTGTCTGGCACCTTCCCCGGTGGAGTTGTGCATGGGGTGTGTTTGGAACATTTTGTCACCAGCCGACTCCAAAATTCAGCGTTTCCCCATCTCAGCCCAGAAAGCAGGTAGAACAACTTTTGTGGTGCCTTTCAAATGCCTACCAAGGTAGTGTAAAAACTACCAGGAGAACTCCTGTCTGGCACCTTCCCCGGTGGAGTTGTGCAGGGGGTGTGTTTGGAACTTTTTGTCACCGGCCGACTCCAAAATTCAGCGGTTCCCCATCTCAGCCCAGAAAGCAGGTAGAACAACTTTTGTGGTGTCTTTTAGATGCCTACCAAGGTAGTGTAAAAACTACCAAGAGAACTCCTGCCTGGCACCTTCCCCGGTGGAGTTGTGCAGGGGGTGTGTTTGGAACATTTTGTCACCAGCCGAGTCCAAAATTCAGCGGTTCCCCATCTCAGCCCAGAAAGCAGGTAGAACAACTTTTGTGGTGCCTTTCAGCTGCCTACCAAGGTAGTGTAGAAACTACTAAGAGAACTCCTGTCTGGCACCTTCCCCGGTGGAGTTGTGCAGGGGGTGTGTTTGGAACATTTCGTCACCAGCCGACTCCAAAATTCAGCGGTTCCCCATCTCAGCCCAGAAAGCAGGTAGAACAACTTTTGTGGTGTCTTTTAGATGCCTACCAAGGTAGTGTAAAAAACTACCAAGAGAACTCCTGTCTGGCACCTTCCCCGGTGGAGTATTGCAGGGGGTGTGTTTGGAACATTTTGTCACCAGCCGACTCCAAAATTCAGCGGTTCCCCATCTCAGCCCAGAAAGCAGGAAGAACAACTTTTGTGGTGCCTTTCAGCTGCCTACCAAGGTAGTGTAAAAACTATCAAGAGAACTCTTGTCTGGCACCTTCCCCGGTGGAGTTGTGCAGGGGGTGTGTTTGGAACATTTTGTCACCAGCCGAGTCCAAAATTCAGCGGTTCCCCATCTCAGCCCAGAAAGCAGGTAGAACAACTTTTGTGGTGTCTTTTAGATGCCTACCGGAGCAATGTAAAAACTACCAGGAGAACTCCTGTCTGGCACCTTCCCCGGTGGAGTTGTGCAGGGGGTGTGTTTGGAACATTTTGTCACCAGCCGAGTCCAAAATTCAGCTGTTCCCCATCTCAGCCCAGAAAGCAGGTAGAACAACTTTTGTGGTGTCTTTTAGATGCCTACCAAGGTAGTGTAAAAACTATCAAGAGAACGCTTGTCTGGCACCTTCCCCGGTGGAGTTGTGCATGGGGTGTCTTTGGAACATTTTGTCACCGGCCGACTCCAAAATTCAGCGGTTCCCCATCTCAGCCCAGAAAGCAGGTAGAACAACTTTTGTGGTGTCTTTCAGATGCCTACTGGAGCAATGTAAAAACTACTAAGAGAACTCCTGTCTGGCACCTTCCCCGGTGGAGTTGTGCAGGGGGTGTCTTTGGAACATTTTGTCACCGGCCGACTCCAAAATTCAGCGATTCCCCATCTCAGCCCAGAAAGCAGGTAGAACAACTTTTGTGGTGTCTTTCAGCTGCCTACCAAGGTAGTGTAGAAACTACTAAGAGAACTCCTGTCTGGCACCTTCCCCGGTGGAGTTGTGCAGGGGGTGTGTTTGGAACATTTTGTCACCAGCCGACTCCAAAATTCAGCTGTTCCCCATCTCAGCCCAGAAAGCAGGTAGAACAACTTTTGTGGTGTCTTTCAAATGCCTACCAAGGTAGTGTAAAAACTACTAAGAGAACTCCTGTCTGGCACCTTCCCCGGTGGAGTTGTGCAGGGGGTGTGTTTGGAACATTTTGTCACCAGCCGACTCCAAAATTCAGCGTTTCCCCATCTCAGCCCAGAAAGCAGGTAGAACATCTTTTGTGGTGTCTTTTAGATGCCTACCAAGGTAGTGTGAAAACTATCAAGAGAACTCTTGTCTGGCACCTTCCCCGGTGGAGTTGTGCAGGGGGTGTCTTTGGAACATTTTGTCACCAGCCGAGTCCAAAATTCAGCGGTTCCCCATCTCAGCCCAGAAAGCAGGTAGAACAACTTTTGTGGTGTCTTTCAGATGCCTACCGGAGCAATGTAAAAACTACCAGGAGAACTCCTGTCTGGCACCTTCCCCGGTGGAGTTGTGCATGGGGTGTGTTTGGAACATTTTGTCACCAGCCGAGTCCAAAATTCAGCGATTCCCCATCTCAGCCCAGAAAGCAGGTAGAACAACTTTTGTGGTGCCTTTCAAATGCCTACCAAGGTAGTGTAAAAACTACCAGGAGAACTCCTGTCTGGCACCTTCCCCGGTGGAGTTGTGCAGGGGGTGTGTTTGGAACTTTTTGTCACCGGCCGACTCCAAAATTCAGCGGTTCCCCATCTCAGCCCAGAAAGCAGGTAGAACAACTTTTGTGGTGTCTTTTAGATGCCTACCAAGGTAGTGTAAAAACTACCAAGAGAACTCCTGCCTGGCACCTTCCCCGGTGGAGTTGTGCAGGGGGTGTGTTTGGAACATTTTGTCACCAGCCGAGTCCAAAATTCAGCGGTTCCCCATCTCAGCCCAGAAAGCAGGTAGAACAACTTTTGTGGTGCCTTTCAGCTGCCTACCAAGGTAGTGTAGAAACTACTAAGAGAACTCCTGTCTGGCACCTTCCCCGGTGGAGTTGTGCAGGGGGTGTGTTTGGAACATTTCGTCACCAGCCGACTCCAAAATTCAGCGGTTCCCCATCTCAGCCCAGAAAGCAGGTAGAACAACTTTTGTGGTGTCTTTTAGATGCCTACCAAGGTAGTGTAAAAACTACCAAGAGAACTCCTGTCTGGCACCTTCCCCGGTGGAGTATTGCAGGGGGTGTGTTTGGAACATTTTGTCACCAGCCGACTCCAAAATTCAGCGGTTCCCCATCTCAGCCCAGAAAGCAGGAAGAACAACTTTTGTGGTGCCTTTCAGCTGCCTACCAAGGTAGTGTAAAAACTATCAAGAGAACTCTTGTCTGGCACCTTCCCCGGTGGAGTTGTGCAGGGGGTGTGTTTGGAACATTTTGTCACCAGCCGAGTCCAAAATTCAGCGGTTCCCCATCTCAGCCCAGAAAGCAGGTAGAACAACTTTTGTGGTGTCTTTTAGATGCCTACCGGAGCAATGTAAAAACTACCAGGAGAACTCCTGTCTGGCACCTTTCCCCGGTGGAGTTGTGCATGGGGTGTGTTTGGAACATTTTGTCACCAGCCGAGTCCAAAATTCAGCGGTTCCCCATCTCAGCCCAGAAAGCAGGTAGAACAACTTTTGTGGTGTCTTTTAGATGCCTACCAAGGTAGTGTAAAAACTATCAAGAGAACGCTTGTCTGGCACCTTCCCCGGTGGAGTTGTGCATGGGGTGTCTTTGGAACATTTTGTCACCGGCCGACTCCAAAATTCAGCGGTTCCCCATCTCAGCCCAGAAAGCAGGTAGAACAACTTTTGTGGTGTCTTTCAGATGCCTACTGGAGCAATGTAAAAACTACTAAGAGAACTCCTGTCTGGCACCTTCCCCGGTGGAGTTGTGCATGGGGTGTCTTTGGAACATTTTGTCACCGGCCGACTCCAAAATTCAGCGATTCCCCATCTCAGCCCAGAAAGCAGGTAGAACAACTTTTGTGGTGTCTTTCAGCTGCCTACCAAGGTAGTGTAGAAACTACTAAGAGAACTCCTGTCTGGCACCTTCCCCGGTGGAGTTGTGCAGGGGGTGTGTTTGGAACATTTTGTCACCAGCCGACTCCAAAATTCAGCTGTTCCCCATCTCAGCCCAGAAAGCAGGTAGAACAACTTTTGTGGTGTCTTTCAGATGCCTACCAAGGTAGTGTAAAAACTACTAAGAGAACTCCTGTCGAGGACCTTCCCCGGTGGAGTTGTGCAGGGGGTGTGTTTGGAACATTTTGTCACCGGCCGAGTCCAAAATTCAGCGTTTCCCCATCTCAGCCCAGAAAGCAGGTACAACAACTTTTGTGGTGTCTTTTAGATGCCTACCAAGGTAGTGTAAAAACTACCAGGAGAACTCCTGTCTGGCACCTTCCCCGGTGGAGTTGTGCATGGGGTGTGTTTGGAACATTTTGTCACCGGCCGACTCCAAAATTCAGCGGTTCCCCATCTCAGCCCAGAAATCAGATAGAACAACTTTTGTGGTGTCTTTCAGATGCCTACCGGAGCAATGTAAAAACTACCAGGAGAACTCCTGTCTGGCACCTTCCCCGGTGGAGTTGTGCAGGGGGTGTGTTTGGAACATTTTGTCACCAGCCGAGTCCAAAATTCAGCGATTCCCCATCTCAGCCCAGAAAGCAGGTAGAACAACTTTTGTGCTGCCTTTCAGCTCCCTACCAAGGCAGTGTAAAATCTACCAAGAGAACTCCTGTCTGGCACCTTCCCTGGTGGAGTTGTGCAGGGGGTGTGTTTGGAACATTTTGTCACCAGCCGACTCCAAAATTCAGCGGTTCCCCATCTCAGCCCAAAAAGCAGGTAGAACATCTTTTGTGGTGTCTTTTAGATGCCTACCAAGGTAGTGTAAAAACTATCAAGAGAACTCTTGTCTGGCACCTTCCCCGGTGGAGTTGTGCAGGGGGTGTCTTTGGAACATTTTGTCACCAGCCGAGTCCAAAATTCAGCGGTTCCCCATCTCAGCCCAGAAAGCAGGTAGAACAACTTTTGTGGTGTCTTTCAGATGCCTACCGGAGCAATGTAAAAACTACCAGGAGAACTCCTGTCTGGCACCTTCCCCGGTGGAGTTGTGCAGGGGGGTGTGTTTGGAACATTTTGTCACCAGCCGACTCCAAAATTCAGCTGTTCCCCATCTCAGCCCAGAAAGCAGGTAGAACAACTTTTGTGGTGCCTTTCAAATGCCTACCAAGGTAGTGTAAAAACTACCAGGAGAACTCCTGTCTGGCACCTTCCCCGGTGGAGTTGTGCAGGGGGGTGTGTTTGGAACATTTTGTCACCGGCCGACTCCAAAATTCAGCGTTTCCCCATCTCAGCCCAGAAAGCAGGTAGAACAACTTTTGTGGTGTCTTTTAGATGCCTACCAAGGTAGTGTAAAAACTACCAAGAGAACTCCTGCCTGGCACCTTCCCCGGTGGAGTTGTGCAGGGGGTGTGTTTGGAACATTTTGTCACCAGCCGAGTCCAAAATTCAGCGGTGCCCCATCTCAGCCCAGAAAGCAGGTAGAACAACTTTTGTGGTGTCTTTTAGATGCCTACCAAGGTAGTGTAAAAACTACCAGGAGAACTCCTGTCTGGCACCTTCCCCGGTGGAGTTGTGCATGGGGTGTGTTTGGAACATTTTGTCACCGGCCGACTCCAAAATTCAGCGGTTCCCCATCTCAGCCCAGAAATCAGATAGAACAACTTTTGTGGTGTCTTTCAGATGCCTACCGGAGCAATGTAAAAACTACCAGGAGAACTCCTGTCTGGCACCTTCCCCGGTGGAGTTGTGCAGGGGGTGTGTTTGGAACATTTTGTCACCAGCCGAGTCCAAAATTCAGCGATTCCCCATCTCAGCCCAGAAAGCAGGTAGAACAACTTTTGTGCTGCCTTTCAGCTCCCTACCAAGGCAGTGTAAAATCTACCAAGAGAACTCCTGTCTGGCACCTTCCCCGGTGGAGTTGTGCAGGGGGTGTGTTTGGAACATTTTGTCACCAGCCGACTCCAAAATTCAGCGGTTCCCCATCTCAGCCCAAAAAGCAGGTAGAACATCTTTTGTGGTGTCTTTTAGATGCCTACCAAGGTAGTGTAAAAACTATCAAGAGAACTCTTGTCTGGCACCTTCCCCGGTGGAGTTGTGCAGGGGGTGTCTTTGGAACATTTTGTCACCAGCCGAGTCCAAAATTCAGCGGTTCCCCATCTCAGCCCAGAAAGCAGGTAGAACAACTTTTGTGGTGTCTTTCAGATGCCTACCGGAGCAATGTAAAAACTACCAGGAGAACTCCTGTCTGGCACCTTCCCCGGTGGAGTTGTGCAGGGGGTGTGTTTGGAACATTTTGTCACCAGCCGACTCCAAAATTCAGCTGTTCCCCATCTCAGCCCAGAAAGCAGGTAGAACAACTTTTGTGGTGCCTTTCAAATGCCTACCAAGGTAGTGTAAAAACTACCAGGAGAACTCCTGTCTGGCACCTTCCCCGGTGGAGTTGTGCAGGGGGTGTGTTTGGAACATTTTGTCACCGGCCGACTCCAAAATTCAGCGTTTCCCCATCTCAGCCCAGAAAGCAGGTAGAACAACTTTTGTGGTGTCTTTTAGATGCCTACCAAGGTAGTGTAAAAACTACCAAGAGAACTCCTGCCTGGCACCTTCCCCGGTGGAGTTGTGCAGGGGGTGTGTTTGGAACATTTTGTCACCAGCCGAGTCCAAAATTCAGCGGTTCCCCATCTCAGCCCAGAAAGCAGGTAGAACAACTTTTGTGGTGCCTTTCAGCTGCCCTACCAAGGTAGTGTAGAAACTACTAAGAGAACTCCTGTCTGGCACCTTCCCCGGTGGAGTTGTGCATGGGGTGTGTTTGGAACATTTTGTCACCAGCCGACTCCAAAATTCAGCGTTTCCCCCATCTCAGCCCAGAAAGCAGGTAGAACAACTTTTGTGGTGCCTTTCAGATGCCTACCGGAGCAATGTAAAAACTACCAGGAGAACTCCTGTCTGGCACCTTCCCCGGTGGAGTTGTGCATGGGGTGTGTTTGGAACATTTTGTCACCAGCCGACTCCAAAATTCAGCGATTCCCCATCTCAGCCCAGAAAGCAGGCTAGAACAACTTTTTTGGTGTCTTTTAGATGCCTACCAAGGTAGTGTAAAAACTACCAGGAGAACTCCTGTCTGGCACCTTCCCCGGTGGAGTTGTGCAGGGGGTGTGTTTGGAACATTTTGTCACCGGCCGAGTCCAAAATTCAGCGATTCCCCATCTCAGCCCAGAAAGCAGGAAGAACAACTTTTGTGGTGCCCTTTCAGCTGCCTACCAAGGTAGTGTAAAAAACTATCAAGAGAACTCTTGTCTGGCACCTTCCCCGGTGGAGTTGTGCATGGGGTGTGTTTGGAACATTTTGTCACCAGCCGACTCCAAAATTCAGCGGTTCCCCATCTCAGCCCAGAAAGCAGGTAGAACAACTTTTGTGGTGTCTTTTAGATGCCTACCGGAGCAATGTAAAAACTACCAGGAGAACTCCTGTCTGGCACCTTCCCCGGTGGAGTTGTGCAGGGAGGTGTGTTTGGAACATTTTGTCACCAGCCGAGTCCAAAATTCAGCTGTTCCCCATCTCAGCCCAGAAAGCAGGAAGAACAACTTTTGTGGTGTCTTTTAGATGCCTACCAATGTAGTGTAAAAACTATCAAGAGAACGCTTGTCTGGCACCTTCCCCGGTGGAGTTGTGCATGGGGTGTCTTTGGAACATTTTGTCACCGGCCGACTCCAAAATTCAGCGGTTCCCCATCTCAGCCCACAAAGCAGATAGAACAACTTTTGTGGTGCCTTTCAGCTGCCTACCGGAGCAATGTAAAAACTACTAAGAGAACTCCTGTCTGGCACCTTCCCCGGTGGAGTTGTGCAGGGGGTGTGTTTGGAACATTTTGTCAACCGGCCGAGTCCAAAATTCAGCGGTTCCCCATCTCAGCCCAGAAAGCAGGTAGAACATCTTTTGTGGTGTCTTTTAGATGCCTACCAAGGTAGTGTAAAAACTATCAAGAGAACGCTTGTCTGGCACCTTCCCCGGTGGAGTTGTGCATGGGGTGTCTTTGGAACATTTTGTCACCGGCCGAGTCCAAAATTCAGCGATTCCCCATCTCAGCCCAGAAAGCAGGTAGAACAACTTTTGTGGTGTCTTTTAGATGCCTACCAAGGTAGTGTAAAAACTATCAAGAGAACGCTTGTCTGGCACCCTTCCCCGGTGGAGTTGTGCATGGGGTGTCCTTTGGAACATTTTGTCACCGGCCGACTCCAAAATTCAGCGATTCCCCATCTCAGCCCAGAAAGCAGGTAGAACAACTTTTGTGGTGTCTTTCAGATGCCCTACCGGAGCAATGTAAAAACTACCAGGAGAACTCCTGTCTGGCACCTTCCCCGGTGGAGTTGTGCAGGGGGTGTGTTTGGAACATTTTGTCACCAGCCGACTCCAAAATTCAGCTGTTCCCCATCTCAGCCCAGAAAGCAGATAGAACAGCTTTTGTGGTGTCTTTCAGATGCCTACCAAGGTAGTGTAAAAACTACTAAGAGAACTCCTGTCTGGCACCTTCCCCGGTGGAGTTGTGCAGGGGGTGTGTTTGGAACATTTTGTCACCAGCCGACTCCAAAATTCAGCGTTTCCCCATCTCAGCCCAGAAAGCAGGTAGAACAACTTTTGTGGTGTCTTTCAAATGCCTACCAAGGTAGTGTAAAAACTACCAGGAGAACTCCTGCCTGGCACCTTCCCCGGTGGAGTTGTGCATGGGGTGTGTTTGGAACATTTTGTCACCGGCCGACTCCAAAATTCAGCGGTTCCCCATCTCAGCCCAGAAATCAGATAGAACAACTTTTGTGGTGTCTTTCAGATGCCTACCGGAGCAATGTAAAAACTACCAGGAGAACTCCTGTCTGGCACCTTCCCCGGTGGAGTTGTGCATGGGGTGTCTTTGGAACATTTTGTCACCGGCCGAGTCCAAAATTCAGCGATTCCCCATCTCAGCCCAGAAAGCAGGTAGAACAACTTTTGTGCTGCCTTTCAGCTCCCTACCAAGGCAGTGTAAAATCTACCAAGAGAACTCCTGTCTGGCACCTTCCCCGGTGGAGTTGTGCATGGGGTGTGTTTGGAACATTTTGTCACCGGCCGACTCCAAAATTCAGCGGTTCCCCATCTCAGCCCAGAAAGCAGGTAGAACATCTTTTGTGGTGTCTTTTAGATGCCTACCAAGGTAGTGTAAAAACTATCAAGAGAACTCTTGTCTGGCACCTTCCCCGGTGGAGTTGTGCAGGGGGTGTGTTTGGAACATTTTGTCACCAGCCGAGTCCAAAATTCAGCGGTTCCCCATCTCAGCCCAGAAAGCAGGTAGAACAACTTTTGTGGTGTCTTTCAGATGCCTACCGGAGCAATGTAAAAACTACCAGGAGAACTCCTGTCTGGCACCTTCCCCGGTGGAGTTGTGCAGGGGGTGTCTTTGGAACATTTTGTCACCAGCCGAGTCCAAAATTCAGCGTTTCCCCATCTCAGCCCAGAAAGCAGGTAGAACAACTTTTGTGGTGTCTTTTAGATGCCTACCAAGGTAGTGTAAAAACTATCAAGAGAACGCTTGTCTGGCACCTTCCCCGGTGGAGTTGTGCATGGGGTGTGTTTGGAACATTTTGTCACCGGCCGACTCCAAAATTCAGCGGTTCCCCATCTCAGCCCAGAAAGCAGGTAGAACAACTTTTGTGGTGTCTTTCAAATGCCTACCAAGGTAGTGTAAAAACTACTAAGAGAACTCCTGTCTGGCACCTTCCCCGGTGGAGTTGTGCAGGGGGTGTGTTTGGAACATTTTGTCACCAGCCGAGTCCAAAATTCAGCTGTTCCCCATCTCAGCCCAGAAAGCAGGAAGAACAACTTTTGTGGTGTCTTTCAGATGCCTACCAAGGTAGTGTAAAAACTATCAAGAGAACGCTTGTCTGGCACCTTCCCCGGTGGAGTTGTGCATGGGGTGTCTTTGGAACATTTTGTCACCGGCCGACTCCAAAATTCAGCGGTTCCCCATCTCAGCCCACAAAGCAGATAGAACAACTTTTGTGGTGCCTTTCAGCTGCCTACCGGAGCAATGTAAAAACTACTAAGAGAACTCCTGTCTGGCACCTTCCCCGGTGGAGTTGTGCAGGGGGTGTGTTTGGAACATTTTGTCACCGGCCGAGTCCAAAATTCAGCGATTCCCCATCTCAGCCCAGAAAGCAGTTAGAACAACTTTTGTGCTGCCTTTCAGCTCCCTACCAAGGCAGTGTAAAATCTACCAAGAGAACTCCTGTCTGGCACCTTCCCCGGTGGAGTTGTGCATGGGGTGTGTTTGGAACATTTTGTCACCGGCCGACTCCAAAATTCAGCGGTTCCCCATCTCAGCCCAGAAATCAGATAGAACAACTTTTGTGGTGTCTTTTAGATGCCTACCGGAGCAATGTAAAAACTACCAGGAGAACTCCTGTCTGGCACCTTCCCCGGTGGAGTTGTGCAGGGGGTGTGTTTGGACCATTTTGTCACCGGCCGAGTCCAAAATTCAGCGATTCCCCATCTCAGCCCAGAAAGCAGGTAGAACAACTTTTGTGCTGCCTTTCAGCTCCCTACCAAGGCAGTGTAAAATCTACCAAGAGAACTCCTGTCTGGCACCTTCCCCGGTGGAGTTGTGCAGGGGGTGTGTTTGGAACATTTTGTCACCGGCCGACTCCAAAATTCAGCGGTTCCCCATCTCAGCCCAGAAAGCAGGTAGAACATCTTTTGTGGTGTCTTTTAGATGCCTACCAAGGTAGTGTAAAAACTATCAAGAGAACTCTTGTCTGGCACCTTCCCCGGTGGAGTTGTGCAGGGGGTGTGTTTGGAACATTTTGTCACCAGCCGAGTCCAAAATTCAGCGGTTCCCCATCTCAGCCCAGAAAGCAGGTAGAACAACTTTTGTGGTGTCTTTCAGATGCCTACCGGAGCAATGTAAAAACTACCAGGAGAACTCCTGTCTGGCACCTTCCCCGGTGGAGTTGTGCAGGGGGTGTCTTTGGAACATTTTGTCACCAGCCGAGTCCAAAATTCAGCGTTTCCCCATCTCAGCCCAGAAAGCAGGTAGAACAACTTTTGTGGTGTCTTTTAGATGCCTACCAAGGTAGTGTAAAAACTATCAAGAGAACGCTTGTCTGGCACCTTCCCCGGTGGAGTTGTGCATGGGGTGTGTTTGGAACATTTTGTCACCGGCCGACTCCAAAATTCAGCGATTCCCCATCTCAGCCCAGAAAGCAGGTAGAACAACTTTTGTGGTGTCTTTCAAATGCCTACCAAGGTAGCGTAAAAACTACCAGGAGAACTCCTGTCTGGCACCTTCCCCGGTGGAGTTGTGCATGGGGTGTGTTTGGAACATTTTGTCACCGGCCGACTCCAAAATTCAGCTGTTCCCCATCTCAGCCCAGAAAGCAGGAAGAACAACTTTTGTGGTGTCTTTTAGATGCCTACCAAGGTAGTGTAAAAACTATCAAGAGAACGCTTGTCTGGCACCTTCCCCGGTGGAGTTGTGCATGGGGTGTCTTTGGAACATTTTGTCACCGGCCGACTCCAAAATTCAGCGGTTCCCCATCTCAGCCCACAAAGCAGATAGAACAACTTTTGTGGTGCCTTTCAGCTGCCTACCGGAGCAATGTAAAAACTACTAAGAGAACTCCTGTCTGGCACCTTCCCCGGTGGAGTTGTGCAGGGGGGTGTGTTTGGAACATTTTGTCACCGGCCGAGTCCAAAATTCAGCGGTTCCCCATCTCAGCCCAGAAAGCAGGTAGAACAACTTTTGTGGTGTCTTTTAGATGCCTACCAAGGTAGTGTAAAAACTATCAAGAGAACGCTTGTCTGGCACCTTCCCCGGTGGAGTTGTGCATGGGGTGTCTTTGGAACATTTTGTCACCGGCCGAGTCCAAAATTCAGCGATTCCCCATCTCAGCCCAGAAAGCAGGTAGAACAACTTTTGTGGTGTCTTTTAGATGCCTACCAAGGTAGTGTAAAAACTATCAAGAGAACGCTTGTCTGGCACCTTCCCCGGTGGAGTTGTGCATGGGGTGTCTTTGGAACATTTTGTCACCGGCCGACTCCAAAATTAAGCGATTCCCCATCTCAGCCCAGAAAGCAGGTAGAACAACTTTTGTGGTGTCTTTCAGATGCCTACCAAGGTAGTGTAAAAACTACTAAGAGAACTCCTGTCTGGCACCTTCCCCGGTGGAGTTGTGCAGGGGGTGTGTTTGGAACATTTTGTCACCAGCCGACTCCAAAATTCAGCTGTTCCCCATCTCAGCCCAGAAAGCAGATAGAACAGCTTTTGTGGTGTCTTTCAGATGCCTACCAAGGTAGTGTAAAAACTACTAAGAGAACTCCTGTCTGGCACCTTCCCCGGTGGAGTTGTGCAGGGGGTGTGTTTGGAACATTTTGTCACCAGCCGACTCCAAAATTCAGCGTTTCCCCATCTCAGCCCAGAAAGCAGGTAGAACAACTTTTGTGGTGTCTTTCAAATGCCTACCAAGGTAGTGTAAAAACTACCAGGAGAACTCCTGCCTGGCACCTTCCCCGGTGGAGTTGTGCATGGGGTGTGTTTGGAACATTTTGTCACCGGCCGACTCCAAAATTCAGCGATTCCCCATCTCAGCCCAGAAAGCAGATAGAACAACTTTTGTGGTGTCTTTCAGATGCCTACCGGAGCAATGTAAAAACTACCAGGAGAACTCCTGTCTGGCACCTTCCCCGGTGGAGTTGTGCAGGGGGGGTCTTTGGAACATTTTGTCACCGGCCGAGTCCAAAATTCAGCGATTCCCCATCTCAGCCCAGAAAGCAGTTAGAACAACTTTTGTGCTGCCTTTCAGCTCCCTACCAAGGCAGTGTAAAATCTACCAAGAGAACTCCTGTCTGGCACCTTCCCCGGTGGAGTTGTGCATGGGGTGTGTTTGGAACATTTTGTCACCGGCCGACTCCAAAATTCAGCGGTTCCCCATCTCAGCCCAGAAAGCAGGTAGAACATCTTTTGTGGTGTCTTTTAGATGCCTACCAAGGTAGTGTAAAAACTATCAAGAGAACTCTTGTCTGGCACCTTCCCCGGTGGAGTTGTGCAGGGGGTGTGTTTGGAACATTTTGTCACCAGCCGACTCCAAAATTCAGCGGTTCCCCATCTCAGCCCAGAAAGCAGGTAGAACAACTTTTGTGGTGTCTTTCAGATGCCTACCGGAGCAATGTAAAAACTACCAGGAGAACTCCTGTCTGGCACCTTCCCCGGTGGAGTTGTGCAGGGGGTGTCTTTGGAACATTTTGTCACCGGCCGACTCCAAAATTCAGCGGTTCCCCATCTCAGCCCAGAAAGCAGGTAGAACAACTTTTGTGGTGTCTTTCAGATGCCTACCGGAGCAATGTAAAAACTACTAAGAGAACTCCTGTCTGGCACCTTCCCCGGTGGAGTTGTGCATGGGGTGTGTTTGGAACATTTTGTCACCAGCCGACTCCAAAATTCAGCGTTTCCCCATCTCAGCCCAGAAAGCAGGTAGAACAACTTTTGTGGTGTCTTTTAGATGCCTACCAAGGTAGTGTAAAAACTACCAGGAGAACTCCTGTCTGGCACCTTCCCCGGTGGAGTTGTGCATGGGGTGTGTTTGGAACATTTTGTCACCGGCCGACTCCAAAATTCAGCGGTTCCCCATCTCAGCCCAGAAATCAGATAGAACAACTTTTGTGGTGTCTTTTAGATGCCTACCGGAGCAATGTAAAAACTACCAGGAGAACTCCTGTCTGGCACCTTCCCCGGTGGAGTTGTGCAGGGGGTGTGTTTGGAACATTTTGTCACCGGCCGAGTCCAAAATTCAGCGATTCCCCATCTCAGCCCAGAAAGCAGGTAGAACAACTTTTGTGCTGCCTTTCAGCTCCCTACCAAGGCAGTGTAAAATCTACCAAGAGAACTCCTGTCTGGCACCTTCCCCGGTGGAGTTGTGCAGGGGGTGTGTTTGGAACATTTTGTCACCGGCCGACTCCAAAATTCAGCGGTTCCCCATCTCAGCCCAGAAAGCAGGTAGAACATCTTTTGTGGTGTCTTTTAGATGCCTACCAAGGTAGTGTAAAAACTATCAAGAGAACTCTTGTCTGGCACCTTCCCCGGTGGAGTTGTGCAGGGGGTGTGTTTGGAACATTTTGTCACCAGCCGAGTCCAAAATTCAGCGGTTCCCCATCTCAGCCCAGAAAGCAGGTAGAACAACTTTTGTGGTGTCTTTCAGATGCCTACCTGAGCAATGTAAAAACTACCAGGAGAACTCCTGTCTGGCACCTTCCCCGGTGGAGTTGTGCAGGGGGTGTCTTTGGAACATTTTGTCACCAGCCGAGTCCAAAATTCAGCTGTTCCCCATCTCAGCCCAGAAAGCAGGTAGAACAACTTTTGTGGTGTCTTTTAGATGCCTACCAAGGTAGTGTAAAAACTATCAAGAGAACGCTTGTCTGGCACCTTCCCCGGTGGAGTTGTGCATGGGGTGTCTTTGGAACATTTTGTCACCGGCCGACTCCAAAATTCAGCGATTCCCCATCTCAGCCCAGAAAGCAGGTAGAACAACTTTTGTGGTGTCTTTCAAATGCCTACCAAGGTAGTGTAAAAACTACCAAGAGAACTCCTGTCTGGCACCTTCCCCGGTGGAGTTGTGCAGGGGGTGTGTTTGGAACATTTTGTCACCAGCCGACTCCAAAATTCAGCGGTTCCCCACCTCAGCCCAGAAATCAGATAGAACAACTTTTGTGGTGTCTTTCAGATGCCTACCAAGGTAGTGTAAAAACTATCAAGAGAACTCCTGTCTGGCACCTTCCCCGGTGGAGTTGTGCAGGGGGTGTGTTTGGAACATTTTGTCACCGGCCGAGTCCAAAATTCAGCGGTTCCCCATCTCAGCCCAGAAAGCAGGTAGAACAACTTTTGTGGTGTCTTTTAGATGCCTACCAAGGTAGTGTAAAAACTATCAAGAGAACTCCTGCCTGGCACCTTCCCCGGTGGAGTTGTGCATGGGGTGTGTTTGGAACATTTTGTCACCGGCCGACTCCAAAATTCAGCGGTTCCCCATCTCAGCCCAGAAAGCAGATAGAACAACTTTTGTAGTGTCTTTCAAATGCCTACCAAGGTAGTGTAAAAACTACCAGGAGAACTCCTGTCTGGCACCTTCCCCGGTGGAGTTGTGCAGGGGGTGTGTTTGGAACATTTTGTCACCGGCCGACTCCAAAATTCAGCGGTTCCCCATCTCAGCCCAGAAAGCAGGTAGAACAACTTTTGTGGTGTCTTTTAGATGCCTACCAAGGTAGTGTAAAAACTACCAAGAGAACTCCTGCCTGGCACCTTCCCCGGTGGAGTTGTGCAGGGGGTGTGTTTGGAACATTTTGTCACCAGCCGAGTCCAAAATTCAGCGGTTCCCCATCTCAGCCCAGAAAGCAGCAAGAACAACTTTTGTGGTGCCTTTCAGATGCCTACCAAGGTAGTGTAGAAACTACTAAGAGAATTCCTGTCTGGCACCTTCCCCGGTGGAGTTGTGCAGGGGGTGTGTTTGGAACATTTCGTCACCAGCCGACTCCAAAATTCAGCGGTTCCCCATCTCAGCCCAGAAAGCAGGTAGAACAACTTTTGTGGTGTCTTTTAGATGCCTACCAAGGTAGTGTAAAAACTACCAAGAGAATTCCTGTCTGGCACCTTCCCCGGTGGAGTTGTGCATGGGGTGTGTTTGGAACATTTTGTCACCAGCCGACTCCAAAATTCAGCGGTTCCCCATCTCAGCCCAGAAATCAGATAGAACAACTTTTGTGGTGTCTTTCAGATGCCTACCGGAGCAATGTAAAAACTACCAGGAGAACTTCTGTCTGGCACCTTCCCCGGTGGAGTTGTGCAGGGGGTGTGTTTGGAACATTTTGTCACCAGCCGACTCCAAAATTCAGCGGTTCCCCATCTCAGCCCAGAAAGCAGGAAGAACAACTTTTGTGGTGCCTTTCAGCTGCCTACCAAGGTAGTGTAAAAACTATCAAGAGAACTCTTGTCTGGCACCTTCCCCGGTGGAGTTGTGCAGGGGGTGTGTTTGGAACATTTCGTCACCAGCCGACTCCAAAATTCAGCGGTTCCCCATCTCAGCCCAGAAAGCAGGTACAACAACTTTTGTGGTGTCTTTCAGATGCCTACCGGAGCAATGTAAAAACTACCAGGAGAACTCCTGTCTGGCACCTTCCCCGGTGGAGTTGTGCAGGGGGTGTGTTTGGAACATTTTGTCACCAGCCGAGTCCAAAATTCAGCTGTTCCCCATCTCAGCCCAGAAAGCAGGTAGAACAACTTTTGTGGTGTCTTTCAGATGCCTACCAAGGTAGTGTAAAAACTACTAAGAGAACTCCTGTCTGGCACCTTCCCCTGTGGAGTTGTGCAGGGGGTGTGTTTGGAACATTTTGTCACCGGCCGACTCCAAAATTCAGCTGTTCCCCATCTCAGCCCAGAAAGCAGGTAGAACAAGTTTTGTGGTGCCTTTCAGATGCCTACCAAGGTAGTGTAAAAACTACTAAGAGAACTCCTGTCTGGCACCTTCCCCGGTGGAGTTGTGCAGGGGGTGTGTTTGGAACATTTTGTCACCGGCCGACTCCAAAATTCAGCGGTTCCCCATCTCAGCCCAGAAAGCAGGTACAACAACTTTTCTTGTGCCTTTCAGCTGCCTACCGGAACAATGTAAAATCTACCAAGAGAACTCCTGTCTGGCACCTTCCCCGGTGGAGTTGTGCAGGGGGTGTGTTTGGAACATTTTGTCACCAGCCGAGTCCAAAACTCAGCGTTTCCCCATCTCAGCCCAGAAAGCAGGTAGAACAACTTTTGTGGTGTCTTTTAGATGCCTACCAAGGTAGTGTAAAAACTATCAAGAGAACGCTTGTCTGGCACCTTCCCCGGTGGAGTTGTGCAGGGGGTGTCTTTGGAACATTTTGTCACCGGCCGACTCCAAAATTCAGCGATTCCCCATCTCAGCCCAGAAAGCAGGAAGAACAACTTTTGTGGTGCCTTTCAGCTGCCTACCAAGGTAGTGTAAAAACTACCAACAGAATTCGTTCCTGGCACCTTCCCCGGTGGAATTGTGCATGGGGTGTGTTTTGAACATTTTGTCACCGGCCGACTCCAAAATTCAGCGATTCCCCATCTCAGCCCAGAAAGCAGGTACAACAACTTTTGTGGTGCCTTTCTGATGTCTACCAAGGTAGTGTAAAATCTACCAAGAGAACTCCTGTCTGGCACCTTCCCCGGTGGAGTTGTGCATGGGGTGTGTTTGGAACATTTTGTCACCGGCCGAGTCCAAAATTCAGCTGTTCCCCATCTCAGCCCAGAAAGCAGGTAGAACAACTTTTGTGGTGCCTTTCAGATGCCTACCAAAGGAGTGTAAAAACTATCAAGAGAACTCTTGTCTGGCACCTTCCCCGGTGGAGTTGTGCAGGGGGTGTGTTTGGAACATTTTGTCACCAGCCGAGTCCAAAATTCAGCGGTTCCCCATCTCAGCCCAGAAAGCAGGTAGAACAACTTTTGTGGTGTCTTTTAGATGCCTACCGGAGCAATGTAAAAACTACCAGGAGAACTCCTGTCTGGCACCTTCCCCGGTGGAGTTGTGCAGGGGGTGTGTTTGGAACATTTTGTCACCAGCCGAGTCCAAAATTCAGCTGTTCCCCATCTCAGCCCAGAAAGCAGGAAGAAGAACTTTTGTGGTGTCTTTTAGATGCCTACCAATGTAGTGTAAAAACTATCAAGAGAACGCTTGTCTGGCACCTTCCCCGGTGGAGTTGTGCAGGGGGTGTCCTTGGAACATTTTGTCACCAGCCGAGTCCAAAATTCAGCTGTTCCCCATCTCAGCCCAGAAAGCAGGAAGAACAACTTTTGTGGTGTCTTTTAGATGCCTACCAATGTAGTGTAAAAACTATCAAGAGAACGCTTGTCTGGCACCTTCCCCGGTGGAGTTGTGCATGGGGTGTCTTTGGAACATTTTGTCACCGGCCGAGTCCAAAATTCAGCGATTCCCCATCTCAGCCCAGAAAGCAGGTAGAACAACTTTTGTGGTGTCTTTCAGATGCCTACCGGAGCAATGTAAAAAATACCAGGAGAACTCCTGTCTGGCACCTTCCCCGGTGGAGTTGTGCAGGGGGTGTGTTTGGAACATTTTGTCACCGGCCGAGTCCAAAATTCAGCGTTTCCCCATCTCAGCCCAGAAAGCAGGTAGAACAACTTTTGTGGTGTCTTTTAGATGCCTACCAAGGTAGTGTAAAAACTACCAAGAGAACTCCTGCCTGGCACCTTCCCCGGTGGAGTTGTGCAGGGGGTGTGTTTGGAACATTTTGTCACCAGCCGAGTCCAAAATTCAGCGGTTCCCCATCTCAGCCCAGAAAGCAGGTAGAACAACTTTTGTGGTGCCTTTCAGCTGCCTACCAAGGTAGTGTAGAAACTACTAAGAGAACTCCTGTCTGGCACCTTCCCCGGTGGAGTTGTGCAGGGGGTGTCTTTGGAACATTTTGTCACCAGCCGAGTCCAAAATTCAGCTGTTCCCCATCTCAGCCCAGAAAGCAGGAAGAACAACTTTTGTGGTGTCTTTTAGATGCCTACCAATGTAGTGTAAAGACTATCAAGAGAACGCTTGTCTGGCACCTTCCCCGGTGGAGTTGTGCATGGGGTGTCTTTGGAACATTTTGTCACCCGGCCGAGTCCAAAATTCAGCGATTCCCCATCTCAGCCCAGAAAGCAGGTAGAACAACTTTTGTGGTGTCTTTCAGATGCCTACCGGAGCAATGTAAAAACTACCAGGAGAACTCCTGTCTGGCACCTTCCCCGGTGGAGTTGTGCAGGGGGTGTGTTTGGAACATTTTGTCACCAGCCGAGTCCAAAATTCAGCGGTTCCCCATCTCAGCCCAGAAAGCAGGTAGAACATCTTTTGTGGTGTCTTTTAGATGCATACCAAGGTAGTGAAAAAACTACCAGGAGAACTCCTGTCTGGCACCTTCCCCGGTGGAGTTGTGCAGGGGGTGTGTTTGGAACATTTTGTCACCAGCCGAGTCCAAAACTCAGCGTTTCCCCATCTCAGCCCAGAAAGCAGGTAGAACAACTTTTGTGGTGTCTTTTAGATGCCTACCAAGGTAGTGTAAAAACTATCAAGAGAACGCTTGTCTGGCACCTTCCCCGGTGGAGTTGTGCATGGGGTGTCTTTGGAACATTTTGTCACCGGCCGACTCCAAAATTCAGCGATTCCCCATCTCAGCCCAGAAAGCAGGAAGAACAACTTTTGTGGTGTCTTTCAGATGCCTACCGGAGCAATGTAAAAACTACCAGGAGAACTCCTGTCTGGCACCTTCCCCGGTGGAGTTGTGCATGGGGTGTGTTTGGAACATTTTGTCACCAGCCGACTCCAAAATTCAGCGGTTCCCCATCTCAGCCCAGAAAGCAGGTAGAACAACTTTTGTGGTGTCTTTTAGATGCCTACCAAGGTAGTGTAAAAACTACCAAGAGAACTCCTGTCTGGCACCTTCCCCGGTGGAGTTGTGCAGGGGGTGTGTTTGGAACATTTTGTCACCAGCCGAGTCCAAAATTCAGCGGTTCCCCATCTCAGCCCAGAAAGCAGGTAGAACAACTTTTGTGCTGCCTTTCAGCTGCCTACCAAGGTAGTGTAGAAACTACTAAGAGAACTCCTGTCTGGCACCTTCCCCGGTGGAGTTGTGCATGGGGTGTGTTTGGAACATTTTGTCACCAACCGACTCCAAAATTCAGCGGTTCCCCATCTCAGCCCAGAAAGCAGGAAGAACAACTTTTGTTGTGCCTTTCAGCTGCCTACCAAGGTAGTGTAAAAACTATCAAGAGAACTCTTGTCTGGCACCTTCCCCGGTGGAGTTGTGCAGGGGGTGTCTTTGGAACATTTTGTCACCAGCCGACTCCAAAATTCAGCGGTTCCCCATCTCAGCCCAGAAAGCAGGTAGAACAACTTTTGTGGTGTCTTTTAGATGCCTACCGGAGCAATGTAAAAACTACCAGGAGAACTCCTGTCTGGCACCTTCCCCGGTGGAGTTGTGCAGGGGGTGTCTTTGGAACATTTTGTCACCAGCCGAGTCCAAAATTCAGCTGTTCCCCATCTCAGCCCAGAAAGCAGGAAGAACAACTTTTGTGGTGTCTTTTAGATGCCTACCAATGTAGTGTAAAAACTATCAAGAGAACGCTTGTCTGGCACCTTCCCCGGTGGAGTTGTGCATGGGGTGTCTTTGGAACATTTTGTCACCGGCCGAGTCCAAAATTCAGCGATTCCCCATCTCAGCCCAGAAAGCAGGTAGAACAACTTTTGTGGTGTCTTTCAGATGCCTACCGGAGCAATGTAAAAACTACCAGGAGAACTCCTGTCTGGCACCTTCCCCGGTGGAGTTGTGCAGGGGGTGTCTTTGGAACATTTTGTCACCAGCCGAGTCCAAAATTCAGCTGTTCCCCATCTCAGCCCAGAAAGCAGGTAGAACAACTTTTGTGGTGTCTTTCAGATGCCTACCAAGGTAGTGTAAAAACTACTAAGAGAACTCCTGTCTGTCACCTTCCCCGGTGGAGTTGTGCAGGGGGTGTGTTTGGAACATTTTGTCACCGGCCGACTCCAAAATTCAGCGGTTCCCCATCTCAGCCCAGAAAGCAGGTAGAACAACTTTTGTGGTGCCTTTCAGCTGCCTACCAAGGTAGTGTAAAAACTACTAAGAGAACTCCTGTCTGGCACCTTCCCCGGTGGAGTTGTGCATGGGGTGTGTTTGGAACATTTTGTCACCGGCCGACTCCAAAATTCAGCGGTTCCCCATCTCAGCCCAGAAAGCAGGTACAACAACTTTTCTTGTGCCTTTCAGCTGCCTACCAGAGCAATGTAAAATCTACCAAGAGAACTCCTGTCTGGCACCTTCCCCGGTGGAGTTGTGCATGGGGTGTGTTTGGAACATTTTGTCACCGGCCGACTCCAAAATTCAGCGGTTCCCCATCTCAGCCCAGAAAGCAGGTAGAACAACTTTTGTGGTGCCTTTCAGCTGCCTACCAAAGGAGTGTAAAAACTATCAAGAGAACTCTTGTCTGGCACCTTCCCCGGTGGAGTTGTGCAGGGGGTGTGTTTGGAACATTTTGTCACCAGCCGAGTCCAAAATTCAGCGGTTCCCCATCTCAGCCCAGAAAGCAGGTAGAACAACTTTTGTGGTGTCTTTTAGATGCCTACCGGAGCAATGTAAAAACTACCAGGAGAACTCCTGTCTGGCACCTTCCCCGGTGGAGTTGTGCAGGGGGTGTGTTTGGAACATTTTGTCACCAGCCGACTCCAAAATTCAGCTGTTCCCCATCTCAGCCCAGAAAGCAGGAAGAAGAACTTTTGTGGTGTCTTTTAGATGCCTACCAATGTAGTGTAAAAACTATCAAGAGAACGCTTGTCTGGCACCTTCCCCGGTGGAGTTGTGCATGGGGTGTGTTTGGAACATTTTGTCACCGGCCGACTCCAAAATTCAGCGGTTCCCCATCTCAGCCCAGAAAGCAGATAGAACAACTTTTCTTGTGCCTTTCAGCTGCCTACCAGAGCAATGTAAAAACTACTAAGAGAACTCCTGCCTGGCACCTTCCCCGGTGGAGTTGTGCAGGGGGTGTGTTTGGAACATTTTGTCACCAGCCGACTCCAAAATTCAGCGTTTCCCCATCTCAGCCCAGAAAGCAGGTAGAACAGCTTTTGTGGTCTCTTTTAGATGCCTACCAAGGTAGTGTAAAAACTACCAGGAGAACTCCTGTCTGGCACCTTCCCCGGTGGAGTTGTGCAGGGGGTGTGTTTGGAACATTTTGTCACCAGCCGACTCCAAAATTCAGCGGTTCCCCATCTCAGCCCAGAAAGCAGGTAGAACATCTTTTGTGGTGTCTTTTAGATGCATACCAAGGTAGTGAAAAAACTACCAGGAGAACTCCTGTCTGGCACCTTCCCCGGTGGAGTTGTGCAGGGGGTGTGTTTGGAACATTTTGTCACCAGCCGAGTCCAAAACTCAGCGTTTCCCCATCTCAGCCCAGAAAGCAGGTAGAACAACTTTTGTGGTGTCTTTTAGATGCCTACCAAGGTAGTGTAAAAACTATCAAGAGAACGCTTGTCTGGCACCTTCCCCGGTGGAGTTGTGCATGGGGTGTCTTTGGAACATTTTGTCACTGGCCGACTCCAAAATTCAGCGATTCCCCATCTCAGCCCAGAAAGCAGGAAGAACAACTTTTGTGGTGTCTTTCAGATGCCTACCGGAGCAATGTAAAAACTACCAGGAGAACTCCTGTCTGGCACCTTCCCCGGTGGAGTTGTGCATGGGGTGTGTTTGGAACATTTTGTCACCAGCCGACTCCAAAATTCAGCGTTTCCCCCATCTCAGCCCAGAAAGCAGGTAGAACAACTTTTGTGGTGTCTTTTAGATGCCTACCAAGGTAGTGTAAAAACTACCAAGAGAACTCCTGCCTGGCACCTTCCCCGGTGGAGTTGTGCAGGGGGTGTGTTTGGAACATTTTGTCACCAGCCGAGTCCAAAATTCAGCGGTTCCCCATCTCAGCCCAGAAAGCAGGTAGAACAACTTTTGTGCTGCCTTTCAGCTGCCTACCAAGGTAGTGTAGAAACTACTAAGAGAACTCCTGTCTGGCACCTTCCCCGGTGGAGTTGTGCATGGGGTGTGTTTGGAACATTTTGTCACCGGCCGAGTCCAAAATTCAGCGTTTCCCCATCTCAGCCCAGAAAGCAGGTAGAACAACTTTTGTGGTGTCTTTTAGATGCCTACCAAGGTAGTGTAAAAACTACCAAGAGAACTCCTGTCTGGCACCTTCCGTGGTGGAGTTGTGCAGGGGGTGTGTTTGGAACATTTTGTCACCAGCCGACTCTAAAATTCAGCGGTTCCCCATCTCAGCCCAGAAAGCAGGAAGAACAACTTTTGTTGTGCCTTTCAGCTGCCTACCAAGGTAGTGTAAAAACTATCAAGAGAACTCTTGTCTGGCACCTTCCCCGGTGGAGTTGTGCAGGGGGTGTGTTTGGAACATTTTGTCACCGGCCGACTCCAAAATTCAGCGGTTCCGCATCTCAGCCCAGAAAGCAGGTAGAACAACTTTTGTGGTGTCTTTTAGATGCCTACCGGAGCAATGTAAAAACTACCAGGAGAACTCCTGTCTGGCACCTTCCCCGGTGGAGTTGTGCAGGGGGTGTCTTTGGAACATTTTGTCACCAGCCGAGTCCAAAATTCAGCTGTTCCCCATCTCAGCCCAGAAAGCAGGAAGAACAACTTTTGTGGTGTCTTTTAGATGCCTACCAATGTAGTGTAAAAACTATCAAGAGAACGCTTGTCTGGCACCTTCCCCGGTGGAGTTGTGCATGGGGTGTCTTTGGAACATTTTGTCACCGGCCGAGTCCAAAATTCAGCGATTCCCCCATCTCAGCCCAGAAAGCAGGTAGAACAACTTTTGTGGTGTCTTTCAGATGCCTACCGGAGCAATGTAAAAACTACCAGGAGAACTCCTGTCTGGCACCTTCCCCGGTGGAGTTGTGCATGGGGTGTGTTTGGAACATTTTGTCACCGGCCGACTCCAAAATTCAGCTGTTCCCCATCTCAGCCCAGAAAGCAGGTAGAACAACTTTTGTGGTGTCTTTCAGATGCCTACCAAGGTAGTGTAAAAACTACTAAGAGAACTCCTGTCTGGCACCTTCCCCGGTGGAGTTGTGCAGGGGGTGTGTTTGGAACATTTTGTCACCGGCCGACTCCAAAATTCAGCGGTTCCCCATCTCAGCCCAGAAAGCAGGTAGAACAACTTTTGTGGTGCCTTTCAGCTGCCTACCAAGGTAGCGTAAAAACTACTAAGAGAACTCCTGTCTGGCACCTTCCCCGGTGGAGTTGTGCAGGGGGTGTCTTTGGAACATTTTGTCACCCGGCCGACTCCAAAATTAAGCGATTCCCCATCTCAGCCCACAAAGCAGATAGAACAACTTTTGTGGTGTCTTTCAGATGCCTACCGGAGCAATGTAAAAACTACCAGGAGAACTCCTGTCTGGCACCTTCCCCGGTGGAGTTGTGCAGGGGGGTGTTTTTGGAAACTTTTTGTCACCAGCCGACTCCAAAATTCAGCGGTTCCCCATCTCAGCCCAGAAAGCAGGTAGAACAACTTTTGTGGTGTCTTTCAGATGCCTACCGGAGCAATGTAAAAACTACCAGGAGAACTCCTGTCTGGCACCTTCCCCGGTGGAGTTGTGCAGGGGGTGTGTTTGGAACATTTTGTCACCAGCCGAGTCCAAAACTCAGCGTTTCCCCATCTCAGCCCAGAAAGCAGGTAGAACAACTTTTGTGGTGTCTTTTAGATGCCTACCAAGGTAGTGTAAAAACTATCAAGAGAACGCTTGTCTGGCACCTTCCCCGGTGGAGTTGTGCATGGGGTGTCTTTGGAACATTTTGTCACCGGCCGACTCCAAAATTCAGCGATTCCCCATCTCAGCCCAGAAAGCAGGAAGAACAACTTTTGTGGTGCCTTTCAGCTGCCTACCAAGGTAGTGTAAAAACTACCAACAGAATTCGTTCCTGGCACCTTCCCCGGTGGAATTGTGCATGGGGTGTCTTTGGAACATTTTGTCACCGGCCGACTCCAAAATTCAGCGGTTCCCCATCTCAGCCCAGAAAGCAGGTACAACAACTTTTGTGGTGCCTTTCTGATGTCTACCAAGGAAGTGTAAAATCTACCAAGAGAACTCCTGCCTGGCACCTTCCCCGGTGGAGTTGTGCATGGGGTGTTTTTGGAACATTTTGTCACCAGCCGACTCCAAAATTCAGCGGTTCCCCATCTCAGCCCAGAAAGCAGGTAGAACAACTTTTGTGGTGCCTTTCAGCTGCCTACCAAGGTAGTGTAAAAACTACTAAAAGAACTCCTGTCTGGCACCTTCCCCGGTGGAGTTGTGCATGGGGTGTGTTTGGAACATTTTGTCACCAGCCGACTCCAAAATTCAGCGGTTCCCCATCTCAGCCCAGAAAGCAGGTAGAACAACTTTTGTGGTGCCTTTCAAATGCCTACCAAGGTAGTGTAGAAACTACCAAGAGAACTCCTGTCTGGCACCTTCCCCGGTGGAGTTGTGCATGGGGTGTGTTTGGAACATTTTGTCACCGGCCGACTCCAAAATTCAGCGGTTCCCCATCTCAGCCCAGAAAGCAGATAGAACAACTTTTGTGGTGTCCTTTTGATGCCTACCGGAGCAATGTAAAAACTACCAGGAGAACTCCTGTCTGGCACCTTCCCCGGTGGAGTTGTGCAGGGGGTGTGTTTGGAACATTTTGTCACCAGCCGACTCCAAAATTCAGCGGTTCCCCATCTCAGCCCAGAAAGCAGGTAGAACAACTTTTGTGGTGTCTTTCAGATGCCTACCGGAGCAATGTAAAAACTACCAGGAGAACTCCTGTCTGGCACCTTCCCCGGTGGAGTTGTGCAGGGGGTGTGTTTGGAACATTTTGTCACCAGCCGACTCCAAAATTCAGCGTTTCCCCATCTCAGCCCAGAAAGCAGGTAGAACAACTTTTGTGGTGTCTTTTAGATGCCTACCAAGGTAGTTTAAAAACTATCAAGAGAACGCTTGTCTGGCACCTTCCCCGGTGGAGTTGTGCAGGGGGTGTCTTTGGAACATTTTGTCACCGGCCGAGTCCAAAATTCAGCGATTCCCCATCTCAGCCCAGAAAGCAGATAGAACAACTTTTGTGGTGTCTTTCAAATGCCTACCGGAGCAATGTAAAAACTACCAGGAGAACTCCTGCCTGGCACCTTCCCCGGTGGAGTTGTGCATGGGGTGTGTTTGGAACATTTTGTCACCAGCCGACTCCAAAATTCAGCGGTTCCCCATCTCAGCCCAGAAAGCAGGTGGAACAACTTTTGTGGTGCCTTTTAGATGCCTACCAAGGTAGTGTAAAAACTACCAAGAGAACTCCTGTCTGGCACCTTCCCCGGTGGAGTTGTGCAGGGGGTGTGTTTGGAACATTTTGTCACCAGCCGACTCCAAAATTCAGCGTTTCCCCATCTCAGCCCAGAAAGCAGGTAGAACAACTTTTGTGGTGCCTTTCAAATGCCTACCAAGCTAGTGTAGAACCTACCAAGAGAACTCCTGTCGGGCACCTTCCCCGGTGGAGTTGTGCAGGGGGTGTGTTTGGAACATTTTGTCACCGGCCGACTCCAAAATTCAGCGGTTCCCCATCTCAGCCCAGAAAGCAGGTAGAACAACTTTTGTGGTGTCCTTTTGATGCCTACCGGAGCAATGTAAAAACTACCAGGAGAACTCCTGTCTGGCACCTTCCCCGGTGGAGTTGTGCAGGGGGTGTGTTTGGAACATTTTGTCACCAGCCGACTCCAAAATTCAGCGGTTCCCCATCTCAGCCCAGAAAGCAGGTAGAACAACTTTTGTGGTGTCTTTCAGATGCCTACCGGAGCAATGTAAAAACTACCAGGAGAACTCCTGTCTGGCACCTTCCCCGGTGGAGTTGTGCAGGGGGTGTGTTTGGAACATTTTGTCACCGGCCGACTCCAAAATTCAGCGGTTCCCCATCTCAGCCCAGAAAGCAGGTAGAACAACTTTTGTGCTGCCTTTCAGCTGCCTACCAAGGTAGTGTAAAAACTACTAAGAGAATTCCTGTCTGGCACCTTCCCCGGTGGAGTTGTGCAGGGGGTGTGTTTGGAACATTTTGTCACCGGCCGACTCCAAAATTCAGCGTTTCCCCATCTCAGCCCAGAAAGCAGGAAGAGCAACTTTTGTGGTGTCTTTTAGATGCCTACCAAGGTAGTGTAGAAACTACCAAGAGAACTCCTGTCTGGCACCTTCCCCGGTGGAGTTGTGCATGGGGTGTGTTTGGAACATTTTGTCACCGGCCGACTCCAAAATTCAGCGGTTCCCCATCTCAGCCCAGAAATCAGATAGAACAACTTTTGTGGTGTCCTTTTGATGCCTACCGGAGCAATGTAAAAACTACCAGGAGAACTCCTGTCTGGCACCTTCCCCGGTGGAGTTGTGCAGGGGGTGTGTTTGGAACATTTTGTCACCAGCCGACTCCAAAATTCAGCGGTTCCCCATCTCAGCCCAGAAAGCAGGTAGAACAACTTTTGTGGTGTCTTTCAGATGCCTACCGGAGCAATGTAAAAACTACCAGGAGAACTCCTGCCTGGCACCTTCCCCGGTGGAGTTGTGCAGGGGGTGTGTTTGGAACATTTTGTCACCAGCCGACTCCAAAATTCAGCGTTTCCCCATCTCAGCCCAGAAAGCAGGTAGAACAACTTTTGTGGTGTCTTTTAGATGCCTACCAAGGTAGTTTAAAAACTATCAAGAGAACGCTTGTCTGGCACCTTCCCCGGTGGAGTTGTGCAGGGGGTGTCTTTGGAACATTTTGTCACCGGCCGACTCCAAAATTCAGCGATTCCCCATCTCAGCCCAGAAAGCAGATAGAACAACTTTTGTGGTGTCTTTTAGATGCCTACCGGAGCAATGTAAAAACTACCAGGAGAACTCCTGTCTGGCACCTTCCCCGGTGGAGTTGTGCAGGGGGTGTGTTTGGAACATTTTGTCACCAGCCGACTCCAAAATTCAGCGGTTCCCCATCTCAGCCCAGAAAGCAGGTGGAACAACTTTTGTGGTGTCTTTCAGCTGCCTACCAAGGTAGTGTAAAAACTACCAAGAGAACTCCTGTCTGGCACCTTCCCCGGTGGAGTTGTGCAGGGGGTGTGTTTGGAACATTTTGTCACCAGCCGACTCCAAAATTCAGCGTTTCCCCATCTCAGCCCAGAAAGCAGGTAGAACAACTTTTGTGGTGCCTTTCAAATGCCTACCAAGCTAGTGTAGAACCTACCAAGAGAACTCCTGTCGGGCACCTTCCCCGGTGGAGTTGTGCAGGGGGTGTGTTTGGAACATTTTGTCACCGGCCGACTCCAAAATTCAGCGGTTCCCCATCTCAGCCCAGAAAGCAGGTAGAACAACTTTTGTGGTGTCCTTTTGATGCCTACCGGAGCAATGTAAAAACTACCAGGAGAACTCCTGTCTGGCACCTTCCCCGGTGGAGTTGTGCATGGGGTGTGTTTGGAACATTTTGTCACCAGCCGACTCCAAAATTCAGCGTTTCCCCATCTCAGCCCAGAAAGCAGGTAGAACAACTTTTGTGGTGTCTTTCAAATGCCTACCAAGGTAGTGTAAAAACTACCAGGAGAACTCCTGCCTGGCACCTTCCCCGGTGGAGTTGTGCATGGGGTGTGTTTGGAACATTTTGTCACCGGCCGACTCCAAAATTCAGCGTTTCCCCATCTCAGCCCAGAAAGCAGGTAGAACAACTTTTGTGCTGCCTTTCAGCTGCCTACCAAGGTAGTGTAAAAACTACTAAGAGAATTCCTGTCTGGCACCTTCCCCGGTGGAGTTGTGCAGGGGGTGTGTTTGGAACATTTTGTCACCGGCCGACTCCAAAATTCAGCGTTTCCCCATCTCAGCCCAGAAAGCAGGAAGAGCAACTTTTGTGGTGTCTTTCAGATGCCTACCAAGGTAGTGTAAAAACTACCAAGAGAACTCGTGTCTGGCACCTTCCCCGGTGGAGTTGTGCAGGGGGTGTGTTTGGAACATTTTGTCACCAGCCGACTCCAAAATTCACCGTTTCCCCATCTCAGCCCAGAAAGCAGGTAGAACAACTTTTGTGGTGTCCTTTTGATGCCTACCGGAGCAATGTAAAAACTACCAGGAGAACTCCTGTCTGGCACCTTCCCCGGTGGAGTTGTGCAGGGGGTGTGTTTGGAACATTTTGTCACCAGCCGACTCCAAAATTCAGCGGTTCCCCATCTCAGCCCAGAAAGCAGGTAGAACAACTTTTGTGGTGTCTTTCAGATGCCTACCGGGGCAATGTAAAAACTACCAGGAGAACTCCTGTCTGGCACCTTCCCCGGTGGAGTTGTGCAGGGGGTGTCTTTGGAACATTTTGTCACCAGCCGAGTCCAAAATTCAGCGATTCCCCATCTCAGCCCAGAAAGCAGATAGAACAACTTTTGTGGTGTCTTTTAGATGCCTACCGGAGCAATGTAAAAACTACCAGGAGAACTCCTGCCTGGCACCTTCCCCGGTGGAGTTGTGCAGGGGGTGTGTTTGGAACATTTTGTCACCAGCCGACTCCAAAATTCAGCGGTTCCCCATCTCAGCCCAGAAAGCAGCAAGAACAACTTTTGTGGTGCCTTTCAGCTGCCTACCAAGGTAGTGTAAAAACTACCAGGAGAACTCCTGCCTGGCACCTTCCCCGGTGGAGTTGTGCATGGGGTGTGTTTGGAACATTTTGTCACCGGCCGACTCCAAAATTCAGCGGTTCCCTATCTCAGCCCAGAAAGCAGGTAGAACATCTTTTGTGGTGTCTTTCAGATGCCTACCGGAGCAATGTAAAAACTACTAAGAGAATTCCTGTCTGGCACCTTCCCCGGTGGAGTTGTGCAGGGGGTGTGTTTGGAACATTTTGTCACCGGCCGACTCCAAAATTCAGCGTTTCCCCATCTCAGCCCAGAAAGCAGGTAGAACAACTTTTGTGGTGTCTTTTAGATGCCTACCAAGGTAGTGTAAAAACTACCAAGAGAACTCCTGTCTGGCACCTTCCCCGGTGGAGTTGTGCAGGGGGTGTGTTTGGAACATTTTGTCACCGGCCGAGTCCAAAATTCAGCGGTTCCCCATCTCAGCCCAGAAAGCAGGTAGAACAACTTTTGTGGTGTCTTTCAGATGCCTACCGGAGCAATGTAAAAACTATCAGGAGAACTCCTGTCTGGCACCTTCCCCGGTGGAGTTGTGCAGGGGGTGTCTTTGGAACATTTTGTCACCAGCCGAGTCCAAAATTCAGCGTTTCCCCATCTCAGCCCAGAAAGCAGGTAGAACAACTTTTGTGGTGTCTTTTAGATGCCTACCAAGGTAGTGTAAAAACTATCAAGAGAACGCTTGTCTGGCACCTTCCCCGGTGGAGTTGTGCATGGGGTGTCTTTGGAACATTTTGTCACCGGCCGAGTCCAAAATTCAGCGATTCCCCATCTCAGCCCAGAAAGCAGATAGAACAACTTTTGTGGTGTCTTTAAGATGCCTACCAAGGTAGTGTAAAAACTACCAGGAGAACTCCTGTCTGGCACCTTCCCCGGTGGAGTTGTGCAGGGGGTGTGTTTGGAACATTTTGTCACCAGCCGACTCCAAAATTCAGCGTTTCCCCATCTCAGCCCAGAAAGCAGGTAGAACAACTTTTGTGGTGTCTTTTAGATGCCTACCAAGGTAGTGTAAAAACTATCAAGAGAACTCCTGTCTGGCACCTTCCCCGGTGGAGTTGTGCATGGGGTGTGTTTGGAACATTTTGTCACCAGCCGACTCCAAAATTCAGCGGTTCCCCATCTCAGCCCAGAAAGCAGGTACAACAACTTTTGTGGTGCCTTTCAAATGCCTACCAATGTAGTGTAGAAACTACCAAGAGAACTCCTGTCTGGCACCTTCCCCGGTGGAGTTGTGCATGGGGTGTGTTTGGAACATTTTGTCACCGGCCGAGTCCAAAATTCAGCGGTTCCCCATCTCAGCCCAGAAAGCAGGTAGAACAACTTTTGTGGTGTCTTTCAAATGCCTACCAAGGTAGTGTAAAAACTACCAGGAGAACTCCTGTCTGGCACCTTCCCCGGTGGAGTTGTGCATGGGGTGTGTTTGGAACATTTTGTCACCGGCTGACTCCAAAATTCAGCGGTTCCCCATCTCAGCCCAGAAAGCAGGTAGAACAACTTTTGTGGTGCCTTTCAAATGCCTACCAAGGTAGTGTAGAAACTACCAAGAGAACTCCTGTCTGGCACCTTCCCCGGTGGAGTTGTGCATGGGGTGTGTTTGGAACATTTTGTCACCGGCCGAGTCCAAAATTCAGCGGTTCCCCATCTCAGCCCAGAAATCAGATAGAACAACTTTTGTGGTGTCCTTTTGATGCCTACCGGAGCAATGTAAAAACTACCAGGAGAACTCCTGTCTGGCACCTTCCCCGGTGGAGTTGTGCAGGGGGTGTGTTTGGAACATTTTGTCACCAGCCGACTCCAAAATTCAGCGGTTCCCCATCTCAGCCCAGAAAGCAGGTAGAACAACTTTTGTGGTGTCTTTCAGATGCCTACCGGAGCAATGTAAAAACTACCAGGAGAACTCCTGTCTGGCACCTTCCCCGGTGGAGTTGTGCAGGGGGTGTGTTTGGAACATTTTGTCACCAGCCGACTCCAAAATTCAGCGTTTCCCCATCTCAGCCCAGAAAGCAGGTAGAACAACTTTTGTGGTGTCTTTTAGATGCCTACCAAGGTAGTTTAAAAACTATCAAGAGAACGCTTGTCTGGCACCTTCCCCGGTGGAGTTGTGCATGGGGTGTCTTTGGAACATTTTGTCACCGGCCGACTCCAAAATTCAGCGATTCCCCATCTCAGCCCAGAAAGCAGATAGAACAACTTTTGTGGTGTCTTTAAGATGCCTACCAAGGTAGTGTAAAAACTACCAGGAGAACTCCTGTCTGGCACCTTCCCCGGTGGAGTTGTGCAGGGGGTGTGTTTGGAACATTTTGTCACCAGCCGACTCCAAAATTCAGCGTTTCCCCATCTCAGCCCAGAAAGCAGGTAGAACAACTTTTGTGGTGTCTTTTAGATGCCTACCAAGGTAGTGTAAAAACTATCAAGAGAACTCCTGTCTGGCACCTTCCCCGGTGGAGTTGTGCAGGGGGTGTGTTTGGAACATTTTGTCACCAGCCGACTCCAAAATTCAGCGGTTCCCCATCTCAGCCCAGAAAGCAGGTACAACAACTTTTGTGGTGCCTTTCAAATGCCTACCAAGGTAGTGTAGAAACTACCAAGAGAACTCCTGTCTGGCACCTTCCCCGGTGGAGTTGTGCATGGGGTGTGTTTGGAACATTTTGTCACCGGCCGACTCCAAAATTCAGCGGTTCCCCATCTCAGCCCAGAAAGCAGGTAGAACAACTTTTGTGGTGTCTTTCAAATGCCTACCAAGGTAGTGTAAAAACTACCAGGAGAACTCCTGTCTGGCACCTTCCCCGGTGGAGTTGTGCATGGGGTGTGTTTGGAACATTTTGTCACCGGCTGACTCCAAAATTCAGCGGTTCCCCATCTCAGCCCAGAAAGCAGGTAGAACAACTTTTGTGGTGCCTTTCAAATGCCTACCAAGGTAGTGTAGAAACTACCAGGAGAACTCCTGCCTGGCACCTTCCCCGGTGGAGTTGTGCATGGGGTGTGTTTGGAACATTTTGTCACCGGCCGAGTCCAAAATTCAGCGGTTCCCCATCTCAGCCCAGAAATCAGATAGAACAACTTTTGTGGTGTCCTTTTGATGCCTACCGGAGCAATGTAAAAACTACCAGGAGAACTCCTGTCTGGCACCTTCCCCGGTGGAGTTGTGCAGGGGGTGTGTTTGGAACATTTTGTCACCAGCCGACTCCAAAATTCAGCGGTTCCCCATCTCAGCCCAGAAAGCAGGTAGAACAACTTTTGTGGTGTCTTTCAGATGCCTACCGGAGCAATGTAAAAACTACCAGGAGAACTCCTGTCTGGCACCTTCCCCGGTGGAGTTGTGCAGGGGGTGTGTTTGGAACATTTTGTCACCAGCCGACTAAAAATTTAACGTTTCCCCATCTCAGCCCAGAAAGCAGGTAGAACAACTTTTGTGGTGTCTTTTAGATGCCTACCAAGGTAGTTTAAAAACTATCAAGAGAACGCTTGTCTGGCACCTTCCCCGGTGGAGTTGTGCAGGGGGTGTCTTTGGAACATTTTGTCACCGGCCGACTCCAAAATTCAGCGATTCCCCATCTCAGCCCAGAAAGCAGATAGAACAACTTTTGTGGTGTCTTTTAGATGCCTACCGGAGCAATGTAAAAACTACCAGGAGAACTCCTGTCTGGCACCTTCCCTGGTGGAGTTGTGCAGGGGGTGTGTTTGGAACATTTTGTCACCAGCCGACTCCAAAATTCAGCGGTTCCCCATCTCAGCCCAGAAAGCAGGTGGAACAACTTTTGTGGTGTCTTTCAGCTGCCTACCAAGGTAGTGTAAAAACTACCAAGAGAACTCCTGTCTGGCACCTTCCCCGGTGGAGTTGTGCAGGGGGTGTGTTTGGAACATTTTGTCACCAGCCGACTCCAAAATTCAGCGGTTCCCCATCTCAGCCCAGAAAGCAGGTAGAACAACTTTTGTGGTGCCTTTCAAATGCCTACCAAGGTAGTGTAGAAACTACCAAGAGAACTCCTGTCTGGCACCTTCCCCGGTGGAGTTGTGCATGGGGTGTGTTTGGAACATTTTGTCACCGGCCGAGTCCAAAATTCAGCGGTTCCCCATCTCAGCCCAGAAATCAGATAGAACAACTTTTGTGGTGTCCTTTTGATGCCTACCGGAGCAATGTAAAAACTACCAGGAGAACTCCTGTCTGGCACCTTCCCCGGTGGAGTTGTGCAGGGGGTGTGTTTGGAACATTTTGTCACCAGCCGACTCCAAAATTCAGCGGTTCCCCATCTCAGCCCAGAAAGCAGGTAGAACAACTTTTGTGGTGTCTTTCAGATGCCTACCGGAGCAATGTAAAAACTACCAGGAGAACTCCTGTCTGGCACCTTCCCCGGTGGAGTTGTGCAGGGGGTGTGTTTGGAACATTTTGTCACCAGCCGACTAAAAATTTAACGTTTCCCCATCTCAGCCCAGAAAGCAGGTAGAACAACTTTTGTGGTGTCTTTTAGATGCCTACCAAGGTAGTTTAAAAACTATCAAGAGAACGCTTGTCTGGCACCTTCCCCGGTGGAGTTGTGCAGGGGGTGTGTTTGGAACATTTTGTCACCGGCCGAGTCCAAAATTCAGCGGTTCCCCATCTCAGCCCAGAAATCAGATAGAACAACTTTTGTGGTGTCCTTTTGATGCCTACCGGAGCAATGTAAAAACTACCAGGAGAACTCCTGTCTGGCACCTTCCCCGGTGGAGTTGTGCAGGGGGTGTGTTTGGAACATTTTGTCACCAGCCGACTCCAAAATTCAGCGGTTCCCCATCTCAGCCCAGAAAGCAGGTAGAACAACTTTTGTGGTGTCTTTCAGATGCCTACCGGAGCAATGTAAAAACTACCAGGAGAACTCCTGTCTGGCACCTTCCCCGGTGGAGTTGTGCAGGGGGTGTGTTTGGAACATTTTGTCACCAGCCGACTAAAAATTTAACGTTTCCCCATCTCAGCCCAGAAAGCAGGTAGAACAACTTTTGTGGTGTCTTTTAGATGCCTACCAAGGTAGTTTAAAAACTATCAAGAGAACGCTTGTCTGGCACCTTCCCCGGTGGAGTTGTGCAGGGGGTGTCTTTGGAACATTTTGTCACCGGCCGACTCCAAAATTCAGCGATTCCCCATCTCAGCCCACAAAGCAGATAGAACAACTTTTGTGGTGTCTTTTAGATGCCTACCGGAGCAATGTAAAAACTACCAGGAGAACTCCTGTCTGGCACCTTCCCTGGTGGAGTTGTGCAGGGGGTGTGTTTGGAACATTTTGTCACCAGCCGACTCCAAAATTCAGCGGTTCCCCATCTCAGCCCAGAAAGCAGGTGGAACAACTTTTGTGGTGTCTTTCAGCTGCCTACCAAGGTAGTGTAAAAACTACCAAGAGAACTCCTGTCTGGCACCTTCCCCGGTGGAGTTGTGCAGGGGGTGTCTTTGGAACATTTTGTCACCAGCCGAGTCCAAAATTCAGCGGTTCCCCATCTCAGCCCAGAAAGCAGGTAGAACAACTTTTTTGGTGCCTTTCAAATGCCTACCAAGCTAGTGTAGAACCTACCAAGAGAACTCCTGTCGGGCACCTTCCCCGGTGGAGTTGTGCAGGGGGTGTGTTTGGAACATTTTGTCACCGGCCGACTCCAAAATTCAGCGGTTCCCCATCTCAGCCCAGAAAGCAGTTAGAACAACTTTTGTGGTGTCCTTTTGATGCCTACCGGAGCAATGTAAAAACTACCAGGAGAACTCCTGTCTGGCACCTTCCCCGGTGGAGTTGTGCATGGGGTGTGTTTGGAACATTTTGTCACCAGCCGACTCCAAAATTCAGCGTTTCCCCATCTCAGCCCAGAAAGCAGGTAGAACAACTTTTGTGGTGTCTTTCAAATGCCTACCAAGGTAGTGTAAAAACTACCAGGAGAACTCCTGCCTGGCACCTTCCCCGGTGGAGTTGTGCATGGGGTGTGTTTGGAACATTTTGTCACCGGCCGACTCCAAAATTCAGCGGTTCCCCATCTCAGCCCAGAAAGCAGGTAGAACAACTTTTGTGCTGCCTTTCAGCTACCTACCAAGGTAGTGTAAAAACTACTAAGAGAATTCCTGTCTGGCACCTTCCCCGGTGGAGTTGTGCAGGGGGTGTGTTTGGAACATTTTGTCACCGGCCGACTCCAAAATTCAGCGTTTCCCCATCTCAGCCCAGAAAGCAGGAAGAACAACTTTTGTGGTGTCTTTTAGATGCCTACCAAGGTAGTGTAAAAACTACCAAGAGAACTCCTGTCTGGCACCTTCCCCGGTGGAGTTGTGCAGGGGGTGTGTTTGGAACATTTTGTCACCGGCCGACTCCAAAATTCAGCGGTTCCCCATCTCAGCCCAGAAAGCAGGTAGAACAACTTTTTTGGTGTCCTTTTGATGCCTACCGGAGCAATGTAAAAACTACCAGGAGAACTCCTGTCTGGCACCTTCCCCGGTGGAGTTGTGCAGGGGGTGTGTTTGGAACATTTTGTCACCAGCCGACTCCAAAATTCAGCGGTTCCCCATCTCAGCCCAGAAAGCAGGTAGAACAACTTTTGTGGTGTCTTTCAGATGCCTACCGGAGCAATGTAAAATCTACCAGGAGAACTCCTGTCTGGCACCTTCCCCGGTGGAGTTGTGCAGGGGGTGTCTTTGGAACATTTTGTCACCGGCCGAGTCCAAAATTCAGCGATTCCCCATCTCAGCCCAGAAAGCAGATAGAACAACTTTTGTGGTGTCTTTCAGATGCCTACCGGAGCAATGTAAAAACTACCAGGAGAACTCCTGCCTGGCACCTTCCCCGGTGGAGTTGTGCATGGGGTGTGTTTGGAACATTTTGTCACCAGCCGACTCCAAAATTCAGCGGTTCCCCATCTCAGCCCAGAAAGCAGGTGGAACAACTTTTGTGGTGCCTTTCAGCTGCCTACCAAGGTAGTGTAAAAACTACCAGGAGAACTCCTGTCTGGCACCTTCCCCGGTGGAGTTGTGCATGGGGTGTGTTTGGAACATTTTGTCACCGGCCGACTCCAAAATTCAGCGGTTCCCTATCTCAGCCCAGAAAGCAGGTGGAACAACTTTTGTGGTGTCTTTTAGATGCCTACCAAGGTAGTGTAAAAACTACCAAGAGAACTCCTGTCTGGCACCTTCCCCGGTGGAGTTGTGCAGGGGGTGTGTTTGGAACATTTTGTCACCAGCCGACTCCAAAATTCAGCGGTTCCCCATCTCAGCCCAGAAAGCAGGTAGAACAACTTTTGTGGTGTCCTTTTGATGCCTACCGGAGCAATGTAAAAACTACCAGGAGAACTCCTGTCTGGCACCTTCCCCGGTGGAGTTGTGCATGGGGTGTGTTTGGAACATTTTGTCACCAGCCGACTCCAAAATTCAGCGGTTCCCCATCTCAGCCCAGAAAGCAGGTAGAACAACTTTTGTGGTGTCTTTCAAATGCCTACCAAGGTAGTGTAAAAACTACCAGGAGAACTCCTGCCTGGCACCTTCCCCGGTGGAGTTGTGCATGGGGTGTGTTTGGAACATTTTGTCACCGGCCGACTCCAAAATTCAGCGGTTCCCCATCTCAGCCCAGAAAGCAGGTAGAACAACTTTTGTGGTGTCTTTAAGATGCCTACCGGAGCAATGTAAAAACTACTAAGAGAATTCCTGTCTGGCACCTTCCCTGGTGGAGTTGTGCAGGGGGTGTGTTTGGAACATTTTGTCACCGGCCGACTCCAAAATTCAGCGTTTCCCCATCTCAGCCCAGAAAGCAGGAAGAGCAACTTTTGTGGTGTCTTTTAGATGCCTACCAAGGTAGTGTAAAAACTACCAAGAGAACTCGTGTCTGGCACCTTCCCCGGTGGAGTTGTGCAGGGGGTGTGTTTGGAACATTTTGTCACCAGCCGACTCCAAAATTCAGCGTTTCCCCATCTCAGCCCAGAAAGCAGGTAGAACAACTTTTGTGGTGTCCTTTTGATGCCTACCGGAGCAATGTAAAAACTACCAGGAGAACTCCTGTCTGGCACCTTCCCCGGTGGAGTTGTGCAGGGGGTGTGTTTGGAACATTTTGTCACCAGCCGACTCCAAAATTCAGCGGTTCCCCATCTCAGCCCAGAAAGCAGGTAGAACAACTTTTGTGGTGTCTTTCAGATGCCTACCGGAGCAATGTAAAAACTACCAGGAGAACTCCTGTCTGGCACCTTCCCCGGTGGAGTTGTGCAGGGGGTGTGTTTGGAACATTTTGTCACCAGCCGAGTCCAAAATTCAGCGATTCCCCATCTCAGCCCAGAAAGCAGATAGAACAACTTTTGTGGTGTCTTTCAGATGCCTACCGGAGCAATGTAAAAACTACCAGGAGAACTCCTGCCTGGCACCTTCCCCGGTGGAGTTGTGCATGGGGTGTGTTTGGAACATTTTGTCACCAGCCGACTCCAAAATTCAGCGGTTCCCCATCTCAGCCCAGAAAGCAGGTGGAACAACTTTTGTGGTGCCTTTCAGCTGCCTACCAAGGTAGTGTAAAAACTAGCAGGAGAACTCCTGCCTGGCACCTTCCCCGGTGGAGTTGTGCATGGGGTGTGTTTGGAACATTTTGTCACCGGCCGACTCCAAAATTCAGCGGTTCCCTATCTCAGCCCAGAAAGCAGGTAGAACATCTTTTGTGGTGTCTTTCAGATGCCTACCGGAGCAATGTAAAAACTACTAAGAGAATTCCTGTCTGGCACCTTCCCCGGTGGAGTTGTGCAGGGGGTGTGTTTGGAACATTTTGTCACCGGCCGACTCCAAAATTCAGCGTTTCCCCATCTCAGCCCAGAAAGCAGGTAGAACAACTTTTGTGGTGTCTTTTAGATGCCTACCAAGGTAGTGTAAAAACTACCAAGAGAACTCCTGTCTGGCACCTTCCCCGGTGGAGTTGTGCAGGGGGTGTGTTTGGAACATTTTGTCACCGGCCGACTCCAAAATTCAGCGGTTCCCCATCTCAGCCCAGAAAGCAGGTAGAACAACTTTTGTGGTGTCTTTCAGATGCCTACCGGAGCAATGTAAAAACTATCAGGAGGACTCCTGTCTGGCACCTTCCCCGGTGGAGTTGTGCAGGGGGTGTGTTTGGAACATTTTGTCACCAGCCGAGTCCAAAATTCAGCGTTTCCCCATCTCAGCCCAGAAAGCAGGTAGAACAACTTTTGTGGTGTCTTTTAGATGCCTACCAAGGTAGTGTAAAAACTATCAAGAGAACGCTTGTCTGGCACCTTCCCCGGTGGAGTTGTGCATGGGGTGTCTTTGGAACATTTTGTCACCGGCCGACTCCAAAATTCAGCGTTTCCCCATCTCAGCCCAGAAAGCAGATAGAACAACTTTTGTGGTGTCTTTAAGATGCCTACCGGAGCAATGTAAAAACTACCAGGAGAACTCCTGTCTGGCACCTTCCCCGGTGGAGTTGTGCAGGGGGTGTGTTTGGAACATTTTGTCACCAGCCGACTCCAAAATTCAGCGTTTCCCCATCTCAGCCCAGAAAGCAGGTAGAACAACTTTTGTGGTGTCTTTTAGATGCCTACCAAGGTAGTGTAAAAACTACCAAGAGAACTCCTGTCTGGCACCTTCCCCGGTAGAGTTGTGCAGGGGGTGTGTTTGGAACATTTTGTCACCAGCCGACTCCAAAATTCAGCGGTTCCCCATCTCAGCCCAGAAAGCAGATACAACAACTTTTGTGGTGCCTTTCAAATGCCTACCAAGGTAGTGTAGAAACTACCAACAGAACTCCTGTCTGGCACCTTCCCCGGTGGAGTTGTGCATGGGGTGTGTTTGGAACATTTTGTCACCGGCCGACTCCAAAATTCAGCGGTTCCCCATCTCAGCCCAGAAAGCAGGTAGAACAACTTTTGTGGTGTCTTTCAAATGCCTACCAAGGTAGTGTAAAAACTAGCAGGAGAACTCCTGCCTGGCACCTTCCCCGGTGGAGTTGTGCATGGGGTGTCTTTGGAACATTTTGTCACCGGCCGACTCCAAAATTCAGCGGTTCCCCATCTCAGCCCAGAAAGCAGGTAGAACAACTTTTGTGGTGTCTTTCAGATGCCTACCGGAGCAATGTAAAAACTACCAGGAGAACTCCTGCCTGGCACCTTCCCCGGTGGAGTTGTGCAGGGGGTGTGTTTGGAACATTTTGTCACCAGCCGAGTCCAAAATTCAGCGGTTCCCCATCTCAGCCCAGAAAGCAGGTGGAACAACTTTTGTGGTGTCTTTCAAATGCCTACCAAGGTAGTGTAAAAACTACCAGGAGAACTCCTGCCTGGCACCTTCCCCGGTGGAGTTGTGCATGGGGTGTGTTTGGAACATTTTGTCACCGGCCGACTCCAAAATTCAGCGGTTCCCCATCTCAGCCCAGAAAGCAGGTAGAACAACTTTTGTGGTGTCTTTCAGATGCCTACCAGAGCAATGTAAAAACTACCAGGAGAACTCCTGTCTGGCACCTTCCCCGGTGGAGTTGTGCAGGGGGTGTGTTTGGAACATTTTGTCACCAGCCGACTCCAAAATTCAGCGGTTCCCCATCTCAGCCCAGAAAGCAGGTAGAACAACTTTTGTGGTGCCTTTCAGATGCCTACCAAGGTAGTGTAAAAACTACCAAGAGAACTCCTGTCTGGCACCTTCCCCGGTGGAGTTGTGCATGGGGTGTTTTTGGAACATTTTGTCACCAGCTGACTCCAAAATTCAGCGGTTCCCCATCTCAGCCCAGAAAGCAGGTAGAACAACTTTTGTGGTGCCTTTCAGCTGCCTACCAAGGTAGCGTAAAAACTACTAAGAGAACTCCTGTCTGGCACCTTCCCCGGTGGAGTTGTGCAGGGGGTGTCTTTGGAACATTTTGTCACCGGCCGACTCCAAAATTAAGCGATTCCCCATCTCAGCCCACAAAGCAGATAGAACAACTTTTGTGGTGTCTTTCAGATGCCTACCGGAGCAATGTAAAAACTACCAGGAGAACTCCTGTCTGGCACCTTCCCCGGTGGAGTTGTGCAGGGGGTGTTTTTGGAAACTTTTTGTCACCAGCCGACTCCAAAATTCAGCGGTTCCCCATCTCAGCCCAGAAAGCAGGTAGAACAACTTTTGTGGTGTCTTTCAGATGCCTACCGGAGCAATGTAAAAACTACCAGGAGAACTCCTGTCTGGCACCTTCCCCGGTGGAGTTGTGCAGGGGGTGTGTTTGGAACATTTTGTCACCAGCCGAGTCCAAAATTCAGCGTTTCCCCATCTCAGCCCAGAAAGCAGGTAGAACAACTTTTGTGGTCTCTTTTAGATGCCTACCAAGGTAGTGTAAAAACTATCAAGAGAACGCTTGTCTGGCACCTTCCCCGGTGGAGTTGTGCATGGGGTGTCTTTGGAACATTTTGTCACCGGCCGAGTCCAAAATTCAGCGTTTCCCCATCTCAGCCCAGAAAGCAGATAGAACAACTTTTGTGGTGTCTTTCAGATGCCTACCAAGGTAGTGTAAAAACTACCAGGAGAACTCCTGTCTGGCACCTTCCCCAGTGGAGTTGTGCAGGGGGTGTGTTTGGAACATTTTGTCACCAGCCGACTCCAAAATTCAGCGGTTCCCCATCTCAGCCCAGAAAGCAGGTAGAACAACTTTTGTGGTGTCTTTTAGATGCCTACCAAGGTAGTGTAAAAACTACCAAGAGAACTCCTGTCTGGCACCTTCCCCGGTGGAGTTGTGCAGGGGGTGTGTTTGGAACATTTTGTCACCAGCCGACTCCAAAATTCAGCGGTTCCCCATCTCAGCCCAGAAAGCAGGTAGAACAACTTTTGTGGTGCCTTTCAAATGCCTACCAAGGTAGTGTAGAAACTACCAAGAGAACTCCTGTCTGGCACCTTCCCCGGTGGAGTTGTGCATGGGGTGTGTTTGGAACATTTTGTCACCGGCCGACTCCAAAATTCAGCGGTTCCCCATCTCAGCCCAGAAAGCAGATAGAACAACTTTTGTGGTGTCTTTCAAATGCCTACCAAGGTAGTGTAAAAACTACCAGGAGAACTCCTGCCTGGCACCTTCCCCGGTGGAGTTGTGCATGGGGTGTGTTTGGAACATTTTGTCACCGGCCGACTCCAAAATTCAGCGGTTCCCCATCTCAGCCCAGAAAGCAGGTAGAACATCTTTTGTGGTGTCTTTTAGATGCCTACCAAGGTAGTGTAAAAACTATCAAGAGAACGCTTGTCTGGCACCTTCCCCGGTGGAGTTGTGCAGGGGGTGTCTTTGGAACATTTTGTCACCGGCCGACTCCAAAATTCAGCGATTCCCCATCTCAGCCCAGAAAGCAGATAGAACAACTTTTGTGGTGTCTTTCAGATGCCTACCGGAGCAATGTAAAAACTAACAGGAGAACTCCTGCCTGGCACCTTCCCCGGTGGAGTTGTGCAGGGGGTGTGTTTGGAACATTTTGTCACCAGCCGACTCCAAAATTCAGCGGTTCCCCATCTCAGCCCAGAAAGCAGGTAGAACAACTTTTGTGGTGCCTTTCAAATGCCTACCAAGGTAGTGTAGAAACTACCAAGAGAACTCCTGTCTGGCACCTTCCCCGGTGGAGTTGTGCATGGGGTGTGTTTGGAACATTTTGTCACCGGCCGACTCCAAAATTCAGCGGTTCCCCATCTCAGCCCAGAAAGCAGGTAGAACAACTTTTGTGGTGTCCTTTTGATGCCTACCGGAGCAATGTAAAAACTACCAGGAGAACTCCTGTCTGGCACCTTCCCCGGTGGAGTTGTGCATGGGGTGTGTTTGGAACATTTTGTCACCAGCCGACTCCAAAATTCAGCGGTTCCCCATCTCAGCCCAGAAAGCAGGTAGAACAACTTTTGTGGTGTCTTTCAAATGCCTACCAAGGTAGTGTAAAAACTACCAGGAGAACTCCTGCCTGGCACCTTCCCCGGTGGAGTTGTGCATGGGGTGTGTTTGGAACATTTTGTCACCGGCCGACTCCAAAATTCAGCGTTTCCCCATCTCAGCCCAGAAAGCAGGTAGAACAACTTTTGTGCTGCCTTTCAGCTGCCTACCAAGGTAGTGTAAAAACTACTAAGAGAATTCCTGTCTGGCACCTTCCCCGGTGGAGTTGTGCAGGGGGTGTGTTTGGAACATTTTGTCACCGGCCGACTCCAAAATTCAGCGGTTCCCCATCTCAGCCCAGAAAGCAGGTAGAACAACTTTTGTTGTGCCTTTCAGCTGCCTACCAAGGTAGTGTAAAAACTATCAAGAGAACTCTTGTCTGGCACCTTCCCCGGTGGAGTTGTGCAGGGGGTGTGTTTGGAACATTTTGTCACCAGCCGACTCCAAAATTCAGCGGTTCCGCATCTCACCCCAGAAAGCAGGTAGAACAACTTTTGTGGTGTCTTTTAGATGCCTACCGGAGCAATGTAAAAACTACCAGGAGAACTCCTGTCTGGCACCTTCCCCGGTGGAGTTGTGCAGGGGGTGTCTTTGGAACATTTTGTCACCGGCCGACTCCAAAATTCAGCGTTTCCCCATCTCAGCCCAGAAAGCAGGTAGAACAACTTTTGTGGTGTCTTTCAGATGCCTACCGGAGCAATGTAAAAACTACCAGGAGAACTCCTGTCTGGCACCTTCCCCGGTGGAGTTGTGCATGGGGTGTCTTTGGAACATTTTGTCACCGGCCGAGTCCAAAATTCAGCGATTCCCCATCTCAGCCCAGAAAGCAGGTAGAACAACTTTTGTGGTGTCTTTCAGATGCCTACCGGAGCAATGTAAAAACTACCAGGAGAACTCCTGTCTGGCACCTTCCCCGGTGGAGTTGTGCAGGGGGTGTGTTTGGAACATTTTGTCACCAGCCGAGTCCAAAATTCAGCTGTTCCCCATCTCAGCCCAGAAAGCAGGTAGAACAACTTTTGTGGTGTCTTTCAGATGCCTACCGGAGCAATGTAAAAACTACCAGGAGAACTCCTGTCTGGCACCTTCCCCGGTGGAGTTGTGCAGGGGGTGTGTTTGGAACATTTTGTCACCGGCCGACTCCAAAATTCAGCGGTTCCCCATCTCAGCCCAGAAAGCAGGTAGAACAACTTTTGTGGTGCCTTTCAGCTGCCTACCAAGGTAGTGTAAAAACTACTAAGAGAACTCCTGTCTGGCACCTTCCCCGGTGGAGTTGTGCATGGGGTGTGTTTGGAACATTTTGTCACCGGCCGACTCCAAAATTCAGCGGTTCCCCATCTCAGCCCAGAAAGCAGGTAGAACAACTTTTGTGGTGCCTTTCAAATGCCTACCAAGGTAGTGTAGAAACTACCAAGAGAACTCCTGTCTGGCACCTTCCCCGGTGGAGTTGTGCAGGGGGTGTCTTTGGAACATTTTGTCACCAGCCGAGTCCAAAACTCAGCGTTTCCCCATCTCAGCCCAGAAAGCAGGTAGAACAACTTTTGTGGTGTCTTTTAGATGCCTACCAAGGTAGTGTAAAAACTATCAAGAGAACGCTTGTCTGGCACCTTCCCCGGTGGAGTTGTGCATGGGGTGTCTTTGGAACATTTTGTCACCGGCCGACTCCAAAATTCAGCGATTCCCCATCTCAGCCCAGAAAGCAGGTAGAACAACTTTTGTGGTGCCTTTCAGCTGCCTACCAAGGTAGTGTAAAAACTACCAACAGAATTTGTTCCTGGCACCTTCCCCGGTGGAATTGTGCATGGGGTGTCTTTGGAACATTTTGTCACCGGCCGACTCCAAAATTCAGCGATTCCCCATCTCAGCCCAGAAAGCAGGTACAACAACTTTTGTGGTGCCTTTCTGATGTCTACCAAGGAAGTGTAAAATCTACCAAGAGAACTCCTGCCTGGCACCTTCCCCGGTGGAGTTGTGCATGGGGTGTTTTTGGAACATTTTGTCACCAGCCGACTCCAAAATTCAGCGGTTCCCCATCTCAGCCCAGAAAGCAGGTAGAACAACTTTTGTGGTGCCTTTCAGCTGCCTACCAAGGTAGTGTAGAAACTACCAAGAGAACTCCTGTCTGGCACCTTCCCCGGTGGAGTTGTGCATGGGGTGTGTTTGGAACATTTTGTCACCGGCCGACTCCAAAATTCAGCGGTTCCCCATCTCAGCCCAGAAATCAGATAGAACAACTTTTGTGGTGTCCTTTTGATGCCTACCGGAGCAATGTAAAAACTACCAGGAGAACTCCTGTCTGGCACCTTCCCCGGTGGAGTTGTGGAGGGGGTGTGTTTGGAACATTTTGTCACCAGCCGAGTCCAAAATTCAGCGGTTCCCCATCTCAGCCCAGAAAGCAGGTAGAACAACTTTTGTGGTGTCTTTCAGATGCCTACCGGAGCAATGTAAAAACTACCAGGAGAACTCCTGTCTGGCACCTTCCCCGGTGGAGTTGTGCAGGGGGTGTGTTTGGAACATTTTGTCACCAGCCGACTCCAAAATTCAGCGTTTCCCCATCTCAGCCCAGAAAGCAGGTAGAACAACTTTTGTGGTGTCTTTTAGATGCCTACCAAGGTAGTGTAAAAACTATCAAGAGAACGCTTGTCTGGCACCTTCCCCGGTGGAGTTGTGCATGGGGTGTCTTTGGAACATTTTGTCACCGGCCGAGTCCAAAATTCAGCGATTCCCCATCTCAGCCCAGAAAGCAGATAGAACAACTTTTGTGGTGTCTTTTAGATGCCTACCGGAGCAATGTAAAAACTACCAGGAGAACTCCTGTCTGGCACCTTCCCTGGTGGAGTTGTGCAGGGGGTGTGTTTGGAACATTTTGTCACCAGCCGACTCCAAAATTCAGCGGTTCCCCATCTCAGCCCAGAAAGCAGGTAGAACAACTTTTGTGGTGCCTTTCAAATGCCTACCAAGCTAGTGTAGAACCTACCAAGAGAACTCCTGTCGGGCACCTTCCCCGGTGGAGTTGTGCAGGGGGTGTCTTTGGAACATTTTGTCACCGGCCGACTCCAAAATTCAGCGGTTCCCCTTCTCAGCCCAGAAAGCAGTTAGAACAACTTTTGTGGTGTCCTTTTGATGCCTACCGGAGCAATGTAAAAACTACCAGGAGAACTCCTGTCTGGCACCTTCCCCGGTGGAGTTGTGCATGGGGTGTGTTTGGAACATTTTGTCACCAGCCGACTCCAAAATTCAGCGTTTCCCCATCTCAGCCCAGAAAGCAGGTAGAACAACTTTTGTGGTGTCTTTCAAATGCCTACCAAGGTAGTGTAAAAACTACCAGGAGAACTCCTGCCTGGCACCTTCCCCGGTGGAGTTGTGCAGGGGGTGTGTTTGGAACATTTTGTCACCGGCCGACTCCAAAATTCAGCGGTTCCCCATCTCAGCCCAGAAAGCAGGTAGAACAACTTTTGTGGTGCCTTTCAGCTGCCTACCAAGGTAGTGTAAAAACTACTAAGAGAATTCCTGTCTGGCACCTTCCCCGGTGGAGTTGTGCAGGGGGTGTGTTTGGAACATTTTGTCACCGGCCGACTCCAAAATTCAGCGTTTCCCCATCTCAGCCCAGAAAGCAGGAAGAACAACTTTTGTGGTGTCTTTTAGATGCCTACCAAGGTAGTGTAAAAACTACCAAGAGAACTCCTGTCTGGCACCTTCCCCGGTGGAGTTGTGCAGGGGGTGTGTTTGGAACATTTTGTCACCGGCCGACTCCAAAATTCAGCGTTTCCCCATCTCAGCCCAGAAAGCAGGTAGAACAACTTTTTTGGTGTCCTTTTGATGCCTACCAGAGCAATGTAAAAACTACCAGGAGAACTCCTGTCTGGCACCTTCCCCGGTGGAGTTGTGCAGGGGGTGTGTTTGGAACATTTTGTCACCAGCCGACTCCAAAATTCAGCGGTTCCCCATCTCAGCCCAGAAAGCAGGTAGAACAACTTTTGTGGTGTCTTTCAGATGCCTACCGGAGCAATGTAAAAACTAACAGGAGAACTCCTGTCTGGCACCTTCCCCGGTGGAGTTGTGCATGGGGTGTGTTTGGAACATTTTGTCACCGGCCGAGTCCAAAATTCAGCGATTCCCCATCTCAGCCCAGAAAGCAGATAGAACAACTTTTGTGGTGTCTTTCAGATGCCTACCGGAGCAATGTAAAAACTACCAGGAGAACTCCTGCCTGGCACCTTCCCCGGTGGAGTTGTGCATGGGGTGTGTTTGGAACATTTTGTCACCAGCCGACTCCAAAATTCAGCGGTTCCCCATCTCAGCCCAGAAAGCAGGTGGAACAACTTTTGTGGTGCCTTTCAGCTGCCTACCAAGGTAGTGTAAAAACTACCAGGAGAACTCCTGCCTGGCACCTTCCCCGGTGGAGTTGTGCATGGGGTGTGTTTGGAACATTTTGTCACCGGCCGACTCCAAAATTCAGCGGTTCCCTATCTCAGCCCAGAAAGCAGGTGGAACAACTTTTGTGGTGTCTTTTAGATGCCTACCAAGGTAGTGTAAAAACTACCAAGAGAACTCCTGTCTGGCACCTTCCCCGGTGGAGTTGTGCAGGGGGTGTGTTTGGAACATTTTGTCACCAGCCGACTCCAAAATTCAGCGGTTCCCCATCTCAGCCCAGAAAGCAGGTAGAACAACTTTTGTGGTGCCTTTCAAATGCCTACCAAGCTAGTGTAGAACCTACCAAGAGAACTCCTGTCGGGCACCTTCCGTGGTGGAGTTGTGCAGGGGGGGTGTTTGGAACATTTTGTCACCGGCCGACTCCAAAATTCAGCGGTTCCCCATCTCAGCCCAGAAAGCAGGTAGAACAACTTTTGTGGTGTCCTTTTGATGCCTACCGGAGCAATGTAAAAACTACCAGGAGAACTCCTGTCTGGCACCTTCCCCGGTGGAGTTGTGCATGGGGTGTGTTTGGAACATTTTGTCACCAGCCGACTCCAAAATTCAGCGGTTCCCCATCTCAGCCCAGAAAGCAGGTAGAACAACTTTTGTGGTGTCTTTCAGATGCCTACCGGAGCAATGTAAAAACTACCAGGAGAACTCCTGTCTGGCACCTTCCCCGGTGGAGTTGTGCAGGGGGTGTGTTTGGAACATTTTGTCACCAGCCGACTCCAAAATTCAGCGTTTCCCCATCTCAGCCCAGAAAGCAGGTAGAACAACTTTTGTGGTGTCTTTTAGATGCCTACCAAGGTAGTGTAAAAACTATCAAGAGAACGCTTGTCTGGCACCTTCCCCGGTGGAGTTGTGCATGGGGTGTCTTTGGAACATTTTGTCACCGGCCGAGTCCAAAATTCAGCGATTCCCCATCTCAGCCCAGAAAGCAGATAGAACAACTTTTGTGGTGTCTTTTAGATGCCTACCGGAGCAATGTAAAAACTACCAGGAGAACTCCTGTCTGGCACCTTCCCTGGTGGAGTTGTGCAGGGGGTGTGTTTGGAACATTTTGTCACCAGCCGACTCCAAAATTCAGCGGTTCCCCATCTCAGCCCAGAAAGCAGGTGGAACAACTTTTGTGGTGCCTTTCAGCTGCCTACCAAGGTAGTGTAAAAACTACCAAGAGAACTCCTGTCTGGCACCTTCCCCGGTGGAGTTGTGCAGGGGGTGTGTTTGGAACATTTTGTCACCGGCCGACTCCAAAATTCAGCGGTTCCCCATCTCAGCCCAGAAAGCAGGTAGAACAACTTTTGTGGTGTCCTTTTGATGCCTACCGGAGCAATGTAAAAACTACCAGGAGAACTCCTGTCTGGCACCTTCCCCGGTGGAGTTGTGCATGGGGTGTGTTTGGAACATTTTGTCACCAGCCGACTCCAAAATTCAGCGGTTCCCCATCTCAGCCCAGAAAGCAGGTAGAACAACTTTTGTGGTGTCTTTCAAATGCCTACCAAGGTAGTGTAAAAACTACCAGGAGAACTCCTGCCTGGCACCTTCCCCGGTGGAGTTGTGCATGGGGTGTGTTTGGAACATTTTGTCACCGGCCGACTCCAAAATTCAGCGTTTCCCCATCTCAGCCCAGAAAGCAGGTAGAACAACTTTTGTGCTGCCTTTCAGCTGCCTACCAAGGTAGTGTAAAAACTACTAAGAGAATTCCTGTCTGGCACCTTCCCCGGTGGAGTTGTGCAGGGGGTGTGTTTGGAACATTTTGTCACCGGCCGACTCCAAAATTCAGCGGTTCCCCATCTCAGCCCAGAAAGCAGGTAGAACAACTTTTGTGGTGTCTTTTAGATGCCTACCAAGGTAGTGTAAAAACTACCAAGAGAACTCCTGTCTGGCACCTTCCCCGGTGGAGTTGTGCAGGGGGTGTGTTTGGAACATTTTGTCACCAGCCGACTCCAAAATTCAGCGGTTCCCCATCTCAGCCCAGAAAGCAGGAAGAACAACTTTTGTTGTGCCTTTCAGCTGCCTACCAAGGTAGTGTAAAAACTATCAAGAGAACTCTTGTCTGGCACCTTCCCCGGTGGAGTTGTGCAGGGGGTGTGTTTGGAACATTTTGTCACCAGCCGACTCCAAAATTCAGCGGTTCCGCATCTCACCCCAGAAAGCAGGTAGAACAACTTTTGTGGTGTCTTTTAGATGCCTACCGGAGCAATGTAAAAACTACCAGGAGAACTCCTGTCTGGCACCTTCCCCGGTGGAGTTGTGCAGGGGGTGTCTTTGGAACATTTTGTCACCGGCCGACTCCAAAATTCAGCGTTTCCCCATCTCAGCCCAGAAAGCAGGTAGAACAACTTTTTTGGTGTCCTTTTGATGCCTACCGGAGCAATGTAAAAACTACCAGGAGAACTCCTGTCTGGCACCTTCCCCGGTGGAGTTGTGCATGGGGTGTCTTTGGAACATTTTGTCACCGGCCGAGTCCAAAATTCAGCGATTCCCCATCTCAGCCCAGAAAGCAGGTAGAACAACTTTTGTGGTGTCTTTCAGATGCCTACCGGAGCAATGTAAAAACTACCAGGAGAACTCCTGTCTGGCACCTTCCCCGGTGGAGTTGTGCAGGGGGTGTGTTTGGAACATTTTGTCACCAGCCGAGTCCAAAATTCAGCTGTTCCCCATCTCAGCCCAGAAAGCAGGTAGAACAACTTTTGTGGTGTCTTTCAGATGCCTACCGGAGCAATGTAAAAACTACCAGGAGAACTCCTGTCTGGCACCTTCCCCGGTGGAGTTGTGCAGGGGGTGTGTTTGGAACATTTTGTCACCGGCCGACTCCAAAATTCAGCGGTTCCCCATCTCAGCCCAGAAAGCAGGTAGAACAACTTTTGTGGTGCCTTTCAGCTGCCTACCAAGGTAGTGTAAAAACTACTAAGAGAACTCCTGTCTGGCACCTTCCCCGGTGGAGTTGTGCATGGGGTGTGTTTGGAACATTTTGTCACCGGCCGACTCCAAAATTCAGCGGTTCCCCATCTCAGCCCAGAAAGCAGGTAGAACAACTTTTGTGGTGCCTTTCAAATGCCTACCAAGGTAGTGTAGAAACTACCAAGAGAACTCCTGTCTGGCACCTTCCCCGGTGGAGTTGTGCAGGGGGTGTCTTTGGAACATTTTGTCACCAGCCGAGTCCAAAACTCAGCGTTTCCCCATCTCAGCCCAGAAAGCAGGTAGAACAACTTTTGTGGTGTCTTTTAGATGCCTACCAAGGTAGTGTAAAAACTATCAAGAGAACGCTTGTCTGGCACCTTCCCCGGTGGAGTTGTGCATGGGGTGTCTTTGGAACATTTTGTCACCGGCCGACTCCAAAATTCAGCGATTCCCCATCTCAGCCCAGAAAGCAGGTAGAACAACTTTTGTGGTGCCTTTCAGCTGCCTACCAAGGTAGTGTAAAAACTACCAACAGAATTTGTTCCTGGCACCTTCCCCGGTGGAATTGTGCATGGGGTGTCTTTGGAACATTTTGTCACCGGCCGACTCCAAAATTCAGCGATTCCCCATCTCAGCCCAGAAAGCAGGTACAACAACTTTTGTGGTGCCTTTCTGATGTCTACCAAGGAAGTGTAAAATCTACCAAGAGAACTCCTGCCTGGCACCTTCCCCGGTGGAGTTGTGCATGGGGTGTTTTTGGAACATTTTGTCACCAGCCGACTCCAAAATTCAGCGGTTCCCCATCTCAGCCCAGAAAGCAGGTAGAACAACTTTTGTGGTGCCTTTCAGCTGCCTACCAAGGTAGTGTAGAAACTACCAAGAGAACTCCTGTCTGGCACCTTCCCCGGTGGAGTTGTGCATGGGGTGTGTTTGGAACATTTTGTCACCGGCCGACTCCAAAATTCAGCGGTTCCCCATCTCAGCCCAGAAATCAGATAGAACAACTTTTGTGGTGTCCTTTTGATGCCTACCGGAGCAATGTAAAAACTACCAGGAGAACTCCTGTCTGGCACCTTCCCCGGTGGAGTTGTGCAGGGGGTGTGTTTGGAACATTTTGTCACCAGCCGACTCCAAAATTCAGCGGTTCCCCATCTCAGCCCAGAAAGCAGGTAGAACAACTTTTGTGGTGTCTTTCAGATGCCTACCGGAGCAATGTAAAAACTACCAGGAGAACTCCTGTCTGGCACCTTCCCCGGTGGAGTTGTGCAGGGGGTGTGTTTGGAACATTTTGTCACCAGCCGACTCCAAAATTCAGCGTTTCCCCATCTCAGCCCAGAAAGCAGGTAGAACAACTTTTGTGGTGTCTTTTAGATGCCTACCAAGGTAGTGTAAAAACTATCAAGAGAACGCTTGTCTGGCACCTTCCCCGGTGGAGTTGTGCATGGGGTGTCTTTGGAACATTTTGTCACCGGCCGAGTCCAAAATTCAGCGATTCCCCATCTCAGCCCAGAAAGCAGATAGAACAACTTTTGTGGTGTCTTTTAGATGCCTACCGGAGCAATGTAAAAACTACCAGGAGAACTCCTGTCTGGCACCTTCCCTGGTGGAGTTGTGCAGGGGGTGTGTTTGGAACATTTTGTCACCAGCCGACTCCAAAATTCAGCGGTTCCCCATCTCAGCCCAGAAAGCAGGTAGAACAACTTTTGTGGTGCCTTTCAAATGCCTACCAAGCTAGTGTAGAACCTACCAAGAGAACTCCTGTCGGGCACCTTCCCCGGTGGAGTTGTGCAGGGGGTGTCTTTGGAACATTTTGTCACCGGCCGACTCCAAAATTCAGCGGTTCCCCTTCTCAGCCCAGAAAGCAGTTAGAACAACTTTTGTGGTGTCCTTTTGATGCCTACCGGAGCAATGTAAAAACTACCAGGAGAACTCCTGTCTGGCACCTTCCCCGGTGGAGTTGTGCATGGGGTGTGTTTGGAACATTTTGTCACCAGCCGACTCCAAAATTCAGCGTTTCCCCATCTCAGCCCAGAAAGCAGGTAGAACAACTTTTGTGGTGTCTTTCAAATGCCTACCAAGGTAGTGTAAAAACTACCAGGAGAACTCCTGCCTGGCACCTTCCCCGGTGGAGTTGTGCAGGGGGTGTGTTTGGAACATTTTGTCACCGGCCGACTCCAAAATTCAGCGGTTCCCCATCTCAGCCCAGAAAGCAGGTAGAACAACTTTTGTGGTGCCTTTCAGCTGCCTACCAAGGTAGTGTAAAAACTACTAAGAGAATTCCTGTCTGGCACCTTCCCCGGTGGAGTTGTGCAGGGGGTGTGTTTGGAACATTTTGTCACCGGCCGACTCCAAAATTCAGCGTTTCCCCATCTCAGCCCAGAAAGCAGGAAGAACAACTTTTGTGGTGTCTTTTAGATGCCTACCAAGGTAGTGTAAAAACTACCAAGAGAACTCCTGTCTGGCACCTTCCCCGGTGGAGTTGTGCAGGGGGTGTGTTTGGAACATTTTGTCACCGGCCGACTCCAAAATTCAGCGTTTCCCCATCTCAGCCCAGAAAGCAGGTAGAACAACTTTTTTGGTGTCCTTTTGATGCCTACCGGAGCAATGTAAAAACTACCAGGAGAACTCCTGTCTGGCACCTTCCCCGGTGGAGTTGTGCAGGGGGTGTGTTTGGAACATTTTGTCACCAGCCGACTCCAAAATTCAGCGGTTCCCCATCTCAGCCCAGAAAGCAGGTAGAACAACTTTTGTGGTGTCTTTCAGATGCCTACCGGAGCAATGTAAAAACTAACAGGAGAACTCCTGTCTGGCACCTTCCCCGGTGGAGTTGTGCATGGGGTGTGTTTGGAACATTTTGTCACCGGCCGAGTCCAAAATTCAGCGATTCCCCATCTCAGCCCAGAAAGCAGATAGAACAACTTTTGTGGTGTCTTTCAGATGCCTACCGGAGCAATGTAAAAACTACCAGGAGAACTCCTGCCTGGCACCTTCCCCGGTGGAGTTGTGCATGGGGTGTGTTTGGAACATTTTGTCACCAGCCGACTCCAAAATTCAGCGGTTCCCCATCTCAGCCCAGAAAGCAGGTGGAACAACTTTTGTGGTGCCTTTCAGCTGCCTACCAAGGTAGTGTAAAAACTACCAGGAGAACTCCTGCCTGGCACCTTCCCCGGTGGAGTTGTGCATGGGGTGTGTTTGGAACATTTTGTCACCGGCCGACTCCAAAATTCAGCGGTTCCCTATCTCAGCCCAGAAAGCAGGTGGAACAACTTTTGTGGTGTCTTTTAGATGCCTACCAAGGTAGTGTAAAAACTACCAAGAGAACTCCTGTCTGGCACCTTCCCCGGTGGAGTTGTGCAGGGGGTGTGTTTGGAACATTTTGTCACCAGCCGACTCCAAAATTCAGCGTTTCCCCATCTCAGCCCAGAAAGCAGGTAGAACAACTTTTGTGGTGCCTTTCAAATGCCTACCAAGCTAGTGTAGAACCTACCAAGAGAACTCCTGTCGGGCACCTTCCGTGGTGGAGTTGTGCAGGGGGGGTGTTTGGAACATTTTGTCACCGGCCGACTCCAAAATTCAGCGGTTCCCCATCTCAGCCCAGAAAGCAGGTAGAACAACTTTTGTGGTGTCCTTTTGATGCCTACCGGAGCAATGTAAAAACTACCAGGAGAACTCCTGTCTGGCACCTTCCCCGGTGGAGTTGTGCATGGGGTGTGTTTGGAACATTTTGTCACCAGCCGACTCCAAAATTCAGCGGTTCCCCATCTCAGCCCAGAAAGCAGGTAGAACAACTTTTGTGGTGTCTTTCAGATGCCTACCGGAGCAATGTAAAAACTACCAGGAGAACTCCTGTCTGGCACCTTCCCCGGTGGAGTTGTGCAGGGGGTGTGTTTGGAACATTTTGTCACCAGCCGACTCCAAAATTCAGCGTTTCCCCATCTCAGCCCAGAAAGCAGGTAGAACAACTTTTGTGGTGTCTTTTAGATGCCTACCAAGGTAGTGTAAAAACTATCAAGAGAACGCTTGTCTGGCACCTTCCCCGGTGGAGTTGTGCATGGGGTGTCTTTGGAACATTTTGTCACCGGCCGAGTCCAAAATTCAGCGATTCCCCATCTCAGCCCAGAAAGCAGATAGAACAACTTTTGTGGTGTCTTTTAGATGCCTACCGGAGCAATGTAAAAACTACCAGGAGAACTCCTGTCTGGCACCTTCCCTGGTGGAGTTGTGCAGGGGGTGTGTTTGGAACATTTTGTCACCAGCCGACTCCAAAATTCAGCGGTTCCCCATCTCAGCCCAGAAAGCAGGTGGAACAACTTTTGTGGTGCCTTTCAGCTGCCTACCAAGGTAGTGTAAAAACTACCAAGAGAACTCCTGTCTGGCACCTTCCCCGGTGGAGTTGTGCAGGGGGTGTGTTTGGAACATTTTGTCACCAGCCGACTCCAAAATTCAGCGGTTCCCCATCTCAGCCCAGAAAGCAGGTAGAACAACTTTTGTGGTGCCTTTCAAATGCCTACCAAGCTAGTGTAGAACCTACGAAGAGAACTCCTGCCTGGCACCTTCCCCGGTGGAGTTGTGCAGGGGGTGTGTTTGGAACATTTTGTCACCGGCCGACTCCAAAATTCAGCGGTTCCCCATCTCAGCCCAGAAAGCAGGTAGAACAACTTTTGTGGTGTCCTTTTGATGCCTACCGGAGCAATGTAAAAACTAACAGGAGAACTCCTGTCTGGCACCTTCCCCGGTGGAGTTGTGCATGGGGTGTGTTTGGAACATTTTGTCACCAGCCGACTCCAAAATTCAGCGTTTCCCCATCTCAGCCCAGAAAGCAGGTAGAACAACTTTTGTGGTGTCTTTCAAATGCCGACCAAGGTAGTGTAAAAACTACCAGGAGAACTCCTGCCTGGCACCTTCCCCGGTGGAGTTGTGCAGGGGGTGTGTTTGGAACATTTTGTCACCAGCCGAGTCCAAAATTCAGCGGTTCCCCATCTCAGCCCAGAAAGCAGGTAGAACAACTTTTGTGCTGCCTTTCAGCTGCCTACCAAGGTAGTGTAAAAACTACTAAGAGAATTCCTGTCTGGCACCTTCCCCGGTGGAGTTGTGCAGGGGGTGTGTTTGGAACATTTTGTCACCGGCCGACTCCAAAATTCAGCGTTTCCCCATCTCAGCCCAGAAAGCAGGAAGAACAACTTTTGTGGTGTCTTTTAGATGCCTACCAAGGTAGTGTAAAAACTACCAAGAGAACTCCTGTCTGGCACCTTCCCCGGTGGAGTTGTGCAGGGGGTGTGTTTGGAACATTTTGTCACCGGCCGACTCCAAAATTCAGCGTTTCCCCATCTCAGCCCAGAAAGCAGGTAGAACAACTTTTTTGGTGTCCTTTTGATGCCTACCGGAGCAATGTAAAAACTACCAGGAGAACTCCTGTCTGGCACCTTCCCCGGTGGAGTTGTGCAGGGGGTGTGTTTGGAACATTTTGTCACCAGCCGACTCCAAAATTCAGCGGTTCCCCATCTCAGCCCAGAAAGCAGGTAGAACAACTTTTGTGGTGTCTTTCAGATGCCTACCGGAGCAATGTAAAAACTAACAGGAGAACTCCTGTCTGGCACCTTCCCCGGTGGAGTTGTGCATGGGGTGTGTTTGGAACATTTTGTCACCGGCCGAGTCCAAAATTCAGCGATTCCCCATCTCAGCCCAGAAAGCAGATAGAACAACTTTTGTGGTGTCTTTCAGATGCCTACCGGAGCAATGTAAAAACTACCAGGAGAACTCCTGTCTGGCACCTTCCCCAGTGGAGTTGTGCAGGGGGTGTGTTTGGAACATTTTGTCACCAGCCGACTCCAAAATTCAGCGGTTCCCCATCTCAGCCCAGAAAGCAGGTGGAACAACTTTTGTGGTGCCTTTCAGCTGCCTACCAAGGTAGTGTAAAAACTACCAGGAGAACTCCTGCCTGGCACCTTCCCCGGTGGAGTTGTGCATGGGGTGTGTTTGGAACATTTTGTCACCGGCCGACTCCAAAATTCAGCGGTTCCCTATCTCAGCCCAGAAAGCAGGTGGAACAACTTTTGTGGTGTCTTTTAGATGCCTACCAAGGTAGTGTAAAAACTACCAAGAGAACTCCTGTCTGGCACCTTCCCCGGTGGAGTTGTGCAGGGGGTGTGTTTGGAACATTTTGTCACCAGCCGACTCCAAAATTCAGCGTTTCCCCATCTCAGCCCAGAAAGCAGGTAGAACAACTTTTGTGGTGCCTTTCAAATGCCTACCAAGCAAGTGTAGAACCTACCAAGAGAACTCCTGTCGGGCACCTTCCCCGGTGGAGTTGTGCAGGGGGTGTGTTTGGAACATTTTGTCACCGGCCGAGTCCAAAATTCAGCGGTTCCCCATCTCAGCCCAGAAAGCAGGTAGAACAACTTTTGTGGTGTCCCTTTTGATGCCTACCGGAGCAATGTAAAAACTACCAGGAGAACTCCTGTCTGGCACCTTCCCCGGTGGAGTTGTGCAGGGTGTGTGTTTGGAACATTTTGTCACCAGCCGACTCCAAATTCAGCGGTTCCCCATCTCAGCCCAGAAAGCAGGTAGAACAACTTTTGTGGTGCCTTTCAGCTGCCTACCAAGGTAGCGTAAAAACTACTAAGAGAACTCCTGTCTGGCACCTTCCCCGTTGGAGTTGTGCAGGGGGTGTGTTTGGAACATTTTGTCACCGGCCGAGTCCAAAATTCAGCGATTCCCCATCTCAGCCCAGAAAGCAGATAGAACAACTTTTGTGGTGTCTTTCAGATGCCTACCGGAGCAATGTAAAAAACTAACAGGAGAACTCCTGCCTGGCACCTTCCCCGGTGGAGTTGTGCATGGGGTGTCTTTGGAACATTTTGTCACCGGCCGACTCCAAAATTCAGCGGTTCCCCATCTCAGCCCAGAAAGCAGGTGGAACAACTTTTGTGGTGTCTTTCAAATGCCTACCAAGGTAGTGTAAAAACTACCAGGAGAACTCCTGTCTGGCACCTTCCGTGGTGGAGTTGTGCAGGGGGTGTCTTTGGAACATTTTGTCACCAGCCGACTCCAAAATTCAGCGGTTCCCCATCTCAGCCCAGAAAGCAGGTAGAACAACTTTTGTGGTGCCTTTCAGCTGCCTACCAAGGTAGTGTAAAAACTACCAAGAGAACTCCTGTCTGGCACCTTCCGTGGTGGAGTTGTGCATGGGGTGTTTTTGGAACATTTTGTCACCAGCTGACTCCAAAATTCAGCGGTTCCCCATCTCAGCCCAGAAAGCAGGTAGAACAACTTTTGTGGTGCCTTTCAGCTGCCTACCAAGGTAGCGTAAAAACTACTAAGAGAACTCCTGTCTGGCACCTTCCCCGGTGGAGTTGTGCAGGGGGGTGTCTTTGGAACATTTTGTCACCGGCCGAGTCCAAAATTCAGCGATTCCCCATCTCAGCCCAGAAAGCAGATAGAACAACTTTTGTGGTGTCTTTCAGATGCCTACCGGAGCAATGTAAAAACTACCAGGAGAACTCCTGTCTGGCACCTTCCCCGGTGGAGTTGTGCATGGGGTGTGTTTGGAACATTTTGTCACCAGCCGACTCCAAAATTCAGCGTTTCCCCATCTCAGCCCAGAAAGCAGGTAGAACAACTTTTGTGGTGTCTTTCAAATGCCGACCAAGGTAGTGTAAAAACTACCAGGAGAACTCCTGCCTGGCACCTTCCCCGGTGGAGTTGTGCAGGGGGTGTGTTTGGAACATTTTGTCACCAGCCGAGTCCAAAATTCAGCGGTTCCCCATCTCAGCCCAGAAAGCAGGTAGAACAACTTTTGTGCTGCCTTTCAGCTGCCTACCAAGGTAGTGTAAAAACTACTAAGAGAATTCCTGTCTGGCACCTTCCCCGGTGGAGTTGTGCAGGGGGGTGTGTTTGGAACATTTTGTCACCGGCCGACTCCAAAATTCAGCGTTTCCCCATCTCAGCCCAGAAAGCAGGAAGAACAACTTTTGTGGTGTCTTTTAGATGCCTACCAAGGTAGTGTAAAAACTACCAAGAGAACTCCTGTCTGGCACCTTCCCCGGTGGAGTTGTGCAGGGGGTGTGTTTGGAACATTTTGTCACCGGCCGACTCCAAAATTCAGCGTTTCCCCATCTCAGCCCAGAAAGCAGGTAGAACAACTTTTTTGGTGTCCTTTTGATGCCTACCGGAGCAATGTAAAAACTACCAGGAGAACTCCTGTCTGGCACCTTCCCCGGTGGAGTTGTGCAGGGGGTGTGTTTGGAACATTTTGTCACCAGCCGACTCCAAAATTCAGCGGTTCCCCATCTCAGCCCAGAAAGCAGGTAGAACAACTTTTGTGGTGTCTTTCAGATGCCTACCGGAGCAATGTAAAAACTAACAGGAGAACTCCTGTCTGGCACCTTCCCCGGTGGAGTTGTGCATGGGGTGTGTTTGGAACATTTTGTCACCGGCCGAGTCCAAAATTCAGCGATTCCCCATCTCAGCCCAGAAAGCAGATAGAACAACTTTTGTGGTGTCTTTCAGATGCCTACCGGAGCAATGTAAAAACTACCAGGAGAACTCCTGTCTGGCACCTTCCCCGGTGGAGTTGTGCAGGGGGTGTGTTTGGAACATTTTGTCACCAGCCGACTCCAAAATTCAGCGGTTCCCCATCTCAGCCCAGAAAGCAGGTGGAACAACTTTTGTGGTGCCTTTCAGCTGCCTACCAAGGTAGTGTAAAAACTACCAGGAGAACTCCTGCCTGGCACCTTCCCCGGTGGAGTTGTGCATGGGGTGTGTTTGGAACATTTTGTCACCGGCCGACTCCAAAATTCAGCGGTTCCCTATCTCAGCCCAGAAAGCAGGTGGAACAACTTTTGTGGTGTCTTTTAGATGCCTACCAAGGTAGTGTAAAAACTACCAAGAGAACTCCTGTCTGGCACCTTCCCCGGTGGAGTTGTGCAGGGGGTGTGTTTGGAACATTTTGTCACCAGCCGACTCCAAAATTCAGCGTTTCCCCATCTCAGCCCAGAAAGCAGGTAGAACAACTTTTGTGGTGCCTTTCAAATGCCTACCAAGCAAGTGTAGAACCTACCAAGAGAACTCCTGTCGGGCACCTTCCCCGGTGGAGTTGTGCAGGGGGTGTGTTTGGAACATTTTGTCACCGGCCGAGTCCAAAATTCAGCGGTTCCCCATCTCAGCCCAGAAAGCAGGTAGAACAACTTTTGTGGTGTCCTTTTGATGCCTACCGGAGCAATGTAAAAACTACCAGGAGAACTCCTGTCTGGCACCTTCCCCGGTGGAGTTGTGCAGGGGGTGTGTTTGGAACATTTTGTCACCAGCCGACTCCAAAATTCAGCGGTTCCCCATCTCAGCCCAGAAAGCAGGTAGAACAACTTTTGTGGTGCCTTTCAGCTGCCTACCAAGGTAGCGTAAAAACTACTAAGAGAACTCCTGTCTGGCACCTTCCCCGTTGGAGTTGTGCAGGGGGTGTGTTTGGAACATTTTGTCACCGGCCGAGTCCAAAATTCAGCGATTCCCCATCTCAGCCCAGAAAGCAGATAGAACAACTTTTGTGGTGTCTTTCAGATGCCTACCGGAGCAATGTAAAAACTAACAGGAGAACTCCTGCCTGGCACCTTCCCCGGTGGAGTTGTGCATGGGGTGTCTTTGGAACATTTTGTCACCGGCCGACTCCAAAATTCAGCGGTTCCCCATCTCAGCCCAGAAAGCAGGTGGAACAACTTTTGTGGTGTCTTTCAAATGCCTACCAAGGTAGTGTAAAAACTACCAGGAGAACTCCTGTCTGGCACCTTCCGTGGTGGAGTTGTGCAGGGGGTGTCTTTGGAACATTTTGTCACCAGCCGACTCCAAAATTCAGCGGTTCCCCATCTCAGCCCAGAAAGCAGGTAGAACAACTTTTGTGGTGCCTTTCAGCTGCCTACCAAGGTAGTGTAAAAACTACCAAGAGAACTCCTGTCTGGCACCTTCCGTGGTGGAGTTGTGCATGGGGTGTTTTTGGAACATTTTGTCACCAGCTGACTCCAAAATTCAGCGGTTCCCCATCTCAGCCCAGAAAGCAGGTAGAACAACTTTTGTGGTGCCTTTCAGCTGCCTACCAAGGTAGCGTAAAAACTACTAAGAGAACTCCTGTCTGGCACCTTCCCCGGTGGAGTTGTGCAGGGGGTGTCTTTGGAACATTTTGTCACCGGCCGAGTCCAAAATTCAGCGATTCCCCATCTCAGCCCAGAAAGCAGATAGAACAACTTTTGTGGTGTCTTTCAGATGCCTACCGGAGCAATGTAAAAACTACCAGGAGAACTCCTGTCTGGCACCTTCCCCGGTGGAGTTGTGCAGGGGGTGTTTTTGGAAACTTTTTGTCACCAGCCGACTCCAAAATTCAGCGTTTCCCCATCTCAGCCCAGAAAGCAGGTAGAACAACTTTTGTGGTGTCTTTCAGATGCCTACCGGAGCAATGTAAAAACTACCAGGAGAACTCCTGTCTGGCACCTTCCCCGGTGGAGTTGTGCAGGGGGTGTGTTTGGAACATTTTGTCACCAGCCGAGTCCAAAATTCAGCGTTTCCCCATCTCAGCCCAGAAAGCAGGTAGAACAACTTTTGTGGTCTCTTTTAGATGCCTACCAAGGTAGTGTAAAAACTATCAAGAGAACGCTTGTCTGGCACCTTCCCCGGTGGAGTTGTGCATGGGGTGTCTTTGGAACATTTTGTCACCGGCCGAGTCCAAAATTCAGCGTTTCCCCATCTCAGCCCAGAAAGCAGATAGAACAACTTTTGTGGTGTCTTTCAGATGCCTACCAAGGTAGTGTAAAAACTACCAGGAGAACTCCTGTCTGGCACCTTCCCCAGTGGAGTTGTGCAGGGGGTGTGTTTGGAACATTTTGTCACCAGCCGACTCCAAAATTCAGCGTTTCCCCATCTCAGCCCAGAAAGCAGGTAGAACAACTTTTGTGGTGTCTTTTAGATGCCTACCAAGGTAGTGTAAAAACTACCAAGAGAACTCCTGTCTGGCACCTTCCCCGGTGGAGTTGTGCAGGGGGTGTGTTTGGAACATTTTGTCACCAGCCGACTCCAAAATTCAGCGGTTCCCCATCTCAGCCCAGAAAGCAGGTAGAACAACTTTTGTGGTGCCTTTCAAATGCCTACCAAGGTAGTGTAGAAACTACCAAGAGAACTCCTGTCTGGCACCTTCCCCGGTGGAGTTGTGCAGGGGGTGTGTTTGGAACATTTTGTCACCGGCCGAGTCCAAAATTCAGCGGTTCCCCATCTCAGCCCAGAAAGCAGATAGAACAACTTTTGTGGTGTCTTTCAAATGCCTACCAAGGTAGTGTAAAAACTACCAGGAGAACTCCTGCCTGGCACCTTCCCCGATGGAGTTGTGCATGGGGTGTGTTTGGAATATTTGTCACCGGCCGACTCCAAAATTCAGCGGTTCCCCATCTCAGCCCAGAAAGCAGGTAGAACAACTTTTGTGGTGCCTTTCAGCTGCCTACCAAGGTAGCGTAAAAACTACTAAGTGAACTCCTGTCTGGCACCTTCCCCGGTGGAGTTGTGCAGGGGGTGTCTTTGGAACATTTTGTCACCGGCCGAGTCCAAAATTCAGCGATTCCCCATCTCAGCCCAGAAAGCAGATAGAACAACTTTTGTGGTGTCTTTCAGATGCCTACCGGAGCAATGTAAAAACTAACAGGAGAACTCCTGCCTGGCACCTTCCACGGTGGAGTTGTGCAGGGGGTGTGTTTGGAACATTTTGTCACCGGCCGAGTCCAAAATTCAGCGGTTCCCCATCTCAGCCCAGAAAGCAGGTAGAACAACTTTTGTGGTGCCTTTCAAATGCCTACCAAGGTAGTGTAGAAACTACCAAGAGAACTCCTGTCTGGCACCTTCCCCGGTGGAGTTGTGCATGGGGTGTGTTTGGAACATTTTGTCACCGGCCGACTCCAAAATTCAGCGGTTCCCCATCTCAGCCCAGAAAGCAGGTAGAACAACTTTTGTGGTGTCCTTTTGATGCCTACCGGAGCAATGTAAAAACTACCAGGAGAACTCCTGTCTGGCACCTTCCCCGGTGGAGTTGTGCATGGGGTGTGTTTGGAACATTTTGTCACCAGCCGACTCCAAAATTCAGCGTTTCCCCATCTCAGCCCAGAAAGCAGGTAGAACAACTTTTGTGGTGTCTTTCAAATGCCTACCAAGGTAGTGTAAAAACTACCAGGAGAACTCCTGTCTGGCACCTTCCCCGGTGGAGTTGTGCATGGGGTGTGTTTGGAACATTTTGTCACCGGCCGACTCCAAAATTCAGCGTTTCCCCATCTCAGCCCAGAAAGCAGGTAGAACAACTTTTGTGCTGCCTTTCAGCTGCCTACCAAGGTAGTGTAAAAACTACCAGGAAAACTCCTGCCTGGCACCTTCCCCGGTGGAGTTGTGCAGGGGGTGTGTTTGGAACATTTTGTCACCGGCCGACTCCAAAATTCAGCGTTTCCCCATCTCAGCCCAGAAAGCAGATAGAACAACTTTTGTGGTGTCTTTTAGATGCCTACCAAGGTAGTGTAAAAACTACCAAGAGAACTCCTGTCTGGCACCTTCCCCGGTGGAGTTGTGCAGGGGGTGTGTTTGGAACATTTTGTCACCAGCCGACTCCAAAATTCAGCGTTTCCCCATCTCAGCCCAGAAAGCAGGTAGAACAACTTTTGTGGTGTCCTTTTGATGCCTACCGGAGCAATGTAAAAACTACCAGGAGAACTCCTGCCTGGCACCTTCCCCGGTGGAGTTGTGCAGGGGGTGTGTTTGGAACATTTTGTCACCGGCCGACTCCAAAATTCAGCGGTTCCCCATCTCAGCCCAGAAAGCAGGTAGAACAACTTTTGTGGTGTCTTTCAGATGCCTACCGGAGCAATGTAAAAACTACCAGGAGAACTCCTGTCTGGCACCTTCCCCGGTGGAGTTGTGCAGGGGGTTTCTTTGGAACATTTTGTCACCGGCCGAGTCCAAAATTCAGCGATTCCCCATCTCAGCCCAGAAAGCAGATAGAACAACTTTTGTGGTGTCTTTCAGATGCCTACCGGAGCAATGTAAAAACTACCAGGAGAACTCCTGCCTGGCACCTTCCCCGGTGGAGTTGTGCAGGGGGTGTGTTTGGAACATTTTGTCACCAGCCGACTCCAAAATTCAGCGGTTCCCCATCTCAGCCCAGAAAGCAGGTGGAACAACTTTTGTGGTGTCTTTTAGATGCCTACCAAGGTAGTGTAAAAACTATCAAGAGAACGCTTGTCTGGCACCTTCCCCGGTGGAGTTGTGCATGGGGTGTCTTTGGAACATTTTGTCACTGGCCGAGTCCAAAATTCAGCGTTTCCCCATCTCAGCCCAGAAAGCAGATAGAACAACTTTTGTGGTGTCTTTCAGATGCCTACCGGAGCAATGTAAAAACTATCAGGAGAACTCCTGCCTGGCACCTTCCCCGGTGGAGTTGTGCAGGGGGTGTGTTTGGAACATTTTGTCACCAGCCGACTCCAAAATTCAGCGATTCCCCATCTCAGCCCAGAAAGCAGGTAGAACAACTTTTGTGGTGTCCTTTTGATGCCTACCGGAGCAATGTAAAAACTACCAGGAGAACTCCTGTCTGGCACCTTCCCCGGTGGAGTTGTGCAGGGGGTGTTTTTGGAACATTTTGTCACCAGCCGACTCCAAAATTCAGCGGTTCCCCATCTCAGCCCAGAAAGCAGGTAGAACAACTTTTGTGGTGCCTTTCAAATGCCTACCAAGGTAGTGTAGAAACTACCAAGAGAACTCCTGTCTGGCACCTTCCCCGGTGGAGTTGTGCAGGGGGTGTGTTTGGAACATTTTGTCACCGGCCGACTCCAAAATTCAGCGGTTCCCCATCTCAGCCCAGAAAGCAGATAGAACAACTTTTGTGGTGTCTTTCAAATGCCTACCAAAGTAGTGTAAAAACTACCAGGAGAACTCCTGCCTGGCTTCTTCCCCGGTGGAGTTGTGCATGGGGTGTGTTTGGAACATTTTGTCACCGGCCGAGTCCAAAATTCAGCGGTTCCCCATCTCAGCCCAGAAAGCAGGTAGAACAACTTTTGTGGTGCCTTTCAGCTGCCTACCAAGGTAGCGTAAAAACTACTAAGAGAACTCCTGTCTGGCACCTTCCCCGGTGGAGTTGTGCAGGGGGTGTCTTTGGAACATTTTGTCACCGGCCGAGTCCAAAATTCAGCGATTCCCCATCTCAGCCCAGAAAGCAGATAGAACAACTTTTGTGGTGTCTTTCAGATGCCTACCGGAGCAATGTAAAAACTAACAGGAGAACTCCTGCCTGGCACCTTCCCCGGTGGAGTTGTGCAGGGGGTGTGTTTGGAACATTTTGTCACCAGCCGACTCCAAAATTCAGCGGTTCCCCATCTCAGCCCAGAAAGCAGGTAGAACAACTTTTGTGGTGCCTTTCAAATGCCTACCAAGGTAGTGTAGAAACTCCAAGAGAACTCCTGTCTGGCACCTTCCCCGGTGGAGTTGTGCATGGGGTGTGTTTGGAACATTTTGTCACCGGCCGACTCCAAAATTCACCGGTTCCCCATCTCAGCCCAGAAAGCAGGTAGAACAACTTTTGTGGTGTCCTTTTGATGCCTACCGGAGCAATGTAAAAACTACCAGGAGAACTCCTGTCTGGCACCTTCCCCGGTGGAGTTGTGCAGGGGGTGTGTTTGGAACATTTTGTCACCAGCCGACTCCAAAATTCAGCGTTTCCCCATCTCAGCCCAGAAAGCAGATAGAACAACTTTTGTGGTGTCTTTCAGATGCCTACCGGAGCAATGTAAAAACTATCAGGAGAACTCCTGCCTGGCACCTTCCCCAGTGGAGTTGTGCAGGGGGTGTGTTTGGAACATTTTGTCACCAGCCGACTCCAAAATTCAGCGATTCCCCATCTCAGCCCAGAAAGCAGGTAGAACAACTTTTGTGGTGTCTTTTAGATGCCTACCAAGGTAGTGTAAAAACTACCAAGAGAACTCCTGTCTGGCACCTTCCCCGGTGGAGTTGTGCAGGGGGTGTTTTTGGAACATTTTGTCACCAGCCGACTCCAAAATTCAGCGGTTCCCCATCTCAGCCCAGAAAGCAGGTAGAACAACTTTTGTGGTGCCTTTCAAATGCCTACCAAGGTAGTGTAGAAACTACCAAGAGAACTCCTGTCTGGCACCTTCCCCGGTGGAGTTGTGCATGGGGTGTGTTTGGAACATTTTGTCACCGGCCGACTCCAAAATTCAGCGGTTCCCCATCTCAGCCCAGAAAGCAGATAGAACAACTTTTGTGGTGTCTTTCAAATGCCTACCAAAGTAGTGTAAAAACTACCAGGAGAACTCCTGCCTGGCACCTTCCCCGGTGGAGTTGTGCATGGGGTGTGTTTGGAACATTTTGTCACCTACCGAGTCCAAAATTCAGCGGTTCCCCATCTCAGCCCAGAAAGCAGGTAGAACAACTTTTGTGGTGCCTTTCAGCTGCCTACCAAGGTAGCGTAAAAACTACTAAGAGAACTCCTGTCTGGCACCTTCCCCGGTGGAGTTGTGCAGGGGGTGTCTTTGGAACATTTTGTCACCGGCCGAGTCCAAAATTCAGCGATTCCCCATCTCAGCCCAGAAAGCAGATAGAACAACTTTTGTGGTGTCTTTCAGATGCCTACCGGAGCAATGTAAAAACTACCAGGAGAACTCCTGCCTGGCACCTTCCCCGGTGGAGTTGTGCAGGGGGTGTGTTTGGAACATTTTGTCACCAGCCGACTCCAAAATTCAGCGGTTCCCCATCTCAGCCCAGAAAGCAGGTAGAACAACTTTTGTGGTGCCTTTCAAATGCCTACCAAGGTAGTGTAGAAACTCCAAGAGAACTCCTGTCTGGCACCTTCCCCGGTGGAGTTGTGCATGGGGTGTCTTTGGAACATTTTGTCACCGGCCGACTCCAAAATTCACCGGTTCCCCATCTCAGCCCAGAAAGCAGGTAGAACAACTTTTGTGGTGTCCTTTTGATGCCTACCGGAGCAATGTAAAAACTACCAGGAGAACTCCTGTCTGGCACCTTCCCCGGTGGAGTTGTGCAGGGGGTGTGTTTGGAACATTTTGTCACCAGCCGACTCCAAAATTCAGCGGTTCCCCATCTCAGCCCAGAAAGCAGGTAGAACAACTTTTGTGGTGTCTTTCAAATGCCTACCAAGGTAGTGTAAAAACTACCAGGAGAACTCCTGCCTGGCACCTTCCCCGGTGGAGTTGTGCATGGGGTGTGTTTGGAACATTTTGTCACCAGCCGACTCCAAAATTCAGCGTTTCCCCATCTCAGCCCAGAAAGCAGGTAGAACAACTTTTGTGCTGCGTTTCAGCTGCCTACCAAGGTAGTGTAAAAACTACTAAGAGAATTCCTGTCTGGCACCTTCCCCGGTGGAGTTGTGCATGGGGTGTGTTTGGAACATTTTGTCACCGGCCGACTCCAAAATTCAGCGTTTCCCCATCTCAGCCCAGAAAGCAGATAGAACAACTTTTGTGGTGTCTTTTAGATGCCTACCAAGGTAGTGTAAAAACTACCAAGAGAACTCCTGTCTGGCACCTTCCCCGGTGGAGTTGTGCAGGGGGTGTGTTTGGAACATTTTGTCACCGGCCGACTCCAAAATTCAGCGGTTCCCCATCTCAGCCCAGAAAGCAGGTAGAACAACTTTTGTGGTGTCTTTCAGATGCCTACCGGAGCAATGTAAAAACTACCAGGAGAACTCCTGTCTGGCACCTTCCCCGGTGGAGTTGTGCAGGGGGTTTCTTTGGAACATTTTGTCACCGGCCGAGTCCAAAATTCAGCGGTTCCCCATCTCAGCCCAGAAAGCAGGTAGAACAACTTTTGTGCTGCCTTTCAGCTGCCTACCAAGGTAGTGTAAAAACTACCAGGAGAACTCCTGTCTGGCACCTTCCCCAGTGGAATTGTGCAGGGGGTGTCTTTGGAACATTTTGTCACCGGCCGACTCCAAAATTCAGCGTTTCCCCATCTCAGCCCAGAAAGCAGATAGAACAACTTTTGTGGTGTCTTTTAGATGCCTACCAAGGTAGTGTAAAAACTACCAGGAGAACTCCTGTCTGGCACCTTCCCCGGTGGAGTTGTGCAGGGGGTGTGTTTGGAACATTTTGTCACCGGCCGACTCCAAAATTCAGCGGTTCCCCATCTCAGCCCAGAAAGCAGGTAGAACAACTTTTGTGGTGTCTTTCAGATGCCTACCGGAGCAATGTAAAAACTACCAGGAGAACTCCTGTCTGGCACCTTCCCCGGTGGAGTTGTGGAGGGGGTGTGTTTGGAACATTTTGTCACCAGCCGACTCCAAAATTCAGCGGTTCCCCATCTCAGCCCAGAAAGCAGGTAGAACAACTTTTGTGGTGTCTTTTAGATGCCTACCAAGGTAGTGTAAAAACTATCAAGAGAACGCTTGTCTGGCACCTTCCCCGGTGGAGTTGTGCATGGGGTGTCTTTGGAACATTTTGTCACCGGCCGAGTCCAAAATTCAGCGTTTCCCCATCTCAGCCCAGAAAGCAGGTAGAACAACTTTTGTGGTGTCTTTCAAATGCCTACCAAGGTAGTGTAAAAACTACCAGGAGAACTCCTGCCTGGTACCTTCCCCGGTGGAGTTGTGCATGGGGTGTGTTTGGAACATTTTGTCACCGGCCGACTCCAAAATTCAGCGGTTCCCCATCTCAGCCCAGAAAGCAGGTAGAACAACTTTTGTGGTGTCTTTCAGATGCCTACCGGAGCAATGTAAAAACTACCAGGAGAACTCCTGTCTGGCACCTTCCGTGGTGGAGTTGTGCATGGGGTGTGTTTGGAACATTTTGTCACCAGCCGACTCCAAAATTCAGCGGTTCCCCATCTCAGCCCAGAAAGCAGGTAGAACAACTTTTGTGGTGCCTTTCAGCTGCCTACCAAGGTAGCGTAAAAACTACTAAGAGAACTCCTGTCTGGCACCTTCCCCGGTGGAGTTGTGCAGGGGGTGTGTTTGGAACATTTTGTCACCGGCCGAGTCCAAAATTCAGCGATTCCCCATCTCAGCCCAGAAAGCAGATAGAACAACTTTTGTGGTGTCTTTCAGATGCCTACCGGAGCAATGTAAAAACTACCAGGAGAACTCCTGCCTGGCACCTTCCCCGGTGGAGTTGTGCAGGGGGTGTGTTTGGAACATTTTGTCACCAGCCGACTCCAAAATTCAGCGGTTCCCCATCTCAGCCCAGAAAGCAGGTGGAACAACTTTTGTGGTGTCTTTCAAATGCCTACCAAGGTAGTGTAAATACTACTAAGACAATTCCTGTCTGGCACCTTCCCCGGTGGAGTTGTGCATGGGGTGTCTTTGGAACATTTTGTCACCGGCCAACTCCAAAATTCAGCGTTTCCCCATCTCAGCCCAGAAAGCAGGTAGAACAACTTTTGTGGTGTCTTTTAGATGCCTACCAAGGTAGTGTAAAAACTACCAAGAGAACTCCTGTCTGGCACCTTCCCCGGTGGAGTTGTGCAGGGGGTGTGTTTGGAACATTTTGTCACCGGCCGACTCCAAAATTCAGCGATTCCCCATCTCAGCCCAGAAAGCAGGTAGAACAACTTTTGTGGTGTCTTTCAGATGCCTACCGGAGCAATGTAAAAACTACCAGGAGAACTCCTGTCTGGCACCTTCCCCGGTGGAGTTGTGGAGGGGGTGTGTTTGGAACATTTTGTCACCAGCCGAGTCCAAAATTCAGCGGTTCCCCATCTCAGCCCAGAAAGCAGGTAGAACAACTTTTGTGGTGTCTTTTAGATGCCTACCAAGGTAGTGTAAAAACTATCAAGAGAACGCTTGTCTGGCACCTTCCCCGGTGGAGTTGTGCATGGGGTGTCTTTGGAACATTTTGTCACCGGCCGAGTCCAAAATTCAGCGTTTCCCCATCTCAGCCCAGAAAGCAGGTAGAACAACTTTTGTGGTGTCTTTCAAATGCCTACCAAGGTAGTGTAAAAACTACCAGGAGAACTCCTGCCTGGCACCTTCCCCGGTGGAGTTGTGCATGGGGTGTGTTTGGAACATTTTGTCACCGGCCGACTCCAAAATTCAGCGGTTCCCCATCTCAGCCCAGAAAGCAGGTAGAACAACTTTTGTGGTGTCTTTCAGATGCCTACCGGAGCAATGTAAAAACTACCAGGAGAACTCCTGCCTGGCACCTTCCCCGGTGGAGTTGTGCATGGGGTGTGTTTGGAACATTTTGTCACCAGCCGACTCCAAAATTCAGCGGTTCCCCATCTCAGCCCAGAAAGCAGGTAGAACAACTTTTGTGGTGCCTTTCAGCTGCCTACCAAGGTAGCGTAAAAACTACTAAGAGAACTCCTGTCTGGCACCTTCCCCGGTGGAGTTGTGCAGGGGGTGTGTTTGGAACATTTTGTCACCGGCCGAGTCCAAAATTCAGCGATTCCCCATCTCAGCCCAGAAAGCAGATAGAACAACTTTTGTGGTGTCTTTCAGATGCCTACCGGAGCAATGTAAAAACTACCAGGAGAACTCCTGCCTGGCACCTTCCCCGGTGGAGTTGTGCAGGGGGTGTGTTTGGAACATTTTGTCACCAGCCGACTCCAAAATTCAGCGGTTCCCCATCTCAGCCCAGAAAGCAGGTGGAACAACTTTTGTGGTGTCTTTCAAATGCCTACCAAGGTAGTGTAAATACTACTAAGACAATTCCTGTCTGGCACCTTCCCCGGTGGAGTTGTGCAGGGGGTGTGTTTGGAACATTTTGTCACCGGCCGAGTCCAAAATTCAGCGATTCCCCGTCTCAGCCCAGAAAGCAGGTAGAACAACTTTTGTGGTGTCTTTTAGATGCCTACCAAGGTAGTGTAAAAACTATCAAGAGAACGCTTGTCTGGCACCTTCCCCGGTGGAGTTGTGCATGGGGTGTCTTTGGAACATTTTGTCACCGGCCGAGTCCAAAATTCAGCGATTCCCCATCTCAGCCCAGAAAGCAGATAGAACAACTTTTGTGGTGTCTTTCAGATGCCTACCGGAGCAATGTAAAAACTACCAGGAGAACTCCTGTCTGGCACCTTCCCCGGTGGAGTTGTGCAGGGGGTGTGTTTGGAACATTTTGTCACCAGCCGACTCCAAAATTCAGCTGTTCCCCATCTCAGCCCAGAAAGCAGGTAGAACAACTTTTGTGGTGCCTTTCAGCTGCCTACCAAGGTAGTGTAAAAACTACCAAGAGAACTCCTGTCTGGCACCTTCCCCGGTGGAGTTGTGCATGGGGTGTGTTTGGAACATTTTGTCACCAGCTGACTCCAAAATTCAGCGGTTCCCCATCTCAGCCCAGAAAGCAGGTAGAACAACTTTTGTGGTGCCTTTCAGCTGCCTACCAAGGTAGCGTAAAAACTACTAAGAGAACTCCTGTCTGGCACCTTCCCCGGTGGAGTTGTGCAGGGGGTGTCTTTGGAACATTTTGTCACCGGCCGAGTCCAAAATTCAGCGATTCCCCATCTCAGCCCAGAAAGCAGATGGAACAACTTTTGTGGTGTCTTTCAGATGCCTACCGGAGCAATGTAAAAACTACCAGGAGAACTCCTGTCTGGCACCTTCCCCGGTGGAGTTGTGCAGGGGGTGTTTTTGGAAACTTTTTGTCACCAGCCGACTCCAAAATTCAGCGGTTCCCCATCTCAGCCCAGAAAGCAGGTAGAACAACTTTTGTGGTGTCTTTCAGATGCCTACCGGAGCAATGTAAAAACTACCAGGAGAACTCCTGTCTGGCACCTTCCCCGGTGGAGTTGTGCAGGGGGTGTGTTTGGAACATTTTGTCACCGGCCGAGTCCAAAATTCAGCGTTTCCCCATCTCAGCCCAGAAAGCAGGTAGAACAACTTTTGTGGTGTCTTTTAGATGCCTACCAAGGTAGTGTAAAAACTACCAGGAGAACGCTTGTCTGGCACCTTCCCCGGTGGAGTTGTGCATGGGGTGTCTTTGGAACATTTTGTCACCGGCCGAGTCCAAAATTCAGCGGTTCCCCATCTCAGCCCAGAAAGCAGATAGAACAACTTTTGTGGTGTCTTGCAGATGCCTACCAAGGTAGTGTAAAAACTACCAGGAGAACTCCTGTCTGGCACCTTCCCCGGTGGAGTTGTGCAGGGGGTGTGTTTGGAACATTTTGTCACCAGCCGAGTCCAAAATTCAGCGGTTCCCCATCTCAGCCCAGAAAGCAGGTAGAACAACTTTTGTGGTGTCTTTTAGATGCCTACCAAGGTAGTGTAAAAACTACCAAGAGAACTCCTGTCTGGCACCTTCCCCGGTGGAGTTGTGCAGGGGGTGTGTTTGGAACATTTTGTCACCAGCCGACTCCAAAATTCAGCGGTTCCCCATCTCAGCCCAGAAATCAGGTAGAACAACTTTTTTGGTGTCCTTTTGATGCCTACCGGAGCAATGTAAAAACTACCAGGAGAACTCCTGTCTGGCACCTTCCCCGGTGGAGTTGTGCATGGGGTGTGTTTGGAACATTTTGTCACCGGCCGACTCCAAAATTCAGCGGTTCCCCATCTCAGCCCAGAAAGCAGGTAGAACAACTTTTGTGGTGCCTTTCAGATGCCTACCAAGGTAGTGTAAAAACTACTAAGAGAACTCCTGTCTGGCACCTTCCCCGGTGGAGTTGTGCAGGGGGTGTCTTTGGAACATTTTGTCACCGGCCGAGTCCAAAATTCAGCGATTCCCCATCTCAGCCCAGAAAGCAGATAGAACAACTTTTGTGGTGTCTTTCAGATGCCTACCGGAGCAATGTAAAAACTTACAGGAGAACTCCTGCCTGGCACCTTCCCCGGTGGAGTTGTGCAGGGGGTGTGTTTGGAACATTTTGTCACCAGCCGACTCCAAAATTCAGCGGTTCCCCATCTCAGCCCAGAAAGCAGGTGGAACAACTTTTGTGGTGTCTTTCAAATGCCTACCAAGGTAGTGTAAAAACTACAAGGAGAACTTCTGCCTGGCACCCTCCCCGGTGGAGTTGTGCATGGGGTGTGTTTGGAACATTTTGTCACCGGCCGACTCCAAAATTCAGCGGTTCCCCATCTCAGCCCAGAAAGCAGGTAGAACAACTTTTGTGGTGTCTTTCAGATGCCTACCGGAGCAATGTAAAAACTACAAGGAGAACTCCTGTCTGGCACCTTCCCCGGTGGAGTTGTGCAGGGGGTGTGTTTGGAACATTTTGTCACCAGCCGACTCCAAAATTCAGCGGTTCCCCATCTCAGCCCAGAAAGCAGGTAGAACAACTTTTGTGGTGCCTTTCAGCTGCCTACCAAGGTAGTGTAAAAACTACAAAGAGAACTCCTGTCTGGCACCTTCCCCGGTGGAGTTGTGCATGGGGTGTTTTTGGAACATTTTGTCACCAGCTGACTCCAAAATTCAGCGGTTCTTCATCTCAGCCCAGAAAGCAGGTAGAACAACTTTTGTGGTGCCTTTCAGCTGCCTACCAAGGTAGTGTAAAAACTACCAAGAGAACTCCTGCCTGGCACCTTCCCCGGTGGAGTTGTGCATGGGGTGTGTTTGGAACATTTTGTCACCAGCCGACTCCAAAATTCAGCGTTTCCCCATCTCAGCCCAGAAAGCAGGTAGAACAACTTTTGTGCTGCGTTTCAGCTGCCTACCAAGGTAGTGTAAAAACTACTAAGAGAATTCCTGTCTGGCACCTTCCCCGGTGGAGTTGTGCATGGGGTGTGTTTGGAACATTTTGTCACCGGCCGACTCCAAAATTCAGCGTTTCCCCATCTCAGCCCAGAAAGCAGATAGAACAACTTTTGTGGTGTCTTTTAGATGCCTACCAAGGTAGTGTAAAAACTACCAAGAGAACTCCTGTCTGGCACCTTCCCCGGTGGAGTTGTGCAGGGGGTGTGTTTGGAACATTTTGTCACCGGCCGACTCCAAAATTCAGCGGTTCCCCATCTCAGCCCAGAAAGCAGGTAGAACAACTTTTGTGGTGTCTTTCAGATGCCTACCGGAGCAATGTAAAAACTACCAGGAGAACTCCTGTCTGGCACCTTCCCCGGTGGAGTTGTGCAGGGGGTTTCTTTGGAACATTTTGTCACCGGCCGAGTCCAAAATTCAGCGGTTCCCCATCTCAGCCCAGAAAGCAGGTAGAACAACTTTTGTGCTGCCTTTCAGCTGCCTACCAAGGTAGTGTAAAAACTACCAGGAGAACTCCTGTCTGGCACCTTCCCCAGTGGAATTGTGCAGGGGGTGTCTTTGGAACATTTTGTCACCGGCCGACTCCAAAATTCAGCGTTTCCCCATCTCAGCCCAGAAAGCAGATAGAACAACTTTTGTGGTGTCTTTTAGATGCCTACCAAGGTAGTGTAAAAACTACCAGGAGAACTCCTGTCTGGCACCTTCCCCGGTGGAGTTGTGCAGGGGGTGTGTTTGGAACATTTTGTCACCGGCCGACTCCAAAATTCAGCGGTTCCCCATCTCAGCCCAGAAAGCAGGTAGAACAACTTTTGTGGTGTCTTTCAGATGCCTACCGGAGCAATGTAAAAACTACCAGGAGAACTCCTGTCTGGCACCTTCCCCGGTGGAGTTGTGCAGGGGGTGTGTTTGGAACATTTTGTCACCAGCCGAGTCCAAAATTCAGCGGTTCCCCATCTCAGCCCAGAAAGCAGGTAGAACAACTTTTGTGGTGTCTTTTAGATGCCTACCAAGGTAGTGTAAAAACTATCAAGAGAACGCTTGTCTGGCACCTTCCCCGGTGGAGTTGTGCATGGGGTGTCTTTGGAACATTTTGTCACCGGCCGAGTCCAAAATTCAGCGTTTCCCCATCTCAGCCCAGAAAGCAGGTAGAACAACTTTTGTGGTGTCTTTCAAATGCCTACCAAGGTAGTGTAAAAACTACCAGGAGAACTCCTGCCTGGTACCTTCCCCGGTGGAGTTGTGCATGGGGTGTGTTTGGAACATTTTGTCACCGGCCGACTCCAAAATTCAGCGGTTCCCCATCTCAGCCCAGAAAGCAGGTAGAACAACTTTTGTGGTGTCTTTCAGATGCCTACCGGAGCAATGTAAAAACTACCAGGAGAACTCCTGTCTGGCACCTTCCGTGGTGGAGTTGTGCATGGGGTGTGTTTGGAACATTTTGTCACCAGCCGACTCCAAAATTCAGCGGTTCCCCATCTCAGCCCAGAAAGCAGGTAGAACAACTTTTGTGGTGCCTTTCAGCTGCCTACCAAGGTAGCGTAAAAACTACTAAGAGAACTCCTGTCTGGCACCTTCCCCGGTGGAGTTGTGCAGGGGGTGTGTTTGGAACATTTTGTCACCGGCCGAGTCCAAAATTCAGCGATTCCCCATCTCAGCCCAGAAAGCAGATAGAACAACTTTTGTGGTGTCTTTCAGATGCCTACCGGAGCAATGTAAAAACTACCAGGAGAACTCCTGCCTGGCACCTTCCCCGGTGGAGTTGTGCAGGGGGTGTGTTTGGAACATTTTGTCACCAGCCGACTCCAAAATTCAGCGGTTCCCCATCTCAGCCCAGAAAGCAGGTGGAACAACTTTTGTGGTGTCTTTCAAATGCCTACCAAGGTAGTGTAAATACTACTAAGACAATTCCTGTCTGGCACCTTCCCCGGTGGAGTTGTGCATGGGGTGTCTTTGGAACATTTTGTCACCGGCCAACTCCAAAATTCAGCGTTTCCCCATCTCAGCCCAGAAAGCAGGTAGAACAACTTTTGTGGTGTCTTTTAGATGCCTACCAAGGTAGTGTAAAAACTACCAAGAGAACTCCTGTCTGGCACCTTCCCCGGTGGAGTTGTGCAGGGGGTGTGTTTGGAACATTTTGTCACCGGCCGACTCCAAAATTCAGCGATTCCCCATCTCAGCCCAGAAAGCAGGTAGAACAACTTTTGTGGTGTCTTTCAGATGCCTACCGGAGCAATGTAAAAACTACCAGGAGAACTCCTGTCTGGCACCTTCCCCGGTGGAGTTGTGGAGGGGGTGTGTTTGGAACATTTTGTCACCAGCCGAGTCCAAAATTCAGCGGTTCCCCATCTCAGCCCAGAAAGCAGGTAGAACAACTTTTGTGGTGTCTTTTAGATGCCTACCAAGGTAGTGTAAAAACTATCAAGAGAACGCTTGTCTGGCACCTTCCCCGGTGGAGTTGTGCATGGGGTGTCTTTGGAACATTTTGTCACCGGCCGAGTCCAAAATTCAGCGTTTCCCCATCTCAGCCCAGAAAGCAGGTAGAACAACTTTTGTGGT